>NC_028637.1:2832431-2909221 GCF_001406875.1 Solanum pennellii | reverse complement strand
CCCCCCCCCCCCAATTCAAACCCTGATCTAGGACTCAACTCCCAACCTGACTCTCAGTTCGGACCATGAACCAAGTCTTATAAACTCCAATTTTGAGATCCAACTCTCGGCCCTTACCTTGGATCAACCTTGAATCGAGATCCAACTCCCATTCCTGATCCCAACCGGAGACCTAATTCTAGATTTTTATATTCAAGTTAAAATTTCCTAATATTGAATATTTGTAGAATAAAAATAAATAATAAAAGCTATAAAAATATTATTAAATGGGGCAGCAAAATTAGTACACCCCATGGCATATTTATATTTATTAATTTATTGATTCACTTCTTTGATTGGACTTCTTGCAACTATACCATTAGTTGACTTAAAGTCTTCTTATGTCATTTTTGGACAGAGAAAAATTATGATACCAAATTAAAGATTGATATAACACAATTGAAAAAATAAAGTGTGGAAAAAAAAGGGCTCAATATTAAATTATTCAACAGAATATTGGAAATTTGCTATTAATAATGAAGACAACTTGACAAATCAATTTTCTTGGTATTAATGAGTAGTAGCAAATTAGTTAAAGCTATGTGATAAGAAAATTCATTTTTCTATCTTATTTAAAAAAAAAAAATGACCGAGAATTTGACTCTTGACCATAATAGGAGCCCAACTCCGGTTCCTAACCCAGGATCAGACTCCCGATCCACCCCAACTCTGATTAGAGATTCGATTCCCGATCCATACTTTAATCTGGGACTCAATTCCTAAACCTGACCATGTTTAATTTAGCACCCTTTTGGTTATTTTTTAAAATATATATAAATCTTGCTCAATTATACATATCTAAAGCACATATTTAAATTCATTAAAATTTCAGTCATGACTAATATTCATGCAATTTTTATAACAAATGTTACTTAAATGGGACAACAAAATTAGAACACCACATATATTTTTATTTTTTTTGAATGTAAGCTAGAAATTCAGATAAATAATTTTATGCAATTGGTTGACTTGAAGTCTTCTTTGTCATTAATTGGAGAAAGAAAATTTATGATACCAAATTAAAGTTTGATATAGCAATGTGTAGAAAAAAAAAAAGGGGTCCAATATTAGAATATTCAACACAATATTGTATATTTGCTAATAATAATAATAATGAAGACAACTTTACAAAATATTTTTTTTTTAAATATTAATGAGTCATGAAGAAAACTTTTCTATGTTTAACTATTTTTGGGTGGTGTTATATCATGTTTTCTTCAGCCTTGTATGGATGGTTGTTATCCATTAGTATTATATTGTTAGTTTAAATGTTATGTTTATTTTAATTAATATTTAAATTTTATTGTAACGTATTGTTTAATAACAACACAAAGTCTCATAATGTGTAACGCTGATTTAACGTGATCATAATGTTACCTTAGTGTTTTTCTTCTTCTTTTTATTTTTACTTATTACCTCTGTTGCATAAAGGATGATCTAGTTTGACTTGGAACGGAGTTTAAGAAAAGAAAGAAGACTTTTTAATCTTGTGGTTCTAAATTAAAGTTATGTCAAATGTATCAAAATGCCCTTAAATCTTGTGGTCTTAAACATAAAACGTGGAAAGTTAAAGTTAAAATGTTGCCAAAAAGGGAAAGGGGTTATTCTTTTTTTAAACAAACTAAAAAGGAAATAGGGACATTCTTTTTGAAACGGAGAGAGCATTATTCAATAATTTTATTCTTCTTCAGGAAAAATTACATAGTATACTTTACATTAACTATAGTTTAAAAGAAGGAAGAAGATATAAGTGACCCTTTAGACTATGACCGAAATTTCAAAGATATACCTTAATTAAACTAAGGTTCTATTACCCAGAACTCATTTTATATATAAAATTGTACACCTTTTGACTTATGTGACACATACATTTGGATGTGACGCAAGCCAAAAATGTGCACAAAATTACAAAAAAAATGAGTTCAAGGGTTAATAGTACCTTAGTTTAGTTAAGGCGTATCTCTGGGGGAGGTACTTCTTCCTTTTCCCTTAAACGATTTGGGTTATAGTTAATGTTTTATAGCAAATTTATGTCAGTCTGTGCTCGCCTCTCTCCCTCCTGAATTGGCAAAATACAATCTATTTAAAAGTGATATTCATTAAATTAATATAATATGAAACAATACGTAACACCATTTGTAAAAAAGTTCATCATAAGTTCCATTTTGTGATGGATTATTAATATATGATAATTAAACAAGTAAAAACTTCATTAACAACTTTTGTGAAGGTTGGCTAGTATGTCACAAACTTTATTTTTTAGAAACAAACATCATAAAACAACATAAATTAGGTACATAATATGTGATGTCAAACAACAATTACATCTATTTTTGCAGAATCAGAACAACTCTCAAGCAACTTCACAGACTCAGTTGAGTTCATTGAAGAACTAGTTAGATTGAACTCCAACGAACATGGTTCACGCAATTCAGGGGGCCTAGGAGGCGTTTGCAATGCTTGTACATCACCTTCAAGCATTTCCACGACTCTAGTCATTGAAGGACGATCGAGTGGATTCATTTGTATGCACCACAAAGCAACTAAAGTCAGCTTCTTTACGTCTTCATGTGTCTCGTCTAGTACTTCAATCTCCTTTCCCTTGTCGAGCTGATCATATATCCAATGTGGGAAGTACTGGCTTGACATATCCTCTCTGGCTACCGAGTTTGTTTTCAAGCCTACGATATCGATGAGTAACATTCCAAAGCTATAAACATCTGCCTTATAAGATATTGGACCAATGCTTCTGTTGATCAACTCTGGAGCTACATAACCAATTGTTCCCCTGACTGCTGTTAGAGTAACAATGCTCTTATCCGTCGGGTATGATTTTGCAAGATCAAAATCAGATAGTTTCGGAATGAAATTCTCATCCAAAAGTATGTTGTGTGGCTTGATGTCAAAATGTAGAATCTGAATGTCACAACCTCGATGCAAGTATTCAATACCTCGAGCAACTCCAAGAGCAATTTCAAACTTTCTTTTCCAACTTAATAGTTCAGCTCCTCCTTCTCGAGGTGTGATGTACTTTTCAAGTGATCCTTTAGGCATGAAGTCATATACGAGAGCACGCTTACATCTCTCAGCACAATAGCCAATAAGTTGTACTATGTTAACATGATGAATCCTCCCGATTGTAGCAACCTCGTTGATGAAGTCTTGTCCATCGGCTTTGGGCTTGCTCAAGATCTTCACTGCTACATTAGGACCACTTTGAAGCTTGCCTTTATATACTGAACCATAACCTCCCTGGCCTAGTTTCTCTTTAAAGTTTCTAGTCATCTTTCTTATGTTGGAGTTGGAATATCTAATGGGCGTGAAATTGTTCTCACCGTGCAGGAAACTTTCAATTGCATCATAAATCGACAAATGCCTTCTTCGTAACTCAATCATTAGAAATACAACTATGCATGGAAATAGAATGACTCTTGCCACAATGCTAAACCCTGTGTACAACCATCACAAAATAAGCAACCACCAACGTCTGCTCCATCATTTCGACATTAGAATGATTTCTAGTAATATATTTGAAAGGCGAAAGATGTGGCTTACCAGCTATGGGAAGTATCCATGGGACGATTGCTGCAAGAATGCCATGAATCAATACTACAGTTAATCTAACTTGCAACTAGTAACCATTATATAAAACCAGAATCGACAATAAAAGTACGACTTCTTACTTGCAAGAACGCGGAGAACATGCATTTGATCAACTTGATTGTGGCCATCCAAAGAAAAAATGCAGAACCGGAAAAAGAAAAAAACAGTTAAGACTTGTACAGAATAACTGCTAACAGTCATGTCTTATATTCTAGGTATGACATTGGGAATGTTCTTACTACACTGCGTTTGGAAAAATCTAAAGTTATAAGTTTTGCAGCTGACATCCACACAACGACCATCCCTTGAATTTTCGCCTTCACATAGATATAGGCTGGCGCACTTGCTACAATGAAGTTCACGAAACCATGAAAGCTCAAAACCATATGTCAAAGCATTATGCCAACTTAAAACAGAAATGTTAGTATTTCCATCCTGAATAGGCCATGAAGCCATTGCCATGAGGTCTACACTACACCCGACTTCCAAATCGGATGGTGGTAAATAACCTATGGTTGCATATGTGTGTCCCCTATTTGAATCAAAAGAAACATTGGAAGCATAACTCCTGTTGAGACAATTAGTGATTTCCACAGAGACTGGAGAAGTTATGGCAAATGGACAGCTGAAGAGAGTGATTGTAAAATAAAAATAATCAGGCTTCGTAATGAAACTGAAACGAGGAGGGTCAGGGTAATCCGTAATCGAATTCTGAGGAAGAGAGCAAATAACTTGTTCTCTTATACCAGGATCTACAAGACGGATAGTGGAGTTATCGTAATTGATGGCTTGAACATAGTAGTTCTGTGATCCATACCAATCGTGTGGAGGTATTGTTAATATGGTGTGATCTCCTTCACAGCTCAATTCATAGTTCTTAAGGCCACAGTGCTTTGGATCACTTTTCAATCGAAACGGATAACTGATGTTACGAATACGCCCACAATTAGAAGGTACACACTGCTCTGTCTGTTGTGCAAATGGGGTTTCTGAGAGCTGTATGAAGATGAGGATTGTAAGAAGAAACTTGGTAATTCTAGACATTATATTTTTATGGGATATTTCACACTTCTCTGCAAGTTAGCAACCAAATCTAAAAGAACAATGGAAAGTCTTATGAAGTCTAGTAAGTCAATCATGTCATTAAATTCTACCTAGAGAGTAAGGGAAGTCAACATATCTCTCATATACAATCTTGGAGGCACAAGACTTTTCTTGATAAAAGAGTGTGGAAAAATCAAACCATTAAATCAAAGAAAAATCCATACAGAGAATAACACATCTTCAGATCATATATTGATAAAAACAAATTAGCTGCTGCCTCCCCAGGTTTGGGGCGTGATAAACTTGGTATCAGAGCAGGTCGTGTCAGTCGAGATGACCATCTTTTTCTTCTTGTACTTGCTTTTCATCACCATGGTATTGTTGGCTATGGTTGGTGATGGAGCATATGATTGTAGTGAGTCCAGGTGTGGAAGTGATGGCCCTAGCATTCATTTTCCCTTCAGGCTTCGCCACCAGCCAGAATATTGTGCTTATCCAGGCTTCGAGTTATCTTGTGACCGCAAAAACCAAACCATACTCACACTTCCCAATTCACTTATACTATCTGTTGGAGAAATTGATTATATGTCTCAGCAGATAAGCCTTCATGATCCCGAACATTGTCTCATTCTCAACATATTGCACCTTAATTTATCAGCATCTCCTTTCTCCTTCCCTGTTCATGAACCTTATTTCACACTAATTGACTTTTCAGTATTCAAATGTTCTGGTATGCCTGCTGATTATCAGAACCAATATCCAGATTGTGCCTCTGACAAAGCAATATTTGCTGTTTCCTACTCTTTAGAGACACTCCCCCCTACCACTTGCAAAAAGATTCATGAAATTCCGTCAATTCCTGCCTATACAACTACCAGTTTGATAAGACTCAGTTGGTTTACTCCAATGTGTAGTTATTGTGAAGGTCTTGAAATGGATTGTGGCTTCAAGAACTATACTAAACAACTGACTACTCAGTGTTTCGATCGACCATTTACTACAAAAGGTATTGACTCATTTAAAAAGTTACCTTTGTTTGATGCCATGATCATGTACCTCTCTTTTCCATAACAAAAGAACTGTTTTAATTCTGACAGGCGGCGTAAAGGAACCTCTGATTGCAGGTATGTACTGTGTGAGTTTTGGTATAATATTTTGCTCCCTTACATACTTTTAATTGCTGAAAAGGATTATGTGTGGATGCCCTGGTGAGGAGGCGTGAGAGGTTGGATATAGTGGGGTTGAGGAGAGGAAGAGGTAGGCCAAAAAAGTAATAGGGAAGGTGATTAGACACAATATGACGCATCTTCAGCTTACCGAGGACATGACCCTTAGATAAGGATGGTATGGAGGTCACGGATAAGGGTAGAAGGTTAGTAGGTCATTAAGGGTTGTCCTATTACTAGCTTATTCATGTATTTGGTTTAGTGGTAGTATAGAACACCGTGTCAGCTGTAGTATAAACGTACTCTTTGGCTTTTGGCATTTGATATCACTTGTGGTTTACTGTGTTTAGGTGATTTCACTTTATTGTTGTTGTCACGATTCCTTGCATATATGGTTCATGTTTCTCCCTACAATCTTTCCCAAAACAGCCTCTCTACCTCGGGGAGGTAGTCGCAAGGACTGCGACACTCTACCCTCCTAGACACCACTTTGTGGGATTTCACTGGTTATAATGTTGTTGTTGTACATACTTTTAATTGCCTTACCAATAATTTGTGAGATCACATGTTCCAGGTGGAGTTATAGGTCTCATTCTTATGGGAATTATTATGATGGCACTCTATGAGTGTTATAGCTCAAGCAAAATTGAAAGAGAGAATCAAGCCAGAGTTGAAAAGTTTTTGGAAGACTATAGAGATCGCAGACCGACAAGATATACTTATGCAGATATCAGAAAGATGACAAATCAGTTTCAGGAAGTATTGGGAGAGGGAGCTTACGGTATCGTTTATAAAGGAACACTTTCCAATGAAATACATGTTGCTGTAAAAGTTCTCGATGATTCTGAAGGAAATGGGGAAGAATTTATTAATGAAGTTGAAGCAATGGGGAAAATCCATCATGTCAACGTGGTTCGCCTAGTTGGTTTTTGTGCTGATGGAGTTAGAAGAGCTCTAGTGTTTGAATACTTACCAAATCAGTCCCTTGACAAGCTCATTTTTCCGATAAGTATCAAGATAATATCACCCTTACTTGGAAGAAGCTTCACGATATTGCTATCGGAACAGCAAAAGGGCTAGAGTATCTTCATCAAGGATGTGACCAACAAATCCTTCATTTCGATATCAAGCCTCAAAATATTCTGTTAGACCATAACTTGAACCCAAAGATATCTGATTTTGGTCTTGCTAAGTTATGCTCTAAAGAGAAAAGTGTTGTTACTATGACTGAAGCTAGAGGAAACCATGGGTTATATTGCACCAGAAGTGTTGTCAAGCAATTTCGGAAAAGCGTCTCATAAATCTGATGTCTATAGCTTTGGAATGATGCTACTTGAAATGGTTGGAGGGAGGAAGAATTTTGATGCAAAGGCGGATACTAGCCAAATGAACTTCCCCGAGTGGATTCATGAGCGGTTGAATCAAGGAGACGAGTTGAAAATCAGGATTGAAAAAGATGATGATGTTATGATTGTAAGGAAATTGGCTGTTATAGGACTTTGGTGCATCCAATGGAATGCGATAGATCGACCATCCATCAAAGTTGTTACGCAAATGCTAGAAGGAGATGGGAGCTACCTAACTATTCCTTCTCCTTATACAACAAGAAACACCACTCACGTTGGCCCTTCGATGCAAGAGTTGACGGTAATATCAGAACTAGAATGAATGGAAGCCTTAGTTACAGATCAACTCCTGCATCTAAAGTTGTAATGTCAAGAGTCATTATGTTTAGCAGCTACTTTCGCAACTCTTTTCCGCGTCCAAAATATTTATTGTCAATCTGTCATGATTCTAATATTAACACTCTCACAAAAGTTATTGCATACGCAACAACAAAAATGATCACCGCCACAACTAATGCAACGCTAATAATATAATTACCTTAGAATTCACCACATTCAGTCATGACAGAGAATTTGCAAAAGGCGTACAAGTATCTACAGAATGAATGATCTTACGATTTTTTGTGCAGAAAGTATCAGATACAATTCATAGATATACCTGAATTGGCACCACCGGTGTGTAGCCTAATCGATCGTTTCTGCTACGTGTTTGCATGCTCTAGTCGTCAACTGACCAAATGCGTACAGACAAATCAATTGTGCCAATACATCATCATACAGATAACGTTTTGGACGATGTTGTTACGTGTAAGGAGAGGCCTCCTATACCATTGTAAACATGGCTATATGTTCGAAAGGTTGCAACAGGGGAACATTAATGCATAAACCACTGCCTTCATTTGATCAATGCCAACAAAAATGCTACTCATATCCATCAAAATTTCTCGAAAATTATTCGTGTGATCAGCTAACTTCAGGTTCTTCAAACTTATCCCATATAGAAACAACCCATCCATTTCCAACTTGCTCGTAATTTCTACGAATACATGTACTACTTGGACATGATTTCTTTGTGACATTTTATCAAACAAGTAGGGAACAACTCTAATTGTTTTAATTTCCACAAATTCAAGCAATGTATAACTTTTTTCTTTTTTGATGACAAGGGAAATCCGCAGTCGCTACCCTTTGGGTGCGCACAGGGTAAAACTCTCGCTCTTATGCAATAGCTCGCAAACCACATAGGAGAGGTAACCCGCACTAGGCAAGTCTCGTACGACGAGCTCGACCCAGAAGGCAAACCCCTTGCTTTCGCTGGCAAGAAATTTCGAACTCGAGAACTCCAACATGGAAGTCTCAAGCTCAAACCACTGGGCAACCCCGAAGGGTTCAAGCTATGTATAATTAAAGCATACATTGTACAAATCAAGCTCTCGAGTACACTCGAGGATTGTCAAGTACTTGAAAGTCGGGAGCTTGATTTATCTCATGGATACCTATTACCTCCCACCAACAATAAGTATCAGGTAACTCTGACTAACATTTTGTTTGGATCATTGTTACCTATTGTTTCATAATATATGATATTGTAGTCTATTGTATTGTATTGTATAGTAGATACAATGTTTGGTTAAATTGTATTGTTTGTTGTTATTCAATGACATTTTAATTGTTTGGTTTGATTTTATCGTACTGTATTATAATTTATAAATTTACTAAAATATCCTTAATCATTCTAGGGTAAGAGATTTGACTAGATTTAAATAAATAAGGTAAATGGTAAAATAGAATTTTGAAATGTTATGTAAAGATATAATTGAAAAAAGAAATTAAGTAACAATAGGAACACACCAAATCGGTTGTTCTATAAAATAGGGGTTTTCATTGTTACGTAACAACGAAACTTATCAATACAGTACAATACATTTTAAGTAACAATCAAAACAAACATTGTAGATATAGTAACGATACAATACAATACAATAAGTAACAATGATCCAAACATAGTGTAAGAATTTAGAACAAATGGAAATAAACTGCATAATATTTTACTTTGTTTTTGTCAAAAGACCTCTATGGGTCCTACCTGATGCAACACTGACATAGTAAGTCCAATCGATTCATAAACTTTAAATTTTGGAGTACGAATGTTATATATGAGCGAACTCATATATATTAATTTGGTTTTAACATAAAGCATGAATTAAAAAAAAAATCCCCGAGAGAGATCGTCACACCATTCTTTCTAAATAAATTGTTACAATAAAAGAAATGATTGAAAAACAGTCTTGGCGATGGAACAATTAAGTTATATCATTTTTTTCTCCCTTCCATTTCTAATTTTCTATGTGCTTTCTCTTACCACCGGAATACTTTTTGTTACTTGAGTCTTCTTTTTTGGTATCGGACTTTGTTGAGCTCAGTCTCCCCTGAAAAATCATGCATAAAAAAACTTTGAGTAACATTTTAAGATATATTTTTTCATCATATTAACATGCAAAAAATTGTAATTTATAGTACTTTTTATACAGTTTTAAAATATCTAATTTTTTTTTGTTTAAAATATCGAATTAATGTGATCTAATTTACCTTTGAAAATTAGTCAAATTGACTTTCGATAAGCGTAAAATGACAAATAATTCCAGACGGAGGAGTACAATTACAATCCTATTACAACTACGATACACAGAGATCAAATCTAACATATACTATGTATCCATTGATTTAAAATTTAAAATCCGCCTCTAGTTTCTCATTCAAAAATAAATAAATAGCACAAGTATCAATTAAAATTCCTTTAAGTACCAGTAATGTCCTGTTGTTTTTGATCAGATAGTTTCTCTTGGATAGTTTCTTCCTGGTCCTTTGTTATTGCCACCTATAAATTCACATTGTTTTTTTTTAAAAAAAAAATGATTGAAAAAGAAATATTTATCTTAAAATACAATGAGAAAATTCAATAGTCCAAAGTTGAAAACAAAATTAAAATATTCCCTAAATTAAATAAATAAGCATAAGTCAAGATTAATTATTTACCTCACATAGGTTGATAAGGGATTCAAACTTCACACTCTCTGGTATTATTCCCTTATTTAAATTACCAATGCTTTCCTTCATTAAGGTATAATCAGACTCACCTGAAAAAATCACATAAAACTAGATGAAAATTAAATACTTAATAGTATTTAAGTCAATTGTAAGAAGTTTAAATAAATAAATACCATGGATAATTACTTTCGTATCCAGAGGCGAATTTAGGATTTGAAGATTTTGGGTGCACCAATATAAACATAGAAAAATAAAAACAATAAAAACATGCTTTAGTAGGACTCGAACGTTGGTCTAGACTCTAGAGGGTGCTATCTCTAGCTTCTACCAATAGCACAAGGGCACTTCTATGTTTCTTATGAGTGTAGTTAACTATATTCTAATTTCTACCAGTTTTTCAATGTAGATATGCGTATATACATATGATTTTTTCGAAAGTTAGCGGGTGCATGTGTGTACCCCTTCCATATAGTGTGGGTCCGCCCCTATTCGTACCATGAATAAAATTAATTAAAATTTTCAGACTTATCTCCATTTTCACATCAAAATAATTTGAAAGAAGTAATATAAGCCAATAATTGTGAAATGATAATTTCTTAAATAATGTTTGATACCTTCTTGTTGTTGTTGTTTTTCAAGTGCTTCCTCCTCAAAAGTGTCTTGTTGCTCCTTTTTCTTTTGGCTTTCACTACATTCTTTGGGTCTCTCCTTCTGTATCACCTTCTTACAACTTTCCTCAGTATTCTTTTCGAGTAACTGAAAGTAAAAAATTTATTATGTAATAAAAAGACCACAATCAATGTGTTGTGTTATGAAGGAGTGATTAGGACATCATGTGAAAGTTTACAATTGCATATCATATGATTGATAAATTAGATACAAAAACTTATACTAAAAATATAATATTATAAAGAAAAATATTTATAAGTTATTTCGAGAAAAAATATCCCACAAACTGAATTCTTAAACGTCTACATTGTGTATTTTATTGTGTTATACTATGAGAATAGAGATTTTTAATTTATAGATCTCCAAACTTTTCCTCTAAGGAAAAAAAAAAGAAAATATAGAAGAAAATTATATTTTCCATTTAGAAAAAGTTCAAGCATTTATGTTAATACTTTGAATTTTCTTTAAGGAAAAAAATAAACTTCAAACAAGAAAAGAAATGTTGAAGGAAGCTTGACAATTGATGGAACACGTCGAAGGACCCATCGAAGCAGGCTGACGAGTTAGAGTTAGAGTCATACTAGGATTAGACTACTAAATCCTAAGTTATGTACAACTAAGCTACTGAATATTATAGGATTCGACTAGGATAATGTATTTGACATGCAATACAATACTACTTATGTAAGTATTTGTATTGTAGCAGGACTCCTAGTATAACTAGAATAGGACTCTTCTCCTATATAAGGAGCTTGTAACTCAATATTATAATCATCAATACATCCTTGATTTCTCCATACTTTAGTGAGAATTATACATGGTATCAGAGCAATAAAACTTTTCCGCTCTTTAACGTATTAGATCAAAACCAAAAACAACCAAATTATCAAACCGCAATGGCCCCTTCTACCAACACTCTTTCGACCTCTTCAATTCATCATCTTATTTCGTCCTGCTCCATTAAACTTAAGTCAACGAACTATCTTATATGGAGAACACAAATGACTCAATTGATTCAAGTGATGAGATTAACCGAACTCATCATAGAACCATGTAAAATGACCTGTTCCATTGAACAAATTACTGAGAAAATTGTAACAGGAGAGCAGGGTGCAGAATATAGCAACATTGTTGATGACTGGGAGGAGAAGTATGTGTTACTAAGGAGTTGGATTTCAGGCACCTTGACAGAAAAAAGCATGTATCTGATTGTAGGATGCTCAACTGCCAAGGAGATGTAGGAATGCTTGGAAGAAACATATCTTCAAGCAACTAAAGACAAGGAGTTCTGGCTCAAGAAACAGTTGCAAATTGTGAAGCTAGGAACCAAAACAATTGACGAATACATTAAGGAATTCAAAAGCATATGTGATGGTCTTGCAGCCATTCACAAGCCTATAGATGAAGATAACAAAGTGATTAATTTTGCTAGAGGTCTAGGTCCTAAGTACAAGACCTTCAAGACTCTTATGCTAGGTAAGGCACCATATCCTACTCTTGATTAATTTTTTAATGCTCTCATAGGTTTTTATATGAGGGAGGATGAAGAAGATGTGTCTCAACAAAATCATAATATGGCATTCTCTGCCCAAAAAGGCAGGGAAAGAGGAAACTACTCTAAAAAAAAGGAAGCAATAACTTCAATTCAAGAGGAAGAGGCTTCAAGCTTACTGGATAAAGAACAGGTCCTTATAACAACAGAAACGGACCAGGTCCTCAGCACAAAATCTTCAAGTGGAAGTCATGAAAGGGACAATTCTGATGCGTGTCAAATTTGTGGTAGGAATAACCATACTGTTCTTAAGTGTTTTTACAGGTGGGACTATTTTTACCAAGACACAGATGAGCTACCACAAGCATTGGCTGCTACTAATCTACAAAACACTACTGGTGACACCTTTTATATGGACACATGAGCAAGTAGTCATATGACACATAATTCAGGTATCATAACTAGTCTTAAACACTACAATGGACCAGGTAAAAATTGTTGGAATGGATCAAAGTTAGACATTACACATGTTGGAAACATATCTGGAACAGGTCTAAAGTTAAAGGAAGTTCTTGTAGTCCCTAAGATCAATAAGAATTTACTCTCGGTAAGTAAGCTTGCAATAAATAATTGTTGTACTCCTGAATTTGATGAAACTAACTTTGTTGTAAAAGACAAGAGGACAAGGACACTGCTGGCCAAAGGATCTAAAAGGAATGGACTCTATGCTTTGCAAGATAACAATCCCTATGCCTTGACTGTTGCACACAATTGGAACACGTCAAACAACATGTGGCATACTAGATTAGCACATCCTAGTTTGAAGTCTTTAAAAGTTTTGAGTAGTACTAGTTGCATCAATGTTAGTAGTTCAAATAAAATGCCTACTGTTTGTTCTAGTTATCAGTCGGGAAAGAGCTGTAAACTTCTTTTTGATTTGAGAAATAAAATTGAGAAAGAACCCTTATGAAAATTCATTGTGACTTATGAGGACCTGGTCCTGTCAAATCTTCCCAATATATGAAATATTATGTCGTATTTGTTGATTATAACACAAGATATACATGGATTTATCCATTAAAAAGAAGTTTGAATTCTTTGAGGTCTTTTTAAAATTTCAGAAAATGGTGGAAAAACAATTTTCTAAAGAAATTGAGATTTTTCAGTGTGATGGAGGTGGTGAGTTTATCCAAACAGACTTCATTAAGCATTTGAAATATCATGGCATTGTAAGATATATTGCATGTCCTAACACACCTGAACAAAATGGAGTTGCAGAGATAAAACATAGGCATATTGTAGAGAATGGCTTAACTCTACTACTTCAGCTAACCTACCTTTGTCTCTTTGGGTTGAAGCTTTCCTCATTGTAGTATTTCTCATCAATAGATTGTCTTCATCAGTCTTAAAGACGGTGACTCCATTCTTTTAAGTTGTATGGGAAGCAATCTTATTACAACAGTCTAAAAGTGTTTAGTTGTAGATGTTTTCCATATATCAAGGGTAACAATAAGTTCAGACCAAAGATATATCCTTGTGCGTTCATAGGGTACAACAACTTACACAAATGATATATATGATATCATTTTTCTACAAGGAGGGTTTACATATCCAGACATGTTGTGTTTGATGAAAACGCATTACCCTATGTGTCTTTAAAGCAATTTCAGACTAATATTGATGTCTCACCTCACCTTGCTACTTTTGTTGAATCTTTCTCTAAACTGCAGGCATATGATAATTATGACTCAGGGAAAGTACAGGCTGCTAGTGCACACATTACTAGTGATAATATTGATACATCTCATGCACTCATTGATGATGAGAGTATTATTGACCTCTCAGGTGCAAAATCAGATGATGAGGAACATGTTGAAGTTGATGATCCATACAGTAGTATTGAAACTCCAGCTGCAGATTTTGAATCTGCCAGCAGCAATGAGGAACAGGTTGCTCTTACAGGTCTAGCCAATGATCATCATCAAAAAACCACTTTAGTTGATATACCAGTTGACTATCAACTTGACAATGCTACACTCCAGTCCACTAAATTTGTTGAGGTACCAAATACTGCTAAGGAAGCACTAAAATCACCTCATTGGCTTGCAGCGTATGCATGAAGAAATTGATGTTTTACATACTAACAAGACATGGATTTTGGTGTCCAAATCTCCTGGTATGAACTTGGTTGGATCAAAATGGGTGTTCAAAACAAAATTAAAAGCTGATGGGACAATAGATAGATACAAAGCCTTGTAGCAAGGGAATTCTCGCATCTTAAAGGGATAGATTTTGAAGAAACATTTAGTCATGTGGTTAAATCTACAACTATTAGGGTGTTCTATCTATTGATGTCAGTTCAAAGTGGGAAGTTAGACAACTAGATGTCAAAAATGTCTTTCTCCATGGCTTCCTACAAGAGAAGGTGTACACGAGTCAACCTCCTAGTTTTATTGATCCCCAGTATCCTCAACATGTATGTCTACTAAAAAGGCATTATGTGGTCTTAAACAATCCCCAAGAGTCTTTTTTGATAGGCTTAGCATGCATCTCTTACACCTTGGTTTCATTTGTAGTAAGGCTGACCCTTTTCTATTTACTCTATTTACTTTGCAAACTCACAAAGGAAAAATATTTCTCTTGTTATATGTGGATGATATTATTGTCATAGAAAGTAATCCATCTCACGTCTCAGAGTTGGTTCTACAACTTGGGAAGGAGTTTGCTATGAAAGCTCTTGGCCATTTACACTTCTTCCTAGGAATTGAGGTGAAGTATTTCGAAGGTGGAATTCACTTAAATCAAAGCAAGTATGATACTGAATTGTTGGCCAAGACAAAGATGACTTTGGCAAAGGCTGTAGCCACACCTTTGGCTAAAAACATGGTTTGCATGAAGTTGTGGGAAGTCTTATAGATGCATCCTTTAAAGAATGATAGTAGGGAGTCTTCAATATTTGACCCTCACAGGACGTGATATCACTCCTACTATGAATTTAGCAAGCCAGTTTATACAAAGCCCAATCATTGAATATCTTCAAGGGGTGAAAAGGATTCTCAGGTGCATCAAAGGTACTCTACACTTTGGACTCAGAATTTATTTCACAATCAACATGTAGGTTATATGGCTACTCACATATTGATTGGAGAGGTTATACCACAACTAGGAGATCAACTACAGGTTATATTATCTACCTAGGTACAAATTTTATTTCTTAGACCTCCAAGAAACAGACCACAGTAACCCAATCGAGTGTTGAAGTTGAGTGTAGAGTAATAGCCTCCACTGCCACAGAAATGACTTGGATTTTGTATCTTCTTCATGACCTTGGAATGTTCCTTCAGTCTGTTTTCTTACGTTGTATTGTGATAATATGAGTGTCTTGTACATGACAATTAATTCAGCTATGCGTGCTAGAACGAAATGTGTTGTAATGGACTATCATTTTATTCGTGAGAACGTGGCCACAGGACAACTTCTTACTCAATTTGTGAAGTCTCAGGATCAGCTAGCTGATATTCATACCAAAGCCTTAACAAAACAAGTTTTCTCTTGTTTTTGCAACAACTTAGGAGTTATCGTTCCTCCACTCACTAGCTTGAGGGGAAGTGTTGAAGGAAGCTTGACGACTGATGGGACACGTCGAAGGACCAGGATCCATCGAAGCAGACTGGCGAGTTAGATTTAGAGTCATACTAGGATTAGACTACTAAAATCCTAAGTTATGTACAACTAAGTTATTGAATATTATAACTGTCGATTAGGATAAGGTATTTGGCATGTAATATAATATTACTCATGTAATTATTTGTATTGTAGTAGGCCTCCTAGTATAACTAGAATACGACTCTTCTCCTATATAAGAAGCTTGTAACTCAACATTATAATCATCAATACATCCTTGATTTCTCTTTACTTTAATGAGATTTCTATAAAAAAAAAAATAGGGCAAAACCCTAACAACGTGAATTATCTAGATTGGACAGCTAAAAAAATTATCCTAGACAAGGACATAATTAGATAAACAGAGATATGAAAATTACCGTAGCAATGAAGTCAATAAGTTCGAAACTATTTGCTATACTATCTGGTACTCCTTGTTGCACATGGTCGTCTGCATCTGCTCCTTCTTCGATTGGAAGTTCCGAATCATGCCCTTCGTTATTCTTCTTTATTCCAGATTGCATTTTGCACTTCACCTTTAAAAAATTGCATTTATTTAACCAAATTAATTTTATAAATGATATTTTGAACGCTTAAATTCGACTACTAGTAATTGATATCAGGGGTGACAAAACTAAATTCAACCCGCTTAACCCATCCAATCCGTTTAAGTCACTCATTTATTAGCTTAATCCATTTCAATCCATTATAGATTGTGTTGATAGTAACTCAAAACTGACTCATGAGAAATCTTATCAAATCATTTATAAAAAAATAATAATTTAATTTGATATGTTATATATAATCATGATAATAAAAAAATATTAGGTACTAAAATAATTTATAAGAACAAATAAAACAATTAAAACTTAGTAAACATTCGGTTGGCTCTTGACCCGTTTTGTAATCAATTACCGATTCGTTTTAACCAAACTCGTTTTAATCTACGCAAATTCAGATTGATTTGAATCTTGATACGCTTGTTGTGTAGATCCATTGTAATCCTTCCCTACCCTCCCCCCTCCCCCAAATTCGACTCAACTCGTCCAATTGTCAATGTGGAATAAATTAACAACTCCATAAAAATAGTCAAAATTTATCGAACATAGAAAAAATTGATTTCACCATAAAATTTAAGGAAATAAAACAAGTGAGAACAAATATTGTTTACTTAATAATTAATGAGTTATTACTTGAATTGAATGAAGAAGCAAAATCGTGTTTACCTTACCGGTTCAAATGTCTCGTCTTGGGCGGCGAGATGTTCCCCTGAAAATTTATATTGAAATGATGAGGCGAATGAGGATATCTCATGTTTTATAGAGCCTATTTGGCTCAGCTTAAAAGCTGGTCAAACTGACTTAAAAGCTGGTTTTTGACTTATTTAGCTGTTTGGCAATAGTGAAAATAACTTATTTTAAGCAAAAAGTTAAAAGCTGGGGTAGGGGTGCTTTTTTTTTTTTTTTAGCTTATAAGCTGTTTTAAGTTGACCACATTTTTATCTTTTTGCCCTTAATATTTTTATACAATTTCCAAATTACCCACATAACCCTAACATCTCTTTCTTCCATTTTTCCCTTTTCACGTTTGGCATAGCAACTTCAGCATTTTTATCCAAACGCATAACTGCTTATTTTAAAAATAAGTTTCAGCACTTTCAAAAGTACTTTTTTAAAGCTGCTTTTATTAAGCCCATCCAAACGGACCCGTAATCTATTCTTGGATACTGAGTTGTTCCCTTGATACCCTCAAGTATTCAATTTTGACACTTTAATTTGATACTTATCAATAAAGACGAAAAGAACTTTTAAATTTCAATGATGTGCACAATTGAGGTTCTAAATCAATTAGTCTCAAAATTTTATTTGCTTTTGTCATGATAATAGTGATATTTAACAATAATTGAGAAAGTTAATCAAACTTTGTGCTTTTTTATATTTTATTTTACGATATTTCAACTTTCATGTGAGTAAAATATGTGATAATTTTACTTTCATGAGTTTTTAAAAATAGGATGTATTTAGCATCTATGTATATTATGTTTTGTTCATTGATGATTAGAGATTTTGACTCATTTAGGGCTTATTATTCAAGAATTTAGTGTCTTCAATGCCTATTTTATACTCATAACTACTGTTAAAATTTTGATATGCGGCAGTTGGCCCTCGCTAAAGCCACTCGTCAAGTCGTCGAGTGGACGTTCAGCTCGCCGAAAGTTCCAACATGCGAGCTCATAAATAAAACCAACTTGACGAGTAGACAAGTGGTTCGACGACATGCCGAAGAGATCAACGATACCGACCTAGATCGTCGAATATTACAAGAAGTTTTGGAGAAAAGACGAGAAGAAGAGCACTCGGTGCATCGCCGACCTATTTGGCGAGCCGACTTACTTCGCCAAGTTGACTCCGTGATGAAATTCTAGAAACGTAGAAATGAAATTTCAAAAGAAGAGAAGGAGTTCCAACATTTTTCACTTCTGGGTTTTTGAGTTTTTACATTCTAGAACATTGTTTTATATTTTTGAGTAGAGATTTAGGTATAGTGAGACTTTTATCCTAATTTACAGTATTTTTTGCAAACTTGCGGATCATTGCCATATCTGTTGGAAATTCCATTGGTAACTATTTCTTGTCCTTTACTATGTTTGGCCTTTACAACGTCAAACGAGCCCCAAAGCAGGTAAACCCCCTATTTTGCTAATTTTCATGTTCTATAGTTCACAATCTTTTTTGGTAATCCAGAATTTCGATGTCATTTTTTACTAAATTTTTTGTGCACGTTCGTTAAGACCTTAGTTATGGAGACAGTTGGCCTTGACAGCCAAAACTGCCCATTTATAAGGTCAAACGAGCCCCAAAGTAGGTAAACACCTAATTTTTTTATAGATTTTCGTATAGTTCATGGATTTTTGGTGATTCGGAATTTTGACATCATTTTAACCGAAATTTTTTATAGACGTCCATTAAGACCTTATCTATGGAGTTAGTTGGACTTGACAGCCAAAACGGTCCATTTACATGGACAAACTAGCCCTGAAATAGGTAAACACCCCATTTTATTAATTTTTCTGTGTTATAGTCTATAAACATTTGGTGATTTGGAATTTCAATGTCATTTTTGCATAAGTTTTCGTGGACGTCCGTTAAGACCTTCGCTATGGAGCTAGTTGGCCTTTACGATCAAAACATTTCATTTACAAGGTCAAACAAGCCCAAAACAGGTAAACCTCCCAAAAAAATTTCGTGTGTTATAGTTCACAATCTTTTTTGGTGATTCGGATTTCGATATCATTTTTGCCCAAATTTTCAAGACGTCTGTTAAGATCTTAGATATGGAGCTATTTGGCCCTGACGGCTAAACCTGCCAATTTATAAGGTTAAACGAGCCCCAAAGTAGGTAAATACCTCATTTTGTCCATTTTTTGTATGCTATAGTCCATGAATTTTTGGTGATCTAGAATTCCAATGTAATTTTTGTCAAAATTTTTCGTGGACGTCCGTTAAGATTTTAGCTATAGACCCAGTTAGTCATAGCGATCAAAATGGCCCATTTAGAAGGTTAAACGAGCCCCAAACCAGGTAAACCCCCTGTTTTATCAATTTTTGTGTGCTATAATTCACCATTTTTTGGTAATTTATAATTCCGACTTCATTCTTGCTGATATTTTTGTAGATGTCTGTTAAGACCTTAGTTATGGAGTCATTTGGCTCAAACGGCCAAAATGACTCATTTAAAAGGTCAAACGAGCCCTAAATTAGATAACATCCCAATTTGCCGATTCTCATGCGCTATAGTCCATGAATATTCTTTTATCTGGAATTTTGACGTCGTTTTTGTCAAAAGTTTTTGTGGACGTTCGTTGAGACCTTAGTTGTAGAGCCAATTGAACCCTGACAGCCAAGACGGCCCATTTACAGGATCAAACGAGCTCCAAAGCAGGTAAACATCCTATTTTACCAATTTTCTTGTGTTATACTCCAAGAATTTTTGGTGATTTGGAATTCTTACGTTATTTTTGTTGAAATTTTTCGTGAACGTCTGATAAGACTTTAGCTATGGATCTAGTTGGCCCTTGCAGCCAAAACTGCCCATTTAAAATGTCAAACGAGCTTCAAAGTTGGTAAACACCCTATTTTGCTCATTTTCGTGTGCTATAGTTCACCATTTTTTTAGTTATCCAAAATTCCAATGTAATTTTTGCCAAAATTTTTCATGGACGTTCGTTAAGACCTGAGTTATGGATTCATCTAGCCCTAACTTTCAAAATGACCCATTTACAAGATGAAATGATCCCTAAAGCAGGTGAACACCCCATTTATCTGATTTTCATGAGTTATAGTCCATGAATTTTTGGTGATTTGGAATTCCGACATCCTTTTTGCCAAAAATTTTGTGGATATCCATTAAGACCTTAGTTTTGGAGGTAGTTGGTCCTGACGGTGAAAACGACTCATCTACAAGGTCAAACGAGCCCCAAAGCAATTAAATACCCCATTTTACCGATTTTCGCGTGCTATAGTCAACGTATTTTTGGTGATCCAAAATTCTGACGTTATTTTTGGAAATATTTCTTGGTCGTCCTTTAAGACCTTAGTTATGGAGTCAGTTAGCAGTGATGACAAAAATGACTCATTTACAAGGTCAAACGAACCCCAAAGTAGGTAAACCCCTCATTTTACCGATTATCGTGTGCTATATCTTTTTTGGTGATCCAGAATTTCAACGTCACTGTTGCCAAAAATTTCATGAACGTCCGTTAATACCTTAGCTACAGAGCCAGTTGGCCCTAACGGCCAAAAGGGCCCATTTACAACGTCAAACGAGCCCAAGAATAGGTAAACACCACATTTTGCCTATTTTCGTGTGTTATGTAGTCCATGAATTTTTTGGTGATTAATAATTTCGATGTCATTTCTGCCAAAAGTTCTCATGGACATCTGTTAAGACATTGACTATGGAACTAGTATGCCCTAACGGCCCACTTACAAGGTCAAACGAGCCCCAAAGTAGGTAAACACCATAAATGTCGATTTTTGTGTGTTATGTAGCCCATGGATTTTTGGTGATCCAGAAATCTGATGTCATTTTTGCAGAAATTTTTTGTGGCCAATTGTCCCTAACGGCTAAAATGACCCATTCACAAGGTCAAGCGAGCCCCAAAGCAGGTAAACCCTCAATTTTACCAATTTTCGTATGCTATAGTTAACCATCTTTTTGGTGACCCATTACTCCAACGTCATTTTTCTCTAAATTTTTCGTTGAAGTCCATTAAGACCTTAGGAATGAAGCCAGTTTTCCCTGACGGCTAAAATGACCCATTTACAAGGTCAAATGAGCCCCAGAATAAGTGAAGACCCCGTTTTGCCAATTTTCTTGTGCTATAGTCCATGAATTTTTGGCGATCCAAAATTTCAACGTCATTTTTATCAAAAATTTTCGTGGACGTCCGTTTAGACCCGATCTATGAGTCAGTCGGCCCTGAAGGCCAAAAATACCTATTTACAAGGTCAAACTAGCCCCAAAG
This sequence comes from Solanum pennellii, assembly GCF_001406875.1. NCBI lineage: Eukaryota > Viridiplantae > Streptophyta > Magnoliopsida > Solanales > Solanaceae > Solanum > Solanum pennellii. Next base: position 2,887,624 of record NC_028637.1, on the reverse strand, counting down.
CGAGAAAACACCTTATTTTACCAATTTTCCTATTTTATAGTCCATAGATTTTGGTAATTCAGAATTCCGACGTTAGTTTTGCCAAAATTTTTGTGGTTGTCCTTTAATACCTTAGTTATGGGTCAGTTGGTTGTGACAGCAAAAACGACCCATTTACAATGTCAAACAAGCCCCAAAGTAGGTAAATCCCCATTTTATCGATTTACGTGTGCTATAGTTCACCATTTTTTCTGATGATCTGGAATTCCGTTGTTATTTTTGCCCAAAAAATTTGTGGACGTCCAGTAAGACCTCAGCTATGGAGTCAATTGTTCCTGATAGTCAAAAAGGCTCATTTGCAAGGTCAAACGAGCACCAAAGCAGGTAAATGCCCTATTTTATTGATTTTCTTGTGCTATTGTCCATGAATTTTTGGTGATTTGAAATTCCGTACTTTAATTGTGGAGCCAGTTGGCCCCTGATGGACAAAACAACCCCCTTACAAGGTGAAACGAGCCCCAAAGCAGGTAACACCCCGTTTTGCCAATTTTCGTATGTTATAGTCCATGTATTTTTGTTGATTCAGAATTTCAACATTATTTTTGCTGAACTTATTCTTGGACGTCCGTTAAAACCTTAGTTATGGATCTAGTTGGCCGTAACAGTCAAGACAACCCATTTAGAGGGTCAAATGATCCCCAAAGCAGGTAAACCCCCATTTTGCTGATTTTCATGTGTTATAGTTCACCATCTTTTTTTGTGATCCAGAATCCCAATGTTATTTTTGTCGAAATTTTTTGGGGACGTTTGTTAAGACCTTAGCTATGGATTGGGTTGTCCCTCACGGCTAAAACGACTCATTTACAAGGTCAAATGAGCCCCAAAGCAGGTAAAAACCCAATTTTACCAATTTTTTGTGCTTATAAGTCCATGGATTTTTGGTGGTTCAAAATTCCGACGTTATTTTTGCCGAAATATTTTATGGATATCCGTTAAGACCTTAATATGAAGTCGGTTGGCACTAACGGCCAAAACAACCTATTTACAAGGTCAAATGAGTCCCAAAGTAGGTAAATATCTCATTTTGCCGATTTTCGTGTGCTATAGTCTATGGATTTTTGGTGATCCAAAACTCCGACGTCATTTTTTGCCGAGATTTTTTGTTGACTTCCGTTAAGACCTTAACTATGGAGCCAGTTGTCCCTGACGGCCAAAACGATCCATTTACAAGGTCAAACGAGCCCCAAAGCAGGTAAATACCCCATTTTACTAATTTTTGTGTTCTATAGTCCAAAGATTTTTGGTAATTCAGAATTCCGACGTTAGTTTTGCCAAAATTTTTGTGGTTGTTCTTTAATACCTTAGTTATGGAGTCAGTTGATCGTGACAACAAAAATAACCCATTTACAAGGTCAAACAAGTCCCAGAGTAGGTAAATCCCCATTTTATCGATTTACGTGTGCTATGATTCACCATTTTTTCTGGTGATTTGGAATTCCATTGTTATTTTTGCTAAAAAAATTGTGGACGTCCAGTAAAACCTTAGCTATAGAGCCAGTTGTTCCTGACAGCCAAAAAGGCTTATTTGCAAGGTCTAACGAGCACCAAAGCAGGTAAATGCCCTATTTTATCAATTTTCATGTGCTATTGTCCATGATTTTTGGTGATTTGGAATTCCGACAATATTTTTGCCGAAGTTTTTGTGGACGTCCGTTAATACTTTAATTGTGGAGCCAGTTGGCCCTAATGGACAAAACAACCCCCTTGCAAGGTGAAACGAGCCTCAAAGCAGGTAACACCCCGTTTTGTTGATTTTCGTGTGTTATAGTCCATGTATTTTTGGTAATTCAGAATTCCGACATCATTTTTGCTGAAATTATTCTTGGACATCCGTTAAAACCTTAGCTATGGATCCAGTTGGCCCTAACAGCCAAAACAACCCATTTAGAGGGTCAACGATCCCCAAAGCAGGTAAACCCCCATTTTGCTGATTTTCATGTGTTATAGTTCACCATCTTTTTTTGGTGATCCAGAATCCCAATGTTTATTTTGCCAAAAATTTTCAGGGACGTTTGTTAAGACCATAACTATGGATTGAGTTGTCGCTCACGGCTAAAATGATTCATTTACAAGGTTAAATGAGCCCCAAAGCAGGTAAACACCTCATTTTATCAATTTTTTTGTGCTTATAAGTCCATGGATTTTTGGTGATTCTGAATTCCGACGTTATTTTTGCCGAAATATTTTGTTGACATCTGCTAAGACCTCAATGAAGTCGATTTGGCCGTAACGGCCAAAACGACCTATTTACTAGGTCAAACGAGTCCCAAAGCATGTAAACACCCCATTTTGTCGATTTTCGTGTGCTATAGGCTATGGATTTTTGGTGATCCAAAACTCCGATGTCATTTTTTGCCGAGATTTTTTATTGACTTCCGTTAAGACCTTAACTATGGAGTAAGTTGTCCCTGACGGTCAAAACGATCCATTTACAAGGTCAAACGAGCCCCAAAGCAGATAAACACCCCATTTTACTAATTTTCGTGTTCTATAGTCCATGGATTTTTGGTGATCCAAAATTATGACATCTTTTTTGCCAAAATTTTTGTGGGCATCCGTTAAGACCTTAGTTATGCAGTCAGTTGGCCCTGATGGCCAAAATGACTCATTTAAAAGGTCAAACGAGCCCCAAAGCAGCTAAACACATTATTTTGCTGATTTTTGTGGACTATAGTTCATAAATTTTTGGTGATCCAAAATTTTGACGTCATTTTTGTCTAAATTTATCTTGTGGTGAACTTATCTAGTAGGTCCAGCGCTGATTGACCTTTTTTTTCAAGTTAGTGTCACATAAGCCGAAAAGGGGTAGAAAATTACTTATAAAATAAGTTCAGGGAGGTAATAGGACATTAGTATAGTATAAGTGTGTCTCTAGGAATTCGGGCATAGATTGAGGGGGTACTTGTGCATTTTCCCTTTATTATTACTCCTTTTAATATATTTTTGGCTAACAATATCGATAACATACTTAGTGAAATTCCACAAGTAAAATCTAGGATAGTATGTACGCAGACCTTACCAATACCTCGTAAGGATAGAGAAAATGTTTTCGAACAATATAAAAAGTGTATCAAGTAACACGGTAACAGGTCGAAGTCTACCCGAAAGGAAGCCGAAAACAATAATAAAATAATATGATAACTAAAACACGGTAAACAACATATCGGGACAGATAACTGAAAAACAATAATAAAAATCAAAATCCATAAACTACAATAAAAATATAACTAGTATATCATCGTAAACACCAGTATTAAGAAACAACACTACAGTGGTTATTAAAACCTTCTACCCTAATATGTGTTATTTGTAGTACTCTCCTATTTATGGTTATATTCTCGATAACAAAAAATAATATCATATTTTGAATAATAAGTATAATTATTTTTTTATCGAGCCATTAAGTAGGTGAAAAGCCCTTTATTTTTGTTGTTAAAAGTATAATGGCTTAAACTCATCTATATCTTACTGTAGTAAATATTTTCAATACCAAGCAACTACTTATATACTGCAATATTTATTTCAATTGTTACAAAGTGTAATTACTTAAAACCATTCCTCAGACTTAAATTTAAATTCCTTCTATTCCCCTCTTTAATTCATCGTTCAGTATTATTTACACCTACAACATCCCACAAATCTATAATATTAATTACACTTCGTATTCGTTGTACGAAACTTCTCTAATATGATTTTTTTCTGTAATTTGTAAACTATTACATTGAATTTTGAAACACGACTTACCTTCTGCACACCTAAAGACATCAAAATGGGCTCAGCCCATGGGATTTACAAGTCCGGCCCAAACAAGTCATTTAGCCCTTGAAGCTTGATCTAGGCCGAGCTGGGTTAGTTCATAATCTAGAAGTACTTATTTAATTTGAATTAAAACAATTAAAGGTAATAAGGTGTAATCGTTCTTTTACAAGTTTTTTCTTCAGAAATCCTTTATTCATTTATCTGTCAAAAAAAATATTTTTTTTCTTTAATATTTTTTGCTAAAATTGTTGAATAACATTATTATCTGTCATATTTGGTTTGAAAATCTTTTGAGTTTTTAATGTTTCATTCTGAGTTTATTCTGCTTTGAAACTTTTTCTAAAAATTACACTGATTATATTAATGATATTAAAAGAAGTTTATTAATTAAGTTTAAAACTTGAATATTTTGTTAGGTGAAGGTTTTCAATGTTAGTCAAATTTTCTACATTATATTATACTATAGGTAATAATATAATGGACTAAATATATACAAGAATTTTTAGTGCATTAAAATGTCCTCTACCACAAAACATTGCTAATTGCTATTGTGATACAAGTCAATCATGATTAAAATAAAAACACCTGGCTTAATTATTTATATAACCCTAAAAGAAGGCCTAAATCAACAACTACTATTTTACAAAACTACAAAAAAAAAAATTATTTATTAACAAGAAGAAAATTATAAATTTCCAACAACTTATGTCATGACCATTTATCTCATACCATATCTTGAGCTACTATAGATCTCTTGGAGGCACACCTCATATTTCAATATTTAAGGCAACAAAACCTAACATATCAACTATTGATCTTATTCTAGAGTAGGGACCAAATACATACTAAGGTGGTTTAAATTGTAGCACGTTCTAGAAATACGTTACTAACAGTCCTCAAATTACGAAGAGAATTCACAAAGAAGAATCAAGAATACATATAGACTCCTATTCTCAATCTTGATAAATAAAATCATTTTTAAAGGGCAAATGCATAAGTACGTGCTTAGAGTATGACCGAAATCCTAAAGACACATCTTAACTAAACTAAGATCCTATTAACCCCCACCCCACCCCCGCGAACCTATCTTCTTTTTTTTTGTAATTTTGTACACCTTTTGTCTTACGTTTCACACATCGTGACTCCACGCAATTGAGGCGCGTGGGAGATATTTGAATGTCACTAAGCCAAAAAAGTGCGCAAAATTTTTTTTAAAAAATGGTTCAGGGGGTAATAGGACCTTAGTTTAACTAAGGTGTGTCTCTGAAAATCTCGATCATAGTCTAAGGGGAATACTTGTACATTTTTCCTTTTTTAAAATTTATTTTGTGATTACAGTATATTTTTCGTAATTGAGAAAATTTGTTGCGAACAACCACACACCTTATTGAATAGTTCTTGGTAGTTTATTAATCATAGACATGAAATTCAAATTCCATTTATTAATTGCAACTTTCATGAGACCTTCCAAAATTCATCCATAAATTCTAGACCAAATAATGAGAGGGTAAATAGTAGTACAACCATAAGTAATTAAACATGAAATTTGTAATTATTTAGTATGATGCCCTATACACAAAGAACAAGAACAACAAATATAAATATCTTTAACATGGTACCAAAATTTGTTGAAGATTTTCACAACATTACAACACAATTATGTCCCAAATTATGTGAAGAGGTTCAAAGTACAAAGATCAAAACACTATTTAATTTTAATTATAAATATAGATATAGATATAATTTTTTCCAAAAATTTAAAAAATAAAATAGTACAAGTTAACATAGCTAATAATTTGAAAATTACAGAAAAACTAGTTGACTTTTAAAAGAACAAATATTTTTACATAAAATAGAATAAAGGGGGTAGTTATATTATAATTTAAAGACCAAACAAATAATAATATATAATAGGCATATCCCACTAGTTTGAATGTTGTTGTGGATAAAAGTTTGGTTTAATTAAATGACTCACATAACTAGTTTGAATATTGCTATAAAATAAAGTTTGATATTTAAATGGGGAATGATATAATATAATACGTACTCCATTATTCATGACCATGATTTTCCTACCATGAGCCAATTGTCTTTGGAATGATTTTAAAAAAAAAAAAAAAAAAAGATAAGTATATCCTGAATTATCGTAAATGGTGTGCAGATATTTTTTGTCATATTTTTTGAGATATTGATACTCATGTTCTTAAAAGATACTAACGGACATACACATGTCATAATTTTATCCATCGACCCAACATTTACTAAATATTAGGATCGATGAATAAGACTGTGTCTCGTGTCCCTATTTAGTCTTCTGTTAAAGTGAAGGACATATATACTCTAGTTTTTGAACGGTAGGGGCACAAATATCCCAAAAGTATGAGGGAGAGTATATATCTACATACCATTTACGATAGTTCAGGAGTATATCTATCTATTTTTTTCCTTTAAAATTTTTGAAATTAGCTATGATCTTTGCCACTTATTTATTGGTACAAATAAAATTGCTTGAACTCTGAATGCAAATGCTCAATATGGGTGCAAACTTAGAGGTTAAATCTTTCATGATTTAAAATTTAAAATTTTAGGATTGATGCAAAGATTCGGCTAAAATAATTGAAATATTTGAAAAATGTTTAAATTATGAGACGTTATGTGAAAAACTTACACCTATTTTGAGAAGAAAATATTGATCAAGAGGAGAATACCAAAACAGATTTTAAAAAACATGATTGATATAGAAACATTTACGTATAGTTTACATAAATCTCATAGTGTAAAGAGTAAATTACATTTTATCCTAAATTTTTTTCTAATTACGATAATCCCTTAAAATTTGTACATTTCGGATACATTAAAGAGTATCTCGGATACATTATAACATAAATCAGTTACATAATATGTAGCTCGGATACATTAAAAACTAGCTCGGATACATTATAAAATAAATCGGATACATAACATATAGCTCGGATATATTAAATATTGGCTCAAATACATTAATATTTAGCTCGGATACATTAAATACATTAGGAGAGAAATAAGGGATTTTAAAGGTTTTTAGAAATAGAAGGGGATATTTGAAATGAGGAAAAAACATAAGACGTGTATTTCAGTAATTTTTCCAACTTTGTATATACAATTTATTCCATATTTTTCTATTTCACCTCAGCTTTTGTTTTGATTAGAGAAACCATTATATCTATCTCGAATTTCTCTATTTTGATCAGAACATTCAAAACCGATTGGCCAAATCCAATATAGATCCTACACTCCACCCACATCGTGTCAACGGAGATGACACCAAATGTGAAGAGTCCAAACAACCTAGTAATTTACTCGTAGCTGACAAAATTTTATCATAATCCGTTACTAATTATGTTGTTTAGCTACATAATTCATCCGTCGCTAATTTTTAGTATAAGGGAATTTCTCCCTTCTCTAGATAAATCTATGCTAAGATATATATATATATCCATATTAAAGGAAAACAAGAAATATATAGAAAAAAGTTACCATATAGCAACTAACATATAATTATTAGTACATATACTTTCTCAATGTGCAAAATTGAAAAAGAGCTCTAAATCTAGTGTTGTAGTAGTTGTAGTAAAGAAAGAAATAGGACTTCTTTTCAATGAATTAATATCATTACAACTAGTTGTTGTTGTTGATGATGAAAATAGTATTCTTCTCTTCTTCTTTGGTGCTGGTGGACAATTCTTGATTTTTGGAATTTGATATCTCTTAGACTTTGGAGTTGAACAATAATATTCACTAGTAATATTATTAATACTAATAATATCATTATTCTTCAATAAATTAGTATTAGTAGCACTCTTACATGGAGAAACATTTTCATCATTCTTCGATTGTTGTTGATTCTGTGTCGTGATTCTTGAACTTCTTGTTCTTCTTGTACTAGGAGAATAAGATGGATTCATCGTAGATTTCGCTTAAACTGTCAGTGTATATAACTTAAACAGAACTCAAAATTATTGAGATTTTTAGCTATATATAGAGTTAGGACAAAGAAAAAAGCACTAAGCTAGAAGGAGAAAATGAGAATAGAAATGTTGGAGTAGGTTTGTATTTATAGTATGATAAATTTGGGCAGCCTGCCCATTGCCCAAAGAAAAGGTCAAACTTAAACCTTTGTTTAATTTTATTTATTCACCGCTTCATTTTTCAGTTTATTTTTACTTGTTTAGTGTTTGACGATCTTAGTTGATTAAATCAAGTGATAAACTATTTTCTTGATTTTTAAACTGAATAAGTAAGAGTAGATGGAAAGAATAGTATTTTAGTTTTGACTCACTTTAACGTATTAAAGAAATATTAAATTATTTAAGAAAAGATATATACGTTCAGTTTCATATTGATTTTCTCTCACTAAAATTATTTTTGAATTATTCACAAATTTTGTTAAATTTGTGGAACTTGTCTTGTTCACAAGTTATATTAGTGGTACATGACTTAAATACAATATTCATTGTATTCATATACAAATCTGGTGAATAATTGAACGAAATATGTAGAATGAACATATCATATAATAAATATTTTTTTAATTTTACGAAATAATTTGTAAATAATTAGATAAACATGTAAGTCTTGGCTTGATAAGACTTATATGTGTGTTTAGTTATTTACAAGTCTTATGCAAAACTAGAAAGATATTATACTATCTGATATCTTCATTCTATGTATTTTGTTCAATTATTAATCAAACTTGTCGAATTGATAAAATTTATCTTTATTTGTTTGCGAATATAAAAAATCTCACCACACTAGTAGGTTCATTTTTTCAATAAGGTTTTAAAACCCCAAAAAAGTTCTTTTTTAAAAAAAAATTAAAAATGACCAAAATATAAAAGCCAAAATAAATAAATAAACAAAAAGAGCATCAAAATTGTAATAGGGACAGTAACTGTTTTGGTCGGTCAATTTGGAAGAACATTTTAATATAATGTATTTTTTATATATAAATAAATAAATAAAAACTCACTTAGTTAGCCATTATAAAATTATCCTATTTTTTTATTTATCTATTAGGACACATTGAGCTTAGGATACCCCATAGTTTAAGGCCAATCTTAATTAGTTAAGACCACTTTAGCAACAAAATAGTATATTTCATAATTAATTTTTAGTATTTTTTTTAATTGTGACACTCTGTTAGTTTTTATTACGCTAGCGAATCTTGCTTTTCATAAATTCGAATTCGCGCATTGCAGGTTTCAATTCTTGACCGGAAACAATATTTCTAATAGACATATTTTTATTTTTAAAGGCTCAAACCTAAAATATTTTATTAAAATCAGAAAAAATCCGAATCATTCCACTATAATAAACGATTTACTTTTGCTATGTTGACAAGGAACAAAATCTAGAAACATTAAGGTGGGTAAATTTTATATTTATATAATTTTATTAATTTAGTTAACTAAATATCATGTGATCATCCATTTGTTAATTAATATAATTTTTAATAGAACGTGATTTAAGCTTTGGATACCATTCATTAATCTAATAATAGAGTAAAAAAGACAAAAGAAAATTAATTTTTCATTAATTACAAAATAAATATATTAGTACTTTAGGTGGTTCATTTCCTCAATTTTGAAAAAATCAAAGTCAAATTCAAAATCAAAGTCAACCAATTATCAAAAATCAAAGTAAAAGTAAAAAGTCAAAGTCAACCATCTAAAATCAACTATCAATCAACCAAAGTAAAATTTTAAGATGAATTTCAAATAGGAATGATTTATACTCATAGCTTGTGAATTCAATTTTATGATCAAGTTTTGATTTAAGATAATTAGTTAATATCAAATAATAATAATGGGAAAATGGCCGAGAAAAGATCTGAAATATATTTGAATTTTGATTGAAATTATTGTAATGATACCAAATTTTCGAAAAGATCTTTTACTCCATGCACTATTTAAAAAATGTGTTTTAAAGGTATACATGCGCCCACGTGGACATAAAAAATATTGCATAATCATAAACAGTAATATGTCCACGTTGACACATATATTCCTTTAAAATACACTATTAAATAGTGCAGGAGGTAAAAAAATCATCTATAAAGTTTAATATCGTAAAAACAATTTCGATCAAAATTTAAGTATTTTCCAAATCTTTTTCCCTTTTTTTTATAAGAATCTTTTATTTATACAAATAAAAATTAAGAACTTCTAAAAAGTCATTTTCTTCTATTCATTTTATACCTAGTTGATATTTTTTGTTACTATTAAAGCTCCTTTACAATCTTAGTATATATATATATATACACTAAGATTCAAAATTCACTTTGAAATTCCATACTTAAATTTTAATTTTGGAACTTTTTTATTTGTCAATTCTTTGAATGAAAATTTTATATTCGTCACGATATTAATTAAGAATTTTTTTTTAATGTTATTAAAGTGTGACGTTAAGACTTTAACAACCCACAATTCTTTCAATTTATTATATGTGACACTTATAATATAAATCTGACACATGGTTTTAATTTCATTATACATTGTGACGGCACAAATAAATATTGCACTATATATTGGTGGTTGCAATTACTATATTTTATCATTACTGCAATATGATAGATGGGTTCAAATCATTATACTTTGTAACAACAAAAATAAATCATTTAATCATCTATCACTCGGTTTTAATTTATTCGTCTGATTTTAATTTGATACAGAATTTTAATTAAAATATAAGAATTTGTTTTGAACCTTATGATGGTAGAATGTATTAAAGCGTTTTTTAATTTTATGGTCAATTTTTAATTATATCATGCGGAAAGTTAAAACTACAGAATCGTTAAAAAAAATTTAAAGAGATTAAAGTAAAGAAGTAAGAACAACAAATTAAAATGGAACGATTATATTAAAAATAGATATTACATTTACTTGTTTAGTTTTTAAAAAAATAGAGATAACTTATCATTTTATGTCTATATTGCCTTTATTATCAAGTATTAATTATGATCAATTCATTTTTCAAGGAGTGAAATAATTTATATTATAATTAAGAGTAATAAAGTTAAATTATTATCTTATTTATTATTTGATAAAGAATATGTCAAGTTAAGTATAATCAAATTTATACATATAATACCCATAATTAATCAATTTTTCCCTCTTTTATTCTTTGTTTATAATCTTTATCTACCTTTGAGAGGAAATTTCATTTTGTGAAAATCTACTAACAATAACAAAATTTTAATTTGATGGTGATTTAAATTTGAACAACAAAATATAAATACGTAAACTTGAATATTTTGATACATGAAACTTCTTATTCTACGATAAAGCACTTTTAATGACAAGGACAAATATGTTATTTCCAAACGTACAAATAAATAGATGAGGTCGATAAATAATAAAGTATAATAGGATCAAACATTATATTCATAAAGATTTATGATTAACCATTTACTAAATCAAATAAATGTAAGTTATAAATTCAAATTTGTTTGTATTTAATTATAACTATTTTGAAATTGTATAGAAAAAAAAAAGTAGGTAAGCTTTAATTTAGGTTATATTAATTCAAAGAGAGGAGCAAACCATCAATCATGTTGAATTCTTCACTTATTTTTATTATTAATTGATTTATTTGAGTAATTAATTAACATTTTTAATAGTACTCTTAACAATATGTTGATTACTACAAGCCTACTCAAATTATCCTAACACCTATACTTACAATATAGAATTAAAGTTACAAAATTGCATGTATAATTTTTGTGAATATGTAAGCAATATCACAAGTATAAAAAATCATAAATTGCAAGTAAAAGATGAAGAAATAAATTCTTTAAATTTATTTACGACATTATGACATAATACATAAATATGTTATTTAATTTGGTTTCAGTTGATATCCATGTCCATCAACTTTGGATGTGCACAAATAAATATTTAAACTTGTATAAAATTTAACAAGTAGACACACACGTCTTAACTGGTATAATAGTATAATACACATAGGACGACGCCCTATATAGGAAACAAAATTGTCATGTAGGATATCACGTAGGACGAATGTATTTATTTATTTGATTTTATACAAATTTAAGTATTTATTTGTGTACACTCAAAATAAGATGACATAGATGTAAGTTGAAGTCAAGTCAAATACATATTTATGTATTATCCCTTTATTTAAATTATAGTTTAAACGAAAATTAAGAATAAAGATAATAATGTTGAATGAAAGAAAAAATCTCAAACTTAGGGTGTGTTTGGTGTGCACACTCAGAGTTTGAGATTTTAGAATTCGTGAGTACGTTGCTTCTTCGCCCGATATATAAGTTATGTATCATACATAATTATAAATCTAATTCATACTAATTTAAATTTGAAATAATTAGGATTACGTATCAATAATAATATGCATTGTACACAAACAATGTTATAATGTATTTGATAGAGGTGGACTAACATATCCCGATGTTAAGAGAGCATAGGAAAAAAATAGATTTTTGCAATTTCGGGTTCCGAATTATCGAACCGACCCGGACTAAACTGATCAGAACGAAAACTTAAAGGGGTCTAAATGGATTACCAAATCATTTTACAAGGGTTAAATGGATCAATCCATGGGTCCTACATTCCATCACATTATAATAGAATATTTTATAAAAAAAATAAATGATTTTTTATTTTTAATTTCTAGTTTTGCTTTATTAAATATTGTTCTTCCTACTAATAGTGCAAAGTGGCTGAGGAAACAACCGTTATTGTAGAACATGCGCGAGGAGCGACGGAATTAGAATTTTCGATAAGAGATTATAATCGAAAGAAATAGACTCGAAGTAATTGAAAGGGGTTAGATATCTATTATATATTTAAAATTTTATTTTAATTATATAAAAATAATATATTTTCCATCGAAGGATTCGAATGAACCCTTAAAAATATGATAATTCCATCACTGGCCATGAGTACTTTTGTTTCAATTCACGTAACACATTGAATTTTGAAATTTAACAAATTATTTTTCAATCGTTATATTTTTAATTATTCTGTCTTACAATTTTTTATATTATTCTCAAATATGTAAAGTTTCATTTTTAAAAAATTCAAAACTTTTATATTTGAATTAACTATTAAAATTAGTGAGTTTAACTCGTTAAAATTCAAATAGTACCATATAAATCAGGATAGAAGAGTAATTTATCATCATTTAACTCAAAAAAAAAATATATATATATATATTTTTATTATTATTATTATTATTAAATGTTTGTCAGATCCGCTTCTCCTTAGTCAATTTAATTAATTCTGAAAATTAAATTCAAACTAGTTAAAATTATACTAAAAGAATTAACAATTTCAAATAGTTAAATTATAAGAAAAATACTAATCAAATTAATACAAAATTTTCAAATCAATATAATATATAAATTCAAAATATTAATAAAAATTTATGAAGTTTGACTCTCGAAAACAAACACGAGAAGTATTTCGGAATCGAGGGAATATTCTCTATAAGGAGTTGAAAAGGAAGCTGACAGCTCTAAGTAGACATTTTTGTGGGTGTTTTTTTTAAATAAATAAATAAAATAAAATTAATTAACGTGATATCTTAATAGAACAACTTGCTAAATATTTTCAGATAAAGTAGCGCAAGAATGACAATGTGACGATATAAAAGTGAAATGAATTTCAATATATACGATGTAGGTTTCGATATATATATATAGATAAACACGATTATAAAATAGGTGAATTGCATATAAAATGCTTTGTGAGAGTAAAGCGAGACAAATTAAATTTTTATGAATTAAGACAAAAATTAAGACGATATCCCTTTCTCCCGTTATCATTTATATAAATCTATCATAAAAGTAATATTAAGAAAAATTTAATATTAACACATAAATAATTTAAGAGTTAACATTCTATTGGATTCATACCATTTACACAATAAAAGAGATCAAAAGTATTCTTTCAATTAATTGAAAAACTATGAGTTTTTAATAAAATATCACCGCGATTAAAATTAAAAATTATTAATAATCAAAAAAGTAAAAGAACATATATTTTTTTCTAAAAAAATGTTTTCTTTGATATCTGCAATAATAATCTGGTAGAATATTATATCAAATCGATTTTAAAAGTTGTTTCTCTTTATAAATATAATATATTAATATGTGTCAATATAGAATATTAAAAGTACATTTTTATTTGTGTTTCTTTTTTATATAAATATTTGTTATGACTATCTAAATTACTACTCCTTATTGTTTTCCTTTTATACCCTTCTTAAGATTTTTTTATTATTTTGTATATTTATGTTTTATGATATAATGTGAACAAAGCTAGAAATCAAAGTATAAATTCCACTAAACTCAATAATATTTAATCAAACATAATATTGTATTAAATAAAATTATTTAATATACATAAATTATCAATTAAAAAGTTTTTAACTACAAAAAAAGCTAAAATCCCAAATTCATGAACCTTTTTGCAACCAACCATGAATGTTTATGGTTTTCAAGATTATTATTAAGCAAACAATAATACTTAATTTTGTCTTAAGATTTCAAAATAATTAATAATTTAAAATAATTTATTTTTAAAATAACATAAATAATTCAAGATAAAGAAATTAAAGAAAATATAGTTGAATGTAAAAAACATCAATCATGTGGGTATAATATAGTATATACAGAATTATTATTATTTTATACATAAACTTTTTTGAATTATAATTTTGATATTACGATATTTGATATGCTATATAATATACATTATTATTCGGTATTTGGTATGATAATGATATATTCCATAGTTTTAAAATCGAACATCAAATTACGATATCAAATTTCAAATATCGTATCGTATCAAACCATACCATATGCCTACTGCTACTCAAAAAGGCCGCACACAAAAAAAGTGTGACACAAAAATTATAGTATTAAATAAAATATTAGTGACTAATTCTATAACTCAACTCGTAATTTACAAATCACAAAAAACTAATTTTATCGTTACTCCGAAAATTTGATTATCATTTTTATTCCAAAAATAAATTTGTGACAAAACAAATTAATTTTCTTTTCCTCTTTCATTTTTTCCCCAAAATCTTTTATGTTCTTCTTCACCAATCACTAATCACTGTTCACTCTACTCTCTCTTCTGCCTCTTCCCTTTCAACTGGTAAGTTTTTTTCTTCTTTCAATTCTCAATTTTCAGCTCCTTCATGTACAATTATCTGTGTTTTTGGATTATGGGGTTTTCAGTTTTTTTTTTTTTGAAATTGATCAATTCTGTGAATTTTTAGTCCAATTCTTGATTGTTCAATGGATTAACAATCTGGAGATACCCTTTTCTCTGTTTGGGATGGTGAACACGCCATCGTCATTGGAAAATTAAAATTTTGGTTGATTTGGTTTAATTTTGATTTCGAAAGTTGCTGTGAATCCTAATGTTTATGTTAATTGTATGGAATGAGATTCGTTTTTTTTTTTTTGGTAATTATTTGGTGGGTTGATTTTATGAGTAAAGATGTTTTTTGAGCGGTGTGGTGGGTTGAGGTGTTTCTTTTTATTGGAATTACTGTGAATTCAGAGGGGAGTGTCACTTCTTAAGGTTTTTTTTAATGGGGATGGATTGAAGTCTGATAAGTTTTCCCCTAATTTTAGTAATAGGGGCATATGGTTTGTTACTGTGGACTGGAGTATACCTTTAAAGTTCCTTTTTTTGTGGTGGTGGTGGTGGTGGCAGGGGCGGAGTTAGGGTAAGGTATCACAAGGGTCGAAAGATTACACTATATATACAAAATCAAAATTATTTTTTTGTGTATACGTGTAGGTGTTGTTGAGGCCTTTTTGCTTCTTCATATGTTTTACTTCTTTACATTTTGAATCCCGTTAGTCATTGTCCTGGTTCTACGTTAGTCATAATCCTGTTCCGTCACTGAGTGGTGGTGGTGGGTGGATGAGGGGGATATGCATTTAAGTTGCTATGGCTTTTAGGTCTTGAGGCACAAGATATGAGGTAAACAGTGGAAAAGAAATCATAGAAAATGGGAAGAAGTGATTTTATACTTTTGAATCTATGCTTCCTAGTTTTTTTTAAGGTCTTGGGGCACTAGATATGAGGAAAACAGTTACAAAAATGGGGGAAAATGATTCTATACTTCGAGTCTATCCTTCCTAGCTCTGTTTTGTTTTTCATATATAGTTTATCTTTGGTGTAAATCTAGTTAAAAAGTAAAACTGTCTTCTTGCATGTACTATAACTTGTTTATGGAGTAAGGAAACTCCAGTATAATGGCATATCTATGAAGTGTTATAATGTTACTAAAAGAGATTACTTCGTCCCTTAAAGCTAAGCGATGAAATGATAAGTTATCACTTCATAGGTGAAGCAATGTAGTATAGAGAAGTTTGCGCTTCAAAAAGCAGAGCACAAAGTGATAACAATGAGAAAAATCTCAACTTTGAGAAGTTAGTTTTATATAGGCATTATGTGTATTTGATGCTGAAATCAGTTATTTTAATTGCAAATTGTACTAAATTCATAGATGGTTGGTTTCTGGCTTTCTTGTTCTTCACGATTAGAAATGAAAGGTTCAGGACAATTGCCTTTGGAAAAAGGAATTACAAAAAGACACAAACATGTTGTTCAAGTAGAAGTAAATGTATGATTGTTAAATATTAGTCTTGTTCATCTCATGCATCCTCATTACAGTTTCAGATCCTTTTGGTAGGACATGAAACCTTATAGCAATGTGCTTCTGGAATAATTGTAGATTCCTTAAACTTGATTAACTGAGTTGCTTTGCTTTCTGTCTATCTGCCAGAACATTGTACGAAGAACTAAACTTACTAGAACTAGAGAAGCATGCAATCAGAGTCCAAAACTGCAAATTGTGGGGAAGCCAGAACTTATAATGTTCCGAATTCCACTTTAGAACCTTGGTGGAATACTGCTGGTAATAATCCTGTTTCTCTTGGATTGATGCGGGGAAGTGCATCAGTGTCACCATCACCCGAACAAGCTGTGGATGGACGATCACAGTCTGATGGTGGATCCAACGAGGAAGCTGATGATGCTCCTGAAAAATCACAAAGTACCATACCAAAGCATTCAGGTATCTCTACAATCTTTTTTTCCAAGTAAATAAATTTCATTGATATATTCAAGCTCTACGCTAGTGCTGAACTTTAAAAAGTGAGAGGGCCTCCTGTACAAAAACAACAAGGGCAGACTCCCCTATACAAAGTTACTCCTGTAGAGAGCTATAAAGTCGGTCAGGCGTATTTCATCATATGTATCCTGTAAATTGCATGAAACTGCCAGTAGGCCTAAATACCTATATTTGAGGGTAGTTATTCTTTCCACCAAAACACCTTGCGTTCCTCTCTTCAATCTAAAGAGGTGCTAAAGATAAAGCAGTATGGTCATTGACAGAGTGATTTGACCTGTTTTTCTTCATTAGTCTCTTTCTGACAAGTACTCTACTTCTTTTTCAACTAATAATATATGAATATTTGTTACGGTTGTGTTGAATAATATTGGTTTGGATGGAGCAATATGATCAGTGAGGATTCATATAACCAATCCTGATTTGCTTGAGCTTGAGGCATAGTTGTTATGGACTGGAAGTCTGTCATGATGCTTCATTTGCCTAGTTACTTTCTTCTTTTAAATCTTTTCCATAAAGAGGAAAGAAGGTGACATATTATTGACGGGGGAAGTGTTGTGGTAGAGATGGGAAAAAATATATATCTTTTATGATGTTAATGGCTATAAATTACTTAAGTAATGCCTCTGCATTCTTGGTTCAGAGTTAGATGGGAGTAATGTGCAAGTAGATCAGAATTTACAGCCAATGGCATCAGCCATACCTCCAAAGGGTGATGGGTGCATAACACAACCCCCACAGCTTGAACTTGTTGCGCACTCCATGGTTAGTATGTTTGACTCTATGGGTTTTGAGAAGTTTGATTTGCTTGTTGGGTTATCTCACTTTTTTTCCTTTCTGATTTTGATGTTATTCTGCAATTGGCATGCAGGCATGTGCTCCAAATCTGTATGTTGACCCATACTATGGTGGAATACTGGCACCTTTTGGTCAGCCTATGGTATGCGTGTGGTTTGAATTCATAACTTTCATTTTTCCTGTTTTTCCCCCATTACTTTTTTTAAGATCTGATATGTTAAGAGGAAAATTTTACTTTTCTGCCAATTTTTACTATTGGATACCTCTGGAACTGAGTGTATTATTCGTTAGGGATATCTAAACATAGAAAGCTGCTTCACGGTGGTTGTTCGATATATCTTTGGCAGGTGCTTAAACGTAGTCTTTGTATGTGTTGGCTTAACCCTGATATCTTCTTGTAGTTAGCTTTAGTTTAGAGACACTCACTTTCTCTGTATTGCCAACTTCCTGGTGTCTTGCTAATTATCCTTCTTGCAATCATACATGTTACAACATTATTGTTCAATTTGGGATGAGTTCTTTCTTCTTTCAATTGAATTAGAATCAGTGGCCGCCAGTGCGCATGTCCCTTTCATTTAAATCATTGATTGGATTTCATAGGACAGCTAGTATAAATAGTACTCCGGATGCAGCTTCTTTTGTTTGTCTTTTAAATTAGCTCTTTTCTGTTTTTTCTATTTCGACTAACAAATACATGCAATCAGTTCCAGAAAGATCTCTTTGCATGATATGCCTAGGACTCTAAGAAGTAGGAAACCACCTTGAAAAACATCGCCACTGAAGAAAAATCCATCATTAAAAAAAAATACAAAAAAAAATTCCATTATAACATAGTTGTGCCAGGGGCTGGTTGGTGGCTGAGCACAAGATTTTTTAAGATCTTGACTGAAGGTGGTGCTATACAGGTCCCTCCTCATGTACTTGATATGCATCATCCAAGGATGCCTTTGCCTCATGAAATGGCTCAAGAGCCTGTTTATGTCAATGCAAAGCAGTATCATGGTATTCTGCGGCGAAGAGAGTCACGTGCGAAAGCAGAACTTGAAAAGAAGCTGATAAAAGTGAGAAAGGTTAGTATATGCCTCATCCACTGGGCTGCTTGTTGGGTGTTCTTTTCTCCTGTTATCTTAATGCATGATGCACCTTTTTAGCAGCATATTTTTGTTACATGTGCCTGGCTGTTCTGGAGATATTCCCTTGTCCCGGATTGGAGATGTACCCACTCTTTGGCTGAGCTCACTTTTCTTTAAAAAAAATTAAACTGTTAAAGAATTTTATGTTACTTAAGTAGGAGGAAATGAAAGGTAAAATCTGATATTACTTTGCTTTTATCTGTGTAGAACACGGTCAATTTACCTTTTTAAACTGATCCGTCAAATACACCACTCATAAGTATAATTTGGTGAAAGGAGTTCCTTATGCCAATGTTTGGGCTATTAATAACCAATATCAGTTTCTCCACTGCTATATTTTTATTGTGAAGTCACAGGATTGGCTGACATGATTTTGCACGAATTTTATGCTGATGATATGCAACATATGCTCGGTTTATTCTGCTTACTCATCCTCAGTTGTTGATACTTTCTGTCTTCCTCGTAATACAGCCATATCTTCACGAGTCGAGACATCAGCATGCCTTGAAAAGGGCAAGAGCTTCTGGAGGGCGTTTTGCAAAAAAGTCAGACGCTGGTACTTCGAAGGGAGATGGTTCTGGTTCTGCTGTTTCTTTGCAGTCTGTGCATTCATCAGGTTCCGAACCTTTACTGTCCAATGCTGCTGATGTTCCAGAGTGGCATAAGGATAGAAGTTTGGCTGAGCATCAGAATTCTTACTCGAATGGTAATGGTTATGGAAAACAAATCAGCTTTCAGGAATCGAAATATCAGGCTCAGTCTGCTCAGGTAGGGGAAGGAGGTTCTTCCGGCCAGCGATGGTAGAAACATCACATCACACACCTTTAGTACCTCTGGTCCAAGCCTGGTGGCAATTCATCCTTGGCTTTTTATTTCAATGTTATGGAAAAGAGGGGTCATGCGCCTATTAGATTCGATTCTTCCTTTCTGTACATAAAAAAAAAAGGACTAGGACTAGAGTTGAAAAGGAAGAATTCAGTGAGCATATGGCTAGCTGTTTAGTGTAAACTGTAAAGTTATAGGTATGAAAAGTTGTAGGTAGATTATATACTTGTCAAACATTTCCTTTGTACTGCTGTATTTTAGGATCTTGATTCTGTGAAACTTCGAATTTGTCGTTTAATTCGATGACAGTGGTTGTCTTTTCGGGCTGTGTAATGTCCTATTTCTTGTGAATTTGTTGATCCAAGTACAACACATTGTGACGAAATTCGTACAAGTTGGTCTGGACATCACTGTTTACTATCAAGTTTGTGTGCAAATTGTTAGTGATGTTGAAGTTCTGCTGATATGCTACCATCTGCAAGTAGTCTGTATTTTGTTCAGATGTGTGTTTCGATAAACATTTGAGGTGTGTTTATCGCCAACCATCACCAAATGTTTCGATAAACTGATAGTTGAGGTGTGTTCAGGTATGAAAAGTTAACACCTGATAGTTTGGAAATTGAAACAAAAAATTTGACGGTACGAAACCTTACTAATGTTTACTAATAAAATGATTATTTAATTTTTGGTTATAAGATAAAATTATTTTTTATAGAAATATCTTTGATTTTAGAAAATCACATTTATCGTATTCGATACGTTTTCTGGTAACAAAGTTATGGAATTACTCAAAGTGAATTCACTTCTCCTTCCAATTAATGCAAAAAAAAAGTGTATATATATCTACCATTAATCATATTCTTTTATTGAAATATCTTTAATTTTAGAAAATCATATTTGTCGCATTCGAAATACATTTTTTTGATAATCAAGTTACGAAATTACCCAAAGTGAATCTACTTGTCCGCCAATGCAAAAGTTATAGTATATCTACCACTAATCACAATTTTATTAAAATATCTTTGACTTTAGAAAATCACAT
Organism: Solanum pennellii; assembly: GCF_001406875.1. Lineage (NCBI taxonomy): Eukaryota > Viridiplantae > Streptophyta > Magnoliopsida > Solanales > Solanaceae > Solanum > Solanum pennellii. The sequence goes on along the minus strand of NC_028637.1, from coordinate 2,866,852 downwards.
TTATCGCATTCAAAATACTTTTTTTTTGGTAATCAAGTTACAAAATTGCCCAAAATGAATCCACTTCTACATCCGGTCAACGCAAAATATATAGTATATCTACCACCAATCAATTTTTTTTATTGAAATATCTTTGATTTTAGAAAATCACATTTATCGCATTCGGAATATCTTTTTTTTTTTAATAATCAAGTTATGAAATTACCCAAAGTGAATCCACTTCTCCGTCCGGTCAATCCAAAAGTTATATATACATATCTACCAATAATCATAATTTTATTGAAATATCTTTGACTTTAGAAAATCACATTTGTCGCATTTGAAATACTTTTTTTTAATCAAGTTATGAAATTACCCAAAGTGAATTCATTTCTCTGTCCCGTCAACACAAAAGTTATGTATATATATACCAATAATCATAATTTTATTGAAATATCTTTGACTTGAGAAATTACATGTCACTCAAAAATACGTTTTTTTTAATCAAGTTATGAAATTACCCAAAGTGAATCCGCTTCTCCGTTCGACCAATGCAAAAGTTATAATATATCTACAAATAATGATACTTTTATTAAAATATCTTTGACTTTGAAAAATCACATTTGTCGCATTCAGAATACTTTTATTTGGTAACCATGTTACGAAATCACCCAAAGTGAATCCACTTCTCCGTCTGGTCAATGCAAAAGTTATAGTATATCAACCACTAATCAATTTTTTTATTGAAATATCTTTGACTTTAGAAAATCATATTTATCGCATTCTGAATACTTTTATTTGATAACCAAGTTATGAAATTACCCAAAATAAATTCACTTCTCCGCCCGGTCAACACAAAAATTGTAGTATATATATCTACCATCACCATAGGTGAAGACATCAACATGGTGAAGGTTTATTTAGTGTTATTTTTTCTTCTTCTTATTTTTAGGTAGATATTGCAAAATTCATCATATATTTAGATTTTCAAGTATTGATTTTTCTTATATTTGTTTTTTTTTCTTGGTATAATTTTTTTATATGAAATAGATAAGACTAATCTTAAAATTTGTATCCTCATGATATAAATTTTCTATTGGCAATTTATACATGAAGATGTTTCTATATTTCATAATTTAAACATTATCATCTAATTGCAGATCTATCTTTTTGGGTTATCTTGATTAATCTACTTTTGATCAAATAATTAGTCAGACATTTTTAAAAAGCGACTGACAGTGTCGTTTTTTAGTCAAAATATTGATTAACATCTTTTTAAAAAAACGACGGAGAAATAGACGTTGTCCGTCGTTTTTTAGTCAAACCTTATCCGCTTTTTATAAGGTTTGATAATTCGTCAAATGTTTTTTCAATCTGAGTAATATTGATTTTGTTAGTTAGTTTATTAAATTTGTGTTTATTGATTGTTAGTTTGAATGATCAACTGTTAGTTATTGTTTGAATTTGGGATTTTGATTTTAGGAATAGTTGAAATAGGATGTTTTAGGACTAGTTTGAACTTTAGGATTAGTTTGAATTCGAAATTCTAGGACTAGTTCAAGTTAAGGTATTTTAGGACTTGTTTGAATTTGGGATTTTAGGACAAATTCGATTTTGAAATTTCTAGCCAGTTTGAATTAGAGTATTTTAGGACTAGCTAGCTTGAGTCAACGTATGTAGGATTTGTTTGAATTTGGGATCTTAAGACTAGTTTGAATTAGAGTATTTCTTCAATATCAAACTCAAGAAATACCCTAATTCAAACTAGTCCTGAAATTCCAAATACAAACAAGTCCTAAAATACCTAAATTCAAACTAGCTAGTCCTAAAATGCTCTAATTCAAACTAGCTAGTCCTAAAATCTCGAAATCAAACTAGTCCTAAAATTCCAATTTCAAACAAAGTCCTTAAACACCTTAGTTCAACCTAGTCTTAAAATATCTCAAATTTAAACTAGTCCTATAATCTCAAATTCAAACTAATCGTGAAATTTCAAATTCAAACTAGTCCTTAAAATAACCTATTTCAAACTAGTCCTGAAATCTCAAATTCAAACTAATCCTAAAACCAAAAATCCCAAATTCAAGTAATAACTAACAATCAATAAACATAAAATACGAAAAAATTAAAGAATTCGGAAGAAGATTCCTAGAGACCACGGCAACCCTTGCTGAAAGGGATATGGGGGACAAGCAAGGGATATAGCCTATAAAGAGGTGAAATCCGCTCGCTAAAAATTGATAAATTATTAAACTCTAACCTTTAAAGGAGAAGGAGAGAATGAAAGAGATTGAGTATTGCAATATACTTCACCACAAAGAGAATTAACAAAGAGGATAAAAACTTGATACAAAATAAGAAAAAATTTTGAAGCTTATGTTTCAACATTGACATAAATTACAGTCTTCTAAGTTTCCAATAACATACTCACTCTCTTCTTTCAGATTGGTTTCTTCGTCTAAGTCGTCAGCGAAAACACTTTTTTCACTGCCAGTTTTGCTCTCATCAGTTGCATTATCATTTGAGTCGGTGACACTGATAACAGTATCCTTTCATCCCTGACAGAGCCTGTCTAGGAGACAACTCGAGCACATCATCGATAATGTTGGAAACTCCTTTCTGATACCTGCAACAGTTGATAATAAAGGAATTCTTTTTCAGCGCGATAGAAAGAGAGAATTCTCTTCATAGAATGAGAGAAGATGCCACCGAATTGCAGGCTCTTGGGATTTTTAGGTTATTGATTCTCAAAATATGACACAAAATTGCAGATTATCTGCTACTGAAGTTCGTCTTTTTGAAGATACATCATCTAAGCTTCATAGGGATTTGGTTTCATCAAAGATCAAAATATGCGGCTTGGTTTTTGTTATATACAAGCAAGCAAACCTGGCTCTTGCAGCCTCGTCAGGAGCATGATGCCTCAGGAGCAAAATAACAACCACAGCTACTATTGCGTAGAAAAGCCTTGCTGTCCACTTAGGTCTCTCGCCTTCATCCGTCTGAGGCCAAACTTGGAACAAATCTTGCAGTGTTGCTTCCTCGGCCAGAATGTTAAGGAAAAACAATACACGCTTCCCAGAAAGTACCCAAATAGCACCAATGATTAAAGCTCTTACTGCAAGCACAAACATCGTTGCTTTAGTAGTAAGCTATAATATATAAACTTAGCTAATATGTGTTCAAAATCGTGATGCTGACATGATAAGTGTGAAGCCAACAGTGTATTTGATGATTGAAGAAACCTATCAACTTGCTATATTATAAGATGACTCCCTCTTATGCCACAATATTTTAGCCAAGAGCTGTAATGCTTTCAAGTTTTAGAGTAGCCACATCACAGTGCATGATACAACTCTATACAAAAAAATTAATTGAATAACAAGTGTGAGAAAAAAAAGGGTAACAAGCAACAGATACTTAACTGAATAACAGACTATTCTTTTTGTGATTCTTCTAGCACAAGAGTTAGCTCAGTAACCCTACCATTCATCCATTCTCTAAGTCCATATGCAAAGTTCAAGTTAGGATCAAAGCATAATAAATCCATGGAAACACCAAACTATGTAATAAGGTCTCCGGTGGTGTAAATAACAGATACACTCACCCACATAGCATGTACAATTTTTAGGATGTTCTCACTGTATTTTGAAATGTATAGAGGATCCACATCTATGTCATACTCATTGGTCACGGATATGATAGGACCATAAATATATGTGTCAGCAGAACCACAGACTAGTAAAGATAAAATTAAACATAAAGTCAGGAACTATTTAACATCCCCAATAGTTGACTGAATCAAGAAAGATACTCACATGGTATATCTCTAAATGTGCTGGCCAAGGAGATAGTTTTTTCTTCCCAGGTCGAACAGTTTTCCCCACACGTTCACAGCGGACTAAAGATTCTTTGAAGCAGCGAGTTGGCAATATCTTCAGGCTCCAAACCTTTATCTGACTCTAGTATGTCTTTAAGTTCTGAATGATTTCTCACAAAAGCGACAAAATCTTTTCCCCTGAAATACTCTACCCGTGTTTCCTGCAGGACAGCCCTTAGTATTAACTGTTCTAGAATTAAGAGGCACATAAATATATAACGATTAAAGAGTTAATAAGCAATATTTAGTCAAACTACATTCCTATTAACTTATTTCCACCATATTCAAGAAGTAGAGTTAGAAAATAAACCTCTTTAAGGCCATAATGTTGCAGGAGAATAATCGAGCTATCAAGCCCATTTGACCAATCATTCAGCTGCTACAGCTTCTAAAGATAAGCTGAACTTGTCAAAGAGAGAACGTTTTAATATGATCCATACGAGATTACCTATCCCGCATTCTGTTTCAGTATGCGGGATTCCGTACTAAGCAAACCCCATTTCTGTAAATTCAAACACACAATAGACAGCACAAGCAACGTACCAACAACTAATTTGTACTCCAAATACTCCAAATCAATCATGAAAAGTTTCCAGATACCCATATCTAGCATCTCAACTGTCGAAATTTCCAGCAAAAAGAAGATCGCAGATTGTTTCCTCCATTGACATTTCCCTACTGCAGCTTTCAGATTCAAATCTCTTTTTTTCTTTCCTATAAGATTGTAGTTTATCAAATAATCCATTTCTTTCAAGACCATACAATAGGACACAATAAGTACTTAATGCCAGATTTATCCCTTGCTTTCTCATGGTTTCGAATATTTCAAGCCCTTTATCAGAATTCCCAAAGGTGAAGTAGGTGTTTATTAAAGCAGTATATACAGCAATACTCTTCTGCTGATCAGGTAAGATGCTAAATAACTTTTCAGCAGAAGCAGGCTCTCTAGCGCAGCCAAGCCGATGAATCAGAAGAGCAGTTAATTCTGACCCTAATGACAGGCCTGCCCCAACCATTGCTTCAACAATGTCCACAACCCTTGAAAAGGAATTTGTTCTAATAAGTTCTCCCACCATGGTGAGGTACGTAATTCTGTCAATGGTTATGCCCAATTTCACACTGACTTCGAAGGCCAAAAAGGCGCCATTTACTCTACCACAGCTACAGTTTACCTCAACTACAGTTGAAACTATTCCAGGATCCAATTTGAGACGCTTATTCATCAAGCCATCTAGTAGGTAATCAACAGCAAGAAGACTTTTTTTATTCAACAAGTACAAAATCATCCTATCATCCAAAGTAAAGCAACTACTTTCAGCAATTCCATCAGATTCGTCAATCTGATCTTGGTTGAAATTTTGTAAGGACAAATGACGGTTAACATCCCTAAGCAGCCGATCACTCACCCCAGCCATCTTCAACGTCTGGAAAGCCTCTTGATAGACAGAATAACGCAGAACAAGAAAATTCTCCTTCATGTAGTGAAGAATTTTCATCATTGCCTGTGTTTCCCCAGCTTTGCAGCATTTTCCCACTAAGATGTTGCATGTAGCTTTATCTGGTTGGACCCCTGCATCTTGCATTTTACTGAAAATCTCGAGAACTCCATCAAATTTTCCTGAAAACCAATTACGGTACATCTACAGATGAGATTCTTAGTAGCACGGAATCATAATATAGTTGTCAAGAATTAGAAGTGACAATGGTCTAAAATTCAAGATCATAATTACTTAATTTTATAGATAGCAAAGAGAACTTAGAATGCCAAATTATTACCTTTTTGATATTCAATTTTTGGCAAAGTTTCCTACAAGTCAAAAATATTGAAGCTTCCATTTTAAGTTTTGACACTATATGGTCTTTAAAATTGCATTCACGCATAGTATAATACAAGGCAACAGTTTTCCAGACAATTCATACAAATAAAATGGTGTGATATGAAGGAAGTGTTATCTATAGACAATTTAATGGTAGAAGCGAAACAAACACATCTACCACATAAAGGAGGAATTTTCGTTTCATTTTTTTTTTCCTTTTTTCTGGATTGGAATTATAATCAGCTTCCATTAGGCAAAAGTAAAAGTAAAAAACAAACCGCAAAGAAAGTTGTCACCATCAGTTAACATCATTAAACACTTTAATTAGAAAAATGGGTCGACCAACATCCCCGACAAATAATGTCAATATGTTAATCCTACTAGTTTGAAGTGACACAACTCTTTTACCAAGGAAGAATTTCTAGGTGTTTGTGTTAATTCCTAGGCACAGATAAAGGTCTGTAATAAGCTACAACATATTTTAGAAAGTCAAAAATGCTTGACAAGAAAATCTTAGCACTCCTTTATATGAAGAACAGTATGCAGAGTGTTCACTTACTTTCACATTTGAACAATTAAAAAAAAAGCAAATCAGAAGTCTGCAGAACATATTTTTGTTGGCTTGGCCTTGGTTTGACTTTCTCAACTGATGGTGCTTTAGATGATGCAATTAGGTTCCTGTCCATAATAAGACCGTCCTGAACTAATTTCTATATATACCTTCGAGTGTACAAATGTTTCTTAGATTTTTATCTTATCTCCATGTTTACAACGTAGTGACAAGGTTCTTAGCCTCTTCAGTTGCAACTAATATTACATGGACAACATACATTCTGATACCAATGTCTCTCTTAGTCATTTTGTCACTCTTAAACCAGTATAACCTAAGCACCACTCTCCTAACAAAAGAAAGCTATATCACTGATTGCATATGGCCACTACTCAAGCAACAAATGTCTTCCAAAACACTACCTAGCGTCTCTGCTCACACCACGAGTCCAAACTGGACTCAGTTCCCCACACTTTATAGCTCAAGGAGGATATGAGAGTAGCTTCAGAATATGCTGTATGGATCCTTCACAAGTTCATATACCTTAAAGTACCGTATTTGAACTGATGTAGCCATAGACAAATCCATGTACTTGTGCTTTACAGACTTCAGAAGATAAGAACACCAACTATTCAAAACTAAAGGGAAATGTTGGATAAGCTTAATTATGCACAAGTTTGATGGACACTTTTTTTTAAAAATAGTGCCTTCTTAAGTAGTGGTTCACATAACTTTATGAACTGTTATAAGCATTTTGCATGTAAGAAGGAAAAATTTTGAGCTAATTCTTTCATAAGTAAAATACTTGAGCTACTTGAAAGTTCCCAACTATAATAAACAGGAACAAGCCAATCACTCACCAGAACTAGCAAGATGCTCCATAAGGACAGTGTATGTGTGGCAGTTGGGAGAACAACCAGATTGAAGCATCTCCTTGTATATCTTGGCTCCTTCCTTAACTCGATTATGATCAAACAAACCTTTCATGTATGCAGTGTAGCAAACAACATTAGGAGCACATCCTTTATCTTTCATATCCTGCCATAATTTAATTGACTCGTTAATGTCCCCATGGTCGGAAAGCCAGTGAAGAAGGGATGTATATGTCACTGCATCTATCTTGATTCCTTTGTGTTGCATCTGCTGAAAGATATAGTTCATGGATGAAATCCTCCCAGCTTCCCCAAATATATCCAACATAGTCGTGTAGGTAAACTGGTCATGCTTAAAGCCTTTCAACTTAGAGGCCCAACTGAAAAACAACCAGGCTTTCTCCATAGGAGGATGGGTCTTGAGAACTTGATTAACTGTGTAGGAATCCCATTTTATGGGAAGTTCCATCAACTGCTCTTGAGCAGAATCCCAAGTTGAAAATCTCAGTATATGTGATATTCTTGTTACTGTATCCCTCATGAAAACTTTAGGGAGATCTATGTCTTGCTTCGGAACAGATTTGGTAGACTTGCTCGGCAATCTATTAACTCGTCGTACAGGTCTCCTTTGTTTGGATTGCGTAAAGGAATGAACATGGTTAATTATAGTTCTGCTAAACCAACAACAGCTCTTGAGAGGAAACCCCTGAAAAGGCTGAAGCTTTTTGGAGAATCGGTGAGCACCACGAGTAGCAATCATAGTTCTGGTCCAGTTGGTGACTTGAGGTAGTGTTTCGACTCATGTGACTCCAGACTAAAAGTTCAACTAAAGCATTCTAACCTGCAACTTGAGGACTGCTTTGATTCATACGATTCCATCTGCCAAATAACACAGAATGAATCAAATTACTTAAACATAGAAGGAGAATGTATATTACACAAATTCCTAGAAGAATTTTTATACAATATGCGTTAGATATGAGTGGGACACAATCCTGTTAAGTATGAGGACGTCCAATTGCAATGAAACACAGTAAGCAAAACCTTTCAAAGAAGTGGAAGAGCATTTTTTATATGGATAACCACAGTGATTAATCACTAGAATCAACAAGGGAGTCAGTCACAGGCCTGAATTCGCTTGCAAAGCTAAGAGAGCGATGGAAGGTATACATACCTCAAAAACAGGTCTCCTAGTGAGACCGAATAAAGCATAAGCAATTGAACCAATCATCAACGCGCCAGTAAACTAATCAACTTTGTCTTAATATCCAACTAGTTGTATTCGACTATATGAATCCCCTATATCCATTTTGTTCGACGCAAATCATTTCTTTCTAATACTCATTACTCCCTCAGTTTCAAGTTGACTGACCTCACTTACTTGGACGATGTTTAATAAAGTTAAAATAACTTCTCAATATTTTGGTCTAAAACTAAAAAACTATCAAATGTACCAAAATGTCATTTAATCCTGTAGTTTTAAACCTATCCTGCGGAAAGTTGAAAATAAAAAGTTGCTTAAGTCATTCTTTTTTTAAACAAACTAAAAAGTAAAATAGGTCAATCAAATTAAAACAGATGTCACACCCTTCGTAGTGGCCCAACGGTTTGAGCTTGGGACTTACATGTTGGAGGTCTCAAGTTTGAAATCCCTTGTCAGCGAAAGCAAGGGGTTTGCCTTCCGAGTCTAGCTCATCGCACTGGGGTTTGCCTTCTGGATCGAGCTCGTCGCACCAGGCTTGCCTAGTGCGGGTTACTCTCCTATGTGGTTTGCTTTTTGGGTCGAGCTCGTCGCACTAGGCTTGCCTGGTGCGGGTTACTCTCCTAATCTCCTATGTGGTTTGCGAACTATTGTGTTTTTACCCAGTGTAAAATAACAACTTTCTTATATTTTTCACTATATGAATCTGTTGTTTTCACTGTGTTATGTTTTTAACAAATTCAAAAATTGATTTCTTTTAACACCTTCACCAGATTCAATAGAGTACTTCTCCAAAATTTTGGAGCAACACACAAAAAGTAAAGAAAACCCCATGACAACAACATACTCAAGTGGGATTTGGGGAAAAAGGTGTCTACATAGCCCTCTCCTATTGTTTCCGATAGACCTCAGATAGAGTAAAAACAAATACAGTAAGGAAATGAAATATTGCAAAAATAATCAGTTCCCAATGGATTTGATTCATTAGTGTCACTATCAAAACCAGCTTTCTTCTCCAACAACAAAAAATTTAGACAAATTCAGCAGAATAATGATATAGAATTGACACTTTACCTCATCGGAGAGAGCTAAAGAGGGACTGTATATACGCCGGAACTCCTACACTGATAAAAGGGGCTATCGGCCGGAAACTCTTTTTTTCCTTTTGGGTTATTCCGTATTAGAGTCTAATTAAAAGTAGAATTTTCTATAAATTATCGTAAATAGTATGTAAATATTTTTTGTTATATTTTTGGGATAGTATTGTCTTTCTCGTTCAAAAACTAAAGCATATATATATTTATACTAATGGACATACACGTGTCATAATCTTATACACCAATCTGATATTTATCAACAAATATGATTGTGTTATGTGTCCCTGCTTAGTCTTTCGTTAGAAGAATCGTCATATATATTTTAATTTTTGGATGGCAGAGACATCAATATCCCAAAAATATAACAAAGGATATTACATATAATTTACAATAGTCACGGATATATTTATTCTATTTTCCCTAGTTAAATTAAATTGAGATAAATTCATATTGAATGTGTTTATGTCAAAATAACAAAAAAAAAGCTAGTTTTTTCATAAAAAGTGTCCGAAGTTTAAAATGATATTTAATTTTATTTTTTTAAAGTTGTGTATTTAATTTTATCTCTAATATACATTTAATAAAAATTAACTGAAAAATAAATAAGTACTCTAGATATATGTTTGAAATTTCAAAGATACTTATATTATACTAAGGTCCTGTTATCCCGAACTTATTTTATAAATAACTTTTTGCACATTTTCGACTTACGTGACATTATCAACCAGATAACTTAAAAAAATTGTCAGCATACTGTGTGCTCAGAAGATAGTGCCACGTAGACTGAAAAGAGTAGAAAATTATATATAAAATAAATTCAGGATAATAAAATCTTATTATATTATAAGTGTATCTCTACTATTTCGAACATAAATTAAGAATTAACTATACGTTGTCCGGTGTGTTTGTGTTTGACCCCCAAAAAAATTCCTTTTACTATAAGAATTCGAAATTTAATTTAAGTAGAATTCTGAAAATTGTAAGAATTCGAAAATTAACAAAATAAAAATGCATTTTCACTTTTCTCACTCAAAATTACTCAACAACAAATCAAAAAAACATCTCAAAATTGCATTCATGGTCAACCAACTCCAATTTTCAAATATCTTAATTATTTTTAAAATAATTTTTTTAAAAAAAAGATTTCACAATAAAACAAGACGAAATACCCTAATATTTTATTAGACCACATAGACTATAATAATATCCCTCAAACTTTATAAGCCATTTTAATAACGAGAGTTATATCAGCTTTAGAAAATAAAACTGAGAGTTATATCGAAAACCTTTTTTTCTCTTTTTCACAGGGAACTCACCCTTGGTTCTCAAAATTCAGCAGTTGGCAATTAAACGCCCCAAAATAAAGTTCTACCACAAAAGAGAATTAACAAAGAGGATGAAAACTTGATACAAAATTAAGAAAAATAATAATTTTGAAGCATATGTTTCAACATTTATATAAATTACAAGTCATGTTGCTGATGATCACTATCTTCTAAGCTTCCAAAAACATCCTCACTCTCTTCTTTCAGATCGGTTTCTTCGTCTAAATCATCTGTGAAATGAACTCTTTCACTGCCAGTTTTGCTATCATCAGTTGCGTTATCATTTGAGTCGGTGACATTGACAACAGTATCCATCATCCCTGATAGAGCCTGTCTTGGAGACCACTCGAGCACATCATCGATAATGTTGGAAACTCGTTTCTGATACCTGCAACAGTTTATAATAAAGGAATTCTTTCTCAGAATGAGAGAAGATGCCACCGAATTACTGGCTCTTGGGATTTTAGGTTATTGATTCACAAAATTGCAGACTATTTGCTACTGAAGTTCGTTTTTTTTGAAGATACGACATCTAGCTTCATAAGGATTTGGTTTAATGAAAACTCAAAGTATATGGATTGGTTTTCTGTTATATTTCTTCAAGTGAACGCCCAAGCTTAAGAGATTAAAGAGCAAGAATGCAAACCTGGCTCTTGCAGCCTCGTCAGGAGCATGATGCCTCAGGAGCAAAATAACAACCACAGCTACTATTGCGTAGAAAAGCCTTGCTGTCCACTTTGGTCGCTCGCCTTCATCCTTCTGAGGCCAAACTTGGAACAAATCTTGCAGTGTTGCTTCCTCGGCCAGAATGTTGGGGAAAAACCATACACGCTTCCCAAAAAGTACCCAAATAGCACCAAAGATCAAAGCTCTTACTGCAAGCACAAAATTGTTCTTTGTAATGGTGATTTATGCCCAATAGCAGACTCAAAAATATACATGACAAATTTGACGAGCATCCAGAGTTACCGTTTTACAACAGGCATATTTTGCATAAATAAAGGAAATATCAGACACCACTTAAAGCAGAAATACTTTAATAAAATTTGTTGATGAGTGCCACTTAGGGATTTGGATGATTCAAGTGAAGGATAACAGAATATGGTTAGCACTTCCCACGAAGCTGTCATAGACACAAAGCGAAAAGAAGCTATCACAGAGTTCCAATGATAGCAAACAGTATTGTGAACTAACGAAAGTGTGCATGCGTTCAAAGATCCTAGTTATTGAAAAAATGACATCCACCTGTCCAGCTTAAATGCTTCTTATAGATCAAGAGAAAAACATGGAGGTCTCATACACCACTGTAACTTACTGACAAGGGTGTGAAATTCTTCTTTCCTGCCTCTTAGAGGTTAACAATGTTTAATAAAACCAAACGAGTGATAAGCAACCTTGTCCTCACTTCATAGAACTATGTTGAATATAATTACTTCAAGCCTAAAGAAGAATGCAAAAGAAAAGAAAAGAAGTTTGGAATGTTTTCCAAATTAGAAACATGTGGGGAACAATAACTTGCAGCTTATGTTCTTCACTATATATATATGAATTGTACATAGTACCTAAAGCCTCTAAATCTCACGCAAGCCCAAACATCATTGCTTTAGTAGTCAGCTATGATATATAAAATTAGCTAATATGTGTTCAAAATCGTGATGCTGACATGATAAGTGTGAAGCCAACAGCGTATTAGATGATTGAAGATCGTGATGCTGACATGATAAGTGTGAAGCCAACAGCGTATTAGATGATTGAAGAAACCTATCAACTTGCTAAATCATAAGACGAATCCCTCACAAGCCACAATATTTTATCCAATAGCTGTAATGGTTTCAAGTTTTAGAGTAGCCACATCACAATGCATGATACAACTCTATATATGAATAAAATAAAATTGAATAACAAGTGTGAGAGAAAAAGGGTAACAAGCAACAGATACTTACTGAATAGCAGACTAAGTATGAGAAGGAGGAGACCAGCACACGTGTATAGTATAAGCAATTTGGCCCAATGGGGATAAACAGGAAACAAGCAAATTGCTAGTGTTAACACCGGCCAGAAAAATGAGAGAAGTGTTTGCCACAGGGGTCTTCTTTTCACAAATGCCCATGCAAAAAAGGCATCATTTTCAGAAAATACTTGATCCTGCAGATATCAATTGAAGAAACTCAACATCAAAAGCTGAAAGCAAACTATGGAAAATGATTAATTTCAGGTTACCCAAAAAAAAGTCAAAATGTGGAAATTTGTTGCAGATGTAAAAATAACGCTTAAAGATACAGCCTGCATTTGGTGAACAATTTGAGTGGAAGGAACTCCAAAAGTTTTGAAGATTCAGCAAATTCTGAACAGAAGATTAAATTGAATTGTATATTTTTGTTTTTTGGTGTAAAGAAGCTTTAGTAGTTGATCTCATTGGATCCCTGTAGCTGAGAAAGACTTGGTTTTTGTTTTGTTTTATTCATTTGGAAGTCTTGCGACTATGGTTTATCTCTTAGCACTATCTTTGTGCTAAGAACTTCTCTTTTATATTAATGATGAAATCTGTTACTATCTCAGGAAGTGTACCAGTTGGACCCGCCAATCACATTGAAACTAAGCTTCCATTGATAGGGATCCAAACAAATACTGTTAGAGAAATGCATATAAATATTTCAAAACCATATCATTCATCCATATCATTTTGTGATTCTTCTAGCAAAAGAGTTAGCCTAGTAACCCTACCATTTATCCATTCTCTAAGTCCATATGCAAAGTTCAAGTAAGGATCAAAGCATAGTAAACCCATGGAAACACCAAACTATGTAATAAGGTCTCCGGTGGTGTAAATAACAGATACACTCACCCACATAGCATGTACAACTTTTAGGAAGTTCTCACTGTATTTTGAAATGTATGGAGGATCCACATCTATGTCATACTCACTGGTCACGGATATGATAGGACCACAAAAACATGTGTGAGCAGAACCACAGATAAGTAAAGATAAAATTAAACATTAAGTCAGGAACTTTTTAACATCCCCAATAGTTGACTGAATCAAGAAAGATACTCACATGGTATATCTCTAAATGTGCTGGCCAAGAAGATAGTTTTTTCTTCCCAGGTCGAACAATTTTCACCACACGATCACAGCGGACTAAAAGATTCTTTTGAAGCAGAATGTTGGCAATATCTTCAGGCTCCAAACCTTTATCTGACTCTAGTATGTCTTTAAGTTCTGAATGATTTCTCACAAAAGCGACAAAATCTTTTCCCCTGAAATACTCTACCCGTGTTTCCTGCAGGACAGCCCAACGTGAAACTAAGCCTTTATGATCTCTTGCTTTCTCGGCAAACAGCTGGAAGACGTCCTTCGCCCCTTGTTTCTGAAAATAAAAGTAAACAAAAAATGGATAAAACAATTTACAAAAGACATCGTCACCAAAAAATTACAAAACCACACAATCACAAACTGGAAAGTTAGAGGACAATAACATCTTAATGAATTCAACAAAGAAGTACCAGCTAAAGGGTAACATGCAACAAACAGTTAGCTCAGATGCAAGCTCTCAATCTTTCCTATATAAAATCGTCTTAATTTTCTACGTGTCAGCACTCAGCCCCTAAGAATATCTAAGCAGCAACTGATATGAGAAAGAAAAAATGTTCACCTGATTCAATACAGCTTTACAGCCTCAGAATATTTGCTTTTTTTCTCATCAGCCGCTAATCCTAGTTTAGCAAATCTCCATTCGGAGTAGCCAAAGATAATTAAGCTTTTTTTTTAATCAAGTAAATGTATTCTCATTCATAAACATTGGCAAACTGGCCCTTCTACAGCTCTTTCAACTGAAAATCAAATCTTTCACAGCATAATTGTGGTTTTTTCCAGTGATACAAGAGGGAAGGGAAATGTTCAACAGGGAGAAAGGGGAGGAAATGTTCAAAAGATGCATATTCTCTTTCTCAAAAAAGGAGAAGACCACACCTCTAGCTTTGTACAATAGATGACAGCCCCAAAATATCCTAACATATTCCTGTAGGATTTCTATGAGATCCCTCAGAAGCCCTTCTTTCTGCTTCTTCCTTCAAAACTCTATCCTTTTTCCTGTGTTGCTCGGATCCTTCAAAAGTAATGCATTTCTGGAGAATCCAACATGAGTACAGGTGCATTTTTCGAGGATCCGAACAACGTAGAGTTTTACTTTTCCTTTTCTTGTTCAGCTTTCTTTTTTATGGTTTCAACATGGTTTAGAGTCTCTCCCATTAATTGAATTGTTCTGCAATCCAATCACAAAATGGAGAATAAAACTATTCATATACTCAGTCCCTTAAAACTGGATTATGCCAGAAGATTATTAGAAACACATATCATGTATGTGAGCTAGAAATCTTACATCTTAGATATTTATAAATATGTTGATTCAACAGATACTATTGAGAGTTTGCTCAAACCAGCTTTAAAAAGTTACAAAAATACAACCTCTTCATATTTAAACCTATAATATTAGGTAACAAAACCTAAATTACGACCAATTATAGACATATAACGTCCAAAAAAGGACGGCATGTATTTGGGACAAAACAAGCAGAGAAGATGTACAAAGATAGTTGCTGGCACTAACTTAACCAAACATCAATTCGGAAATAAGCAAATAATGGATGAGTTTTCTTAATTAACATCTTTATCTTTTTTACATAATATGGAAATTTGATTAGTTAAACATCATCAAATAACTTCATTTCAAAAATTAATAATACTTAAATTCACTTTAATATATTACCCATTTCATTTTTGGTATAGTCGTGCAATCAATTTTGAGTAGCAACAAGTGTACCAATATTTTTACGATAGATGCATCTTTTATGCTAGGTGATTACTAATTTTAATATGAGGGGTCTAAAGTAAAGTATTGTGTAAGATATTAAGATTTATTCGGTAATCAATCCTAGTTTTTACTACTTCTTTTTCACAATTTTTAATTTAAAATAAATAGCATTTTCACCCACAGGACGGCTGATTGGGGCTGGGCTTATAACCTCAGTTTTAAATGTGTTTAATAAATCTTAACCCAACCTGACCAGAATAGCAGAATGGGTCAGTCTAAATGTGATTAATAAATAGCGGGATGGGTTGGGCTGGCCTCAAGGGCCAGTCCATTTTGACGACGCTACCTTTCAGGCTTTCTCCAAAGAAAATCCTAATATACAAATATATAGAGGAGCAAAGATTTAAGTGCAAACGGAAAAGATACTAGTTCCATTGAGAGAAACAGTTTTGGAAAATAGGTTAGGAATCAAACTCAGACAAAATCACTTCATAATGTAGAACCTTAAATTTTCCTACAATCTGGCGTCGAGTTATCTAGTAATGACTAGATGATTTGCACTTCTTTTTATTCCATGTCTTCCAATGTACATCAGTGAGAACCCATCTGCTCCAGTTTAGTGGACAGATTTTCTCAAATATGCAAGTGCGCTGTAGCAGCTGCCCGAGGATTTCATTAGGTGAGCACAAACTGAATTGGACCCTTCATTTTTTTTAAACCGCACGTGAGCACAATTTACGCAGAACTTACCTCTACCTAACTTAGGAAGTAGAAATGTTGTTCCGAATAAACCCTAGGCTCAAAATTACCAATTAGATCTCCTCCAGAAAACAACTATTACCTAAAACTGGAGTCTCTTTGCATCCTATAGCACAAATTCAGCAAATTCAGAAACTACATTAAATAGCTAGCATAATTTAGCAATAGTTATTAACAAAATCACCTATATATAACAATCAACAAAATCATTACCAAATTTATCAAACGTACCTTCACATTTCCATAAACCACAACCTCCTAATCAAAAAAAATTCATCATTCTCAAAAAAAATAGGGCACAACATTTTACCAAAAAAAAAAAAAAACTAAACTAAATCTCAACAATTAAAACTAAGGCAATACAAAAACACACATAGATCCTTTCAGAAAACACGAGAAATTTCAAATTGAACACAATTTTCAATGAATGTATGATGTTTTCCGGTGAAAGTTACCGTAGAAGAAATGCTATTCGAGCCGTTAGATGCGACACCGGGAGATCGTCTCACCTTCTTCTTCTCCGCTCCGCCGGGTTTCTTCATCGCCGTGTTTTCTCTCTCACACAGACACACAGTAGATATATATAAAGGCTTATACCGGGAACGAAGCTGGTTTGTTGAATTGGGCCTAAATTTTGTTATACCGGGAAACTTTTGGGGTAAAATTTACAAATAGTAACCTTTATAGTCAAAAAATGATAGTACAAATGATTAGTATTATGTCAATTATCATGTTAGACGTTACGTTAGATATATGTGTTTATTTCTTTCATTTTATATAAATTTTGATATTTATTTATACGCACTCGAAGTTGAAAAATGTTGATTCGTTTTGAAATCAAATTAAAGAGCAATTTTATGTATTAGTTTAGATTATAATTATCTTTAGTAGTTATAGTTGAGAGAAGTACTAAAAGCACTCATAAATTCGATGTGAATTATTCGAGTGGTTTCTGAACGGGTGACAGATTTAAGGATAATCTTTTACTTGACTAACTGGACTTAAATACATTTTCAATTTTGCAACATTAATGAGATATATCCCCAAAATTCTTGCTTGTTTAGAACCAGTGTTGTGAAAGATGATCACCTTATCGCCAATTACAAGTGGCGAAACAAGGCAAACCTCCATTGCCTTTTAACTTTGTGGTGAAGCGATCTCCAAAAGGAGACGTCCATGGATACAAAAGGTGAGAGGGAAAAAGGTGTCGCCTTTTTTGTTCTTTAAAAAAAATGCAACCAATTTAGGGTTTCAAAAGTTAAAAATACTTTTAGGATTTTTGATTTGACTCGACGATCAATCAGACTTTTCTGGCTACTCTAAAGTCCAACCAATACATATTTCTTCTTCAGATTGTCTTCCTCATTTTCTTTCTTCTTCTTCTTCGTACTTTAGAGTCACTTCTACCTCTATTTTGACTATTGTTCTATTTTTTTTCTCATTCAAGTTCTCGACTTTCAATATGTACCATCTATCTTCAGTTTTTGAATTGAAATATTTGCTAATATGTTATTGATATTGAGAATATAATTATTTACATATGCAATTAAATATCTTAACTTTTTGGTATTAATTGGTATCACATTTCAAAAAGACGCTCATCCTTATTGCCTTTTATCGTCTAAAACATCTATTTAGAACTATCTTCAACATTTCTCTCGATATTTTACTTAAAGTTTCATAATCATACAAGAGTTTGAGATCATTTATTATGTCATGTGGCGGATCAGAAATAATTTTAAGTTTAATTAGTTAACGTAGAGATATGTTTTTATGAATGTCAATAATTTAGGAATAAAATTAATAATTTATCATTTTACATTTTTTTACTTAAATTTAATTATATTAATTTCGTAAATTTATTATATCTCGTATAATATATAAAATATCATACGAAGTCAAGTTAAAAATCACTCAATATTTGACAAAAGGGGTTTTAGGTGGGTTTTTGTGGAAATTATAATACTTGACTAGTAACCCCTGAATCGCAGACTCATTGCGCCTTCAGTTTTCTCCGGCGACCACAAATGGTGGGCTTCCACAATCTCCGACTTGCCCACCGGCTCACCGGCTATGTTTCAGGCTCTGTAAGTTGTTCTGCAGGACTATTTTGCATAAATTTTAAGATTTATGTTAAGGTGTTTTTATACGCAAAAAAATTGATTCGTTTAGTACTGAAGAATTTTTGCTGCCATTACAGACATGCGAGTTATTGCTGAAAATTGGTTGTAGGAGTTATTGCACGGAGATATCGAATCGAGTTAGGAATTTGTTTCCTTTGAATTATATCAGTGGTACGTTTTATTAGACTTATATGTATCTGCAATTTCATGTTGATTTTTCAGTAAATATGTGTTTTTTTTTTGTTGATGGGGAGAGGGAATTGTATAGAGTAGCAGAATTGCTGTCAATTTTTATTTTTTTTGGGTGATGAAGACTTAATTAGCAAAAAGTACAGTTTTGTACAAAGCTTTAAAAAAATGGAGAGAAATTGGCATATGGATAAAGTACCAAGGTCCAGAATTAGGTATAGAAACAAAAGGAAAAAACTTCTAAACTGTCACTCAAAAGTGCAAAATATTGCATCCAAGGGTGTGTCCTAGTGGTCAGAGGAATGAGGTGAGAATCCTGAGTCTCGGGTTCAAAAAAACTTGGTGATTCTTTCCCATTTAGCGTTGGTGAACAGAGTTATTTGGTACCCGTTGTTGGTGGGAGGTGACATGTATCTCCAGAAACTAGTCGAGGTGTGTACAAGTTGACCTGGACATTACGGTTATATAAAAAGAGAAGTGCAAAACACTGAGAATATCAATCTAAATGCTTCATTATTCCTGCAAGTTTTGGTTGCATAAACCCCCTCACCGTAACATCTTGAATGATAAGCCTTAGAAGAACCTCAGGAGACTTTGTTTTGTGTTTGCCTTGAAACACCCTATTGTTTCTCTCTAGCCAAATGAAATACACAGTGCCTGCCACCACCATCCATGCAGCCTCACTTGCCCAATCCATTGCATTCCCTGTGACAGCCTTGCCAAGATTAGAGCTTTTCCCAAATTGCAGCTGAAAACAAATGGTCCACTGACTCATCTTCAGTTCCACATAGAGGGCGGTAACTTGATCAGTGATATCCCTTTGCTTAAGCAGAAAAAGTACAACTAAAGCCTCAGTACAAGTTGTGCAATGAACTCAATATTTGTGGCTTTTTCTTTTTGGGATTTGGTTATATTCCTATGAATTTTATGAAAAAGGACAAAAGGATAGGAGGGAATGGACAAGTTTTTTTATTCTTAGATGAATTTTAAAGGGAGAAAGAAATCACAAGGATAGAGAAAAATATGGTGATGTATAAAACCTTTTTTTGTCCATCGTACAGAATTTGCTAAACCAAGACTGGTATATAAGTAAATCTTTTGCAAATTGTAAATTGTAACCAACACATACATTGTGCAATCACATCAAAGCAAAATGAAATAACGAGAGACCGTTCCGAATCAAGTAGGGTTGAAGCCCAACAATCAAGATGATTTAGTATGTGGATGTACATCCATACTTAAAATTAGACAAGATCCACAATTAAGATGAAATGCAAATCCAAAGTTTAGTTAAATAATATCAAGAGGCATGCTAATACAAGTTACAAAATTTTCGGAGAGAATCAAATAATGTAGCCAATAAGAAAAAGAAACTGAGAACTATACCATTCTGCCCCTTTCAGATCATATTGGTCAAAAGAAAGAGGACATTGTTCCAAAACAGTGAGAATAATGCAAAGAGCATAAAACATTTTTTTAAAAGAAACTATTCTTTGGATGCATGGAACAACTCTTTTGCACAGCAATTGCATGACCTGATAGATGAATCTGGTTCACCAAACACAATTCTACATAGTTTTCTTTTTCATTTTTTATTTCAAGATTCAATCTGACACAGTTTTTACTTTTATTTCTAGGCATCCTGTCTGTTGTGTTGGTTTATCAAAGTATTAGTTCTACAATTAATCAGTATACTGCTATCTTAAAGTTGATGGGAGTTATATTCGTTATCCGAATGACCTTTTCTTTATTGATGAATTGCAGCCCCATTAGCTTGTATCCCGAGGACATCATACACACACTTGTTGCGATATTCTTCTACACAGGGCCTGGTCAGTAGCTTTGCTAGATGAATCTAATAATTAGTATTGTTCTAGAATTCGTTGATTAATTACTTGTGTTCTATAACTCCCTTTAGCACCCCATTTTGTTGGTTTGTGTTTCTTTCTCTGCTTTAAACTATGATTTTTTTCACCTCTTTTGATGCACTGAACTTTGATTTGTGCTTCAGAGGCGTGAACAATTTTGTACTACTGCAGGAAATGAGGAAATGCAAAAGTAAGTTCTTGCATGAATTGCTTACTCCGTTCTCTTTTCTCTTACTCTTGCTTTTCCTCTTCAATGAGTGTACTTATGTTTCTGTAGGTGGAAGGTGAGATTATGTTGCTGGTTACAATTGTACTTTACAATAAATACATAATTAAATTGGTGATCTACTTGTTAAAGGGGAAGTCTTGAATGGAATTTAGGTTTCAAAGGTCTATTAGGTTCTTTTTGGAAAATGTCTAGTTTAGAGTAGATTAGACAAGCTTTGATCTTTTCAACGACTTTATCTTTTTTTTGTCTTCTGAATTGATCCAGATCTAGTTTGGGCCAGATCTTATTAGAATACACTCTTATATGATACCGTTTTTTACAAGTTCCATTGGAAGTAAAACTACAGAAATTTACCAACCTAGCAGTAAGTGGTGCCATGAGCGTTTATATGGACGGAAAGAAGAGTTCACAGAATATTTTAAAGTAGGCCCTTCTCTAAATCAACTTCTATAGATTGAGATGCTAGGTGGTATGTGTTCAGTAATTTTATTTAATTCTAACTGGATCAGAATTGATCCTCGAAAAATCAGATTTTTCTTTCCCACTCTAGGATCATGAAACTAATTCACGTTCACTCCTACTTATCTATATCTATTATTTTCTAAAAACTACCTAAAATTTTGGACAAATATCTCATTTGCTTTTCGATGTCCAATGCATGATGTCACCAGGGGAAGTTTTGTTACAATCCAACATTTCCTCCTTAAACTTATGTTTTCTGACATCTAATGCACTTCCTCATATAGATTATGTATCAGAGATTTAATAACCTTTTTCCATATGAATTATGATGGTAAATTTTGAACTTTATGCTATTGCCTTGATTTCATCCATCATTAGCTTATCATAGTTAGCCTCTACAATTTAGCTGATGGAATGTCATGAGATTATGCCACACTGATTTAGTTACCACAAACTTACTTTTCTATGGTCTCTTTTTTGTGATTTGCAGAATATCTGTAACTTTTGTTGACAAGGATGGTGAAGAGAACCATATCAAGGTCCCTGTTGGAATGTCTATGTTAGAAGCTGCACATGAAAATGACATTGAACTTGAAGGTCAGCTTTGTTGAGGTGTCTTGGTTCATATATATTGAACGGATCTTATAAATCGTCAACTACTTAAGTTTGCTGATATTTTAATTATGACAAGGCGATTTAGTGAATCTTGGTACTAGTTCCATTCAGTTGGGAGGCATTTATTGGATATGTTAGAATTTTCATCTAACATCATCTTGCAGTCCTACCTATCCAAAAAGTTCCAAGAGAACAATGGAAAAGAACGTAGTGTTCCCTTACATATTCGAGCATAATGTGTTGGAATTCCCAAAATTGTTTTGAAGTTAGTGGTATGGTTGGGCTCTAGGAGTTCCAGAAGGCACCGTCTTCATACTAGAGATACTACTGAAGCGGTGATGGTGATGGTAAGAGAGGAAGTTTGTAACACATCTTTATTGTTTCTTGGAGAGATGGTGGTTGAAGATATGCACATGGGACGATTTTATTAAGACCGTCTTAAATGAGTTTTTATGTTCACGATACTTCTTCCAGTTTCGACTTCAGTATTAGATACTCCATAGCCACAGATGCATACATCTAGGCAAAATTACATGATTGACACATGCATGCCTACTTATTGTGGTTTAGGACACCGTCAGATACATAAAAAAATGTTGTTAGAACACTTGTAGATATTTTTGTGGTGTTAACATTTCTAAGCACGACAACCAAATGCTTTGCTGTTAACTTTACTAAAACTGTATGGCCTTTGGTGCAGGAGCATGTGAAGCTTCGCTTGCCTGTTCCACATGTCATGTGATTGTTATGGTAAGTAATTGTGATCGGGATAATGTCATTGGCTTCTTTTTTCCGCCTGACTGGGAGCTACAGAGCTACTCAATACCATCTTGGTTGTTCTGATCTAATAAATACGCTGTATTTCTTATCTATTCTTGTGGCGTTTCACAGGATATGGAGTATTACAACAAGCTAGAAGATCCAACAGATGAAGAAAATGATATGTTGGATCTTGCTTTTGCTCTCACCGATACGTAAGTCTCTTGCTTTCTACTATTTAGCAGTTCCCATGATCTATGAATCTTCTCATTCTCATACATTCATCGTCTTCAGGTCACGTCTAGGTTGTCAGGTAATTGCAAAACCTGAACTTGATGGCATTCGATTAGCTCTCCCTGTTGCCACAAGAAACTTTGCTGTTGATGGTTATAAACCGAAACCACATTAGAACTTTTTCTACCATAGATAAAAGATTTTATGGTTCATGTCTAACAAACACATGAGTCAACAGATTTTGTGGGATGATTATACTTATAGGAACCATTTTGATTACTTAATTACTTGTATCACTGGTAATATTCCGGGCTATATACTGGATTCATCGTCGTGGTGTCTGCTTGTCCATCCTCACAATAATACTCACACTAGTTCTGCAGAAACCTCTGTATTCTTTTACATCAAATTCAATGTAATACTAGTATTATTATTCTAGTTTTTGCACTCACAAATGGCTAGAGCCGTCAAAATGGGTTTGGCCCGCGAGGCCAGCCCAACCCTTGAAATAAGTGGGACTGGGCTTAATTTTTTTGGTCGATTTAGGAAGGAGGCTTTTAAGCTCGTCCCATTTGGCCCGTTTGCCTCATAAGCCCAGCCCGCAAGCCACATAGGTCAGCCCGTGGGCTATTAATTTTTGAAAATATTTTGATATATATTTTTAATAGTGTTTTATTTGTCAAGATTTGATAAATAAATATTTTGAAGAAAAAAAAAATCAAGTCTTTTGCAATATCTTGTATGGTGAATTATAGATGAAGATGAACTTCTTAACGAAACAATATCACATGTTGATTCAAATGTGATTGATGGCGGAAGAAGAAGCGGAGTCGTAAAACTTTAATTAGTGGGTCATGTAATATTTAGTAATTTAGATTTGTTAAGTATTTGGGTTGCCTTGTGTTGCTGGAAATCTTTTAAATCAACTAGTTTTTTGTGGGAGAAATGATGGAATGATCAACATTTATTCGCTAAATCTTACGTTGGTTATTATATATTTTTGTAAGTATTCACCGAAGTGTGATTCATAAATGTGTTTTTTGTAAGTATTCACCGAAGTGTGATTTATAAATGAATTTTTATATGAATTGATGTCGTGTTCATAGACGTCAACGTTCGATACCCCTTCTAAGAGAGTAATATTGTTTATTTTTTTTGTTGAAGGGTCAACCCATGACCCGCTTAGGCTGGGTTGGGCTGCTATTTTATAGGCCCTTTAATTAAAAGGACCAACGTGTCCCAACCCATTTAACTCTCTAGCCCGGTTGGATTGTGTCAACTCATTTTGACAGCTTTATAAATGACACAAACATAGTTAACCATCTTTGATGAACGACTATTTATATCAATTTCTTTTTTATCAATCAAATCGATGTCCAAACACCTACTTTTATTTTTTTAACATAAGCTAAACAAATTGATGACAATCATACATGTCATTGACTTCTCTCCTCTCCAACCTCTATTGATCTTTTCAATGAAATCTTCAATTCTTTTCCTCAATTCATCCTCTTCTTTTTCATCACTTTTCTCAAAACTATTGACACTTTCATTTTCATTTTTGCCAAAAGCATTGTTATCTCAATCGCCTCTTCTACATTTTCACTCTTGAAACTCGTGTCCTGGTGATGAGACTGTTTAAAATTAGCAGGCTCGTAATATTGAACACTTCTGTTGTCTTGATTTACATCTTTGAGTACTTCTATAGTCGATGTGTCCCTTGATATCGAAACCGTTTGCATTTCTTGTGATGTGACACATGTGTCCATTTATATTACTTCAAAATCAAGATGTTTTGGTTTTGAAGTGCCTAGTGATGCTCTTTTCTTGGATATTTGAGAGTCCATAGTAATATTGTTCTCTTTTGAACTTGTTTTGGAACTTTCAAGTAAGAGAATGTCTATGATGAAATTGCAAAAACAAAAGAGTATGTGAGGATTGGAAGAAGCTATAAGGATAAAAGTCAAATGTGGAACTCAACATGGTTTTTCACTACTTTTTTAAAAAAAAACAGATTTAGCGATGTCTCAATTTATGTGACAATTTTTCGAATTTTAAAATTTAAACATAATTTTTGTTTGATTATAAATATCTTTTATATATTTTAAAAATATCTTCAAGTTATTAATTATTGTGATTTATAATATTTTTATGCGACTTTTAAATATGTAAATATTATTTTAAAATCTAAAGATTTCATGTTTGAATTTACGATTAAAATTAAATTGTATGACTTTCGAAATTCGAGTAATGACATATAGATTGGGAGAGAGAGAGAGTACCCTTTTAAATAATTTATGTCTACATTATACTCCTTCCGTCTTAATTTATGTGATACAATTAGAAGTGAGAGTTAGATTTTAGAACTTCGTCCGTGAAATTTAAATATGTAAGCTTTTAGTTTTTCTTTTAATATAAAATTTATGTATTTAAAATTATGTAAAAATATTATAGATTACAACAATTAATAACTTAAAATATTATAAGTATATAAAGGAAGATTGGTCAAACAAAACTTGATTAACTTTCGAAATTTCAATTGTATCACATAAATTGAGACGGATGAAGTAACGCCTTCAAGTTCTTGGTTTGACAACGTCGATCAACGACAGACAACATCAGCCAAAGCTTGCACGCATCTGGCTAGCAACATCGGCTAACAACATGCAACATCAGTCAAGGTCTGCACAAAATGCTCATTAATTTGAACATGCATGTGATTTTACAATTTAAAATCATGACATATACTTAAATGATTGACTCAATATCTATGTAATGGACAATTTCTATTACTAAAATAAAAATTATTATTTTTTAAATAAATGGGTCAGAAGAGTTATAATGTAAACACATTAACAATTCAAAAAATGTCCCACATGGATTTTTTTTAAAAATAAATTAGGGATGGGTGGGGTAAATATAAAGTGTAGACACACATAAATAATTAAAAAAAATATTCCACATTTTTTTATAGTCCTTCCTAGGGAAGCTTCTCAAAAGTAAAAACACAATAAATATAATAATCTAAATTAATGGTTTAAAAGCTTCTTTGACACAATATAAGAATTAAAACAAACCTATAAATAACCTCACTTCATCACAATTCTACTTAAATTGAACACCCTCAAATATTCTCTCAATATATCTTCTTGCAACTTTTTTTTTTCTTTCAAGATTCTCTGGTATTCGAGATTCATCGATTAAAATATTTATCGTTTTCAACTATGTTGAGTTCCACATTTGAGATGATATTTATGGTTTCTTCAAATTCTCATATTATATTTTGTTTTTGCAATTTCATCATAGTTATTCTCCTAGTAAGTGGCTTCCAATCTAGTTCACAAGATAACACTATCAATATTCTTGATCATGACATGTCCAAGAGAAAACAAGCACAAGGGAGTCCCAAAGCTACACAATTTCAAAAATATATGAATGATCTTGATTATCAAGTTAGAGAAATGGACACATGTGTTACATCACAAGAAATGCAAATATTTTCGATATCGAGTAACACATCGACCATAGAAGTACTCCGAGATATAAATCAAGACAACAAAAGTGGAGCATACGATGTTGATGTTTGTTCTCAATATCACGAGTCTGCTAATTTCAACTTGTCTCGTCATCGAGATATGAGTTTCAAGTGTGAAAATGTAGAAGATGTGAGTGATAGAAAAATGGATACACATGTCACATCAGAAGAGATGCATACATTTTCGACATCATGTGACATATCGACAATAGAAGTATTCAAGGAGGTAAATCATGACAATAAAAATGAAGCATATGACGATGCTGATTGTGAACAATCTCTTCATCAAGACACGAATTTCAAGTGTGAAAATGCAGAAGAGGCGAGTGTTAATATTACAATTGAGTCAATTGACACAAAAATGTATGTAGCAAAAACAAGAAAAGAGACAAATGACTACAATTTTGAGAGAAGTGATGGGAAAGAAGATGATGAATTAAGGAAAAGAATTGAAGATTTTATTGAGAAAATCAACAAGGGTTGGAGGGCAGAAAAATTGGGAATATGTTATCAAAAGTCAATTAGTTTATAATTCAGTAACTTGTACTAGAATCTAGAAAGGAAAAAATAGATGATATATAACTATGATTGCCAATTTTGTAATTAGGACCTCTTTATTATCCGCTCTCTCAATTTTCGTGATATCATTAAAAAAAATTTAAAAAAAAGTTAATTTTTTTTTAATTACGATTTTTATATGTTTTTTTAACTATTTTAAATCGTAAATTGTTAATACTTTTTAACAAGTTTTATTGTATTTTTCAAACATGTAAAGTTCATTTTGACAAATTTTCAAAAATTGACTCTCTTAATTATATGATATCACAACATGAATCCATCTCAATGATCTTTTTTTTTAATAAGTAAGGTAATTAAGATTAAGCCAATTGTGGGATACCATTGACAACGGATCAATTAGGATTGATAAATTTTTAAATTAATAGATTTTTAAAGATGAAATATCAATGATATTTTAAACGAATCTCACGTTAAAATAAGAGTAAAAAGTAAAGAATTTAACAAGATTGCCACATGTAGGTTTTTGAATATGGTCAATATACTCGTTTTTTGTTATAGAAAGTCAACTATATACTCATCCTAACATGGAAGAAGTGTTAAAGCACTCCAATTGGAAAGGTCTTATGGCATAATATTAATATTAATTTATCTTGTTATGTAAAAAAAATTTAATGATAATTTTGATTGAGTAATTTTACTAATATAAAAATATACAGTGAATTTATTAATACAAAACAAAATTTAATGATTTTACTATGGAGAGGTTTTAAGCACTCTAATTCGAAATTCTTATTAATAATTTATCTTGTTATGTTAAAAAAAATTAACGATAATTTTTAATAAGTAATTTTATTAATATAAAGACATAAATAAAGTGATTTTATTGATTTATTATTAAATTTAATGATTTTACTAAATAAATTTTTTAAAGTTGATTAATCTTTTAAAATATTAACCATCGATAACTACATAAATTTACCAGGTAATTTTATTTAAATATTCAAACTATCATATATTTCAATTGAACACGTGAACATATAATAAAACGATCTTATTAGACACTTTCGACCCATAATTTGAATTACTTTTTTTTCCCCACATATTCACAAAAGTGCTCATCAATTAAAACATACAACACACATTAATAATTTAAAAATGTCCCACTTGTATACCTTTTTTTTAATAGGGGGTGGAGGGGTAATGTAGAGTGTAGACACAAATAAATTATTATTAAAAAATTATCATACATTTTTATAGTCCTTCTAAGGGAAGCTTTTCAAAAGTTAACACAGTAAATATCATTATCTAAAAAGCTTCTTTGACACAATTTAAGAGTCAAAACAAACCTTTAAATAAGCCTCACTTCATCACATTCTACATAAATTGAACACCTAAACATCTTCTCAATTCTATCAATAATATCTTCTTGCAACTTAGTCTTCTGATATTCGAGATTCACTAGACTGACTAATCTAAATTTGTATCAAGTTTTGTCTGTCAATCAAGGGATAAAAAACTCCTAGTCAAAAAGTTATTTATTCTGAAAGCACGAACTCGAGATATCATTTTCAAATATGTTGAGTTCCACATTTGAGATGATCTTTATGGCTTCTTCCAATTCTCACATTATATTTTGTTTTTGCAATTTTATAATAGCTATTCTCCTTGTAAGTGGCTTTCAATCTAGTTCACAAGATAACACTACCAATATTCTTGATCATGACATGTCCAAGAGAAAAGAAGTACAAGGCAATCCCAAGGCTACAAATTTTCACAAAGGTATGAATGACACATCGACCATAGAAGTACTCGTGGATATAAATCAAGCCAACAAAAGTGAAACATACGACAATGTTTCTTGTGTTCAATATCACGAGTCTATTTATTTTAAACAGTCTCATCATCAAGAGACGAATTTTAAGTTTGAGAATGTAGATGGAGCAAGTGCTAGTGGTACAATTGATAGAAAAATGGACACACATGTCATATCGAATGACATATCGATCATAGAAGTACTCAAGGAGGTAAATCAAGACAACAAAAATGAAGCATACGATAATGCTACTCATTCTCAACATCATGAGACTGATAATAATAAACAATCTCTTCATCAAAACACGAGTTTCGAGTGTGAAAATGTAGAAGAGGCGAGTGTTAATATTACAATTGACACAAAAATAAATTTGGCAAAACCAAGAAAAGAGACATATGACAACAATTTTGAGATAAGTGATGAGAAAGAAGAGGATGAATTAAGGAAAAGAATTGAAGATTTTATTGAGAAAATCAATAAGGGTTGGAGGGCAGAAAAATTAGGAATATGTTATCAAAGTCAATGAACTAGAAATTAGAAGATGAAATAGTTGTTATTTAATTGTGATTAACAATTTTGTAAGGAACACTTTATTATATTTTCTGTCTTAATTTACGTGATATTATTTGAATTTTAAAAAATAAATAATTGTTATATAATTTAAATATTTTGTATGGTTAGTTATTTTTGACTTTAAGTATGTAAATTTTATTTTAGAAACTTACACTATGTTTGGATCATTGTTATCCATTGTATTGTATTGTATCGTTACTATATCTCTAATGTTTGTTTTGATTGTTACTTAAAGTGTATTGTACTGTACTGTTAAATTTCGTTGTTTCATAACAATGGAAACCCCTATGGAAAAATCAGTTTGGTGTGTTCCCATTGTTACTTAATTTTTTTTTTCAATTATATTTTTACATAATATTTCAAAATACTATTTTACCCTTTACCTTAATTATTTAAACCTAGTCAAACCTTCTACCCTAGAATAATTAAGAATATTTAAGTAAATTTATAAATTACAATACAGTACGATACAAGCAAATCAAACAATTAGAATATTACTAAAAAAACAACAAACAATACAATTTAGTCAATCATTGTATTTACCAAACAATACAGTACAATAGAGTATAATATAATACAATACATTATGAAACAATTGATAACAACGATCCAAACAAAGTGTTAAAGGATTTTTTTTTTTTGCTACTATAAGAATGATGGGTATAATTGATTGTCAATTTATCATTAACTTTATTTTTTTGGGCCATGTCATGTATCATTAAATAATTGAACTTTTATGGAAGGTAGAATTCTTGACCTAACTTAATTAATTCATATTTTGAATTGTTTAATTTCTTTATTTGTAGCCAATCATATGACAAATTTTAGGCCAATAAACTTCTTGACATCAATATTTATAAGCAAGCTAATATTGAAAAAATAAAATAAGTGAAAATATTTGTAAAACATATCTCAAATTCATATAATAATATAAAATTCAAGCTTTTGAAATTCTATATGATATAGTCCAAAGACAGTTATACCCCAAGTAGTTGTTTATGTAAAAAATAATAGTCTCTTATATTTGAGGATCTTAAATATGCATTGAGCATTTTTTATTCTTTAAAAAAAAAAAATACCAAAATTAAAAATTATAATCTCCATCAAATATTTATGGAATTTATTCGGTTAGATTTAACAGAACTTTATAATCATAAACACCAGTAAAGTTTGATCAAAATCTAAAACATATAATACGAAAAATTGCACAGACATTAAAAAAATATTAAATAAAAATTAAACCTCAACAGAAATACCAAACTCTAAAATAATAATAAAACAATTGAAATTACAAAAAATCGTACACTCTACACAAGCTTTACCCCTACCTCGAACCCCATAGTTTTTATCTAAATTATACAAATATTTTAAAATAATATTTTTTTATTCCAATAAATAAATAAATTATAATTCTACTTGTATTTTTATTTAAAAAAATTATTTTTTCATCCTATCAACCACACCCTAATAATTTAAGAATGCCCCACATGGACAATCTTTGAAGATAGTGTAGACTCACATAAATTATTCAAAATTGTCCCAAATTTAATACTTCTTCCTAGGGAAGCTTTACATAAATAACACTAAAATATCATTAAACTTTATTTCTAAAAATATTGGTCCAAAAGCTTCTTTGGCACATTTTGAGAATCAAAACAAACCTTTGAAATAGCCTCACTTCATTACATTCTACTTAACTCAACACCTAAATATCTTCTCAATCCTATCAATATCTTCTTGCAACTTATTTGTTTTAATTTTTTTTTTGGTTCAATCTTCTGATATTCGAGATTTACTAGATTAACTAATTCAAATTCATATCAAAAGTATCCACCGAAGCGTAAAACACTTCTTGTCAAAAAGTCATTCATTCTCAAGGCTCAAACTCGAAATATCGTTTTCGATAATGTTGAGCTCCACATTTGAGTTGATATTTATTGCTTCTTCTAATTCTCATATTATATTTTGTTTGTGCAATTTTATCATAGCAATTATCCTACTTAGTGGCTTCCAATCTAGTTCACAAGATGATAACACCAACAATATTCTTGATCATGACATGTCGAAGAGAAAACAAGCACAAGGCAATCCCAAGGCTACACAATTTCATAAAGGTATGAATGATCTTGATTATCAAGTTAGAAAAATGGACACATGTGTCACATCACAAGAAATGCAAACATTTTCGATATCGAGTGATACATCGATTATAGAAGTACTCCGAGATATAAATCAAGACAAAAAAAGTGAAGCGTACAACGTTGATGCTAGTTGTCAATATCACGAGACTGCTAATTTTAACCCGTCTCATCATCGGGAGACGAATTCCAAGAGTGAAAATATAGAAGTTGATACAAAAATGGATACACGTGCCACATCAAAAGAAATGCATACAATTTCTATATCGACCAAAAAAGTACTCAAGGAGGTAAACCAAGACAATAAAAGTGAAGCATATGACGATGCTGCTCGATTATCATCAACACAATCTCTTCATCAAGACACGAATTTCAAGGGTGAGAATGTAGAAGAAACAAGTGCTAATGATACAAATGACACAAAAATATATTTAGCAAAAACAAAAAAGGAAAATTTTGAAGAAAATAATGAGGAAGAAGAGGATGAATTGAGAAAAAGGATTGAAGATTTTATTGAGAAGATTAATGAGGGTTGGAGGGCAGAAAAATTAGGAATATTATATCAAAGTCAAAAGAATAGTATGTCAAACAACAAACTTTTTTCTATAGTTTAGATGAAAAAAAATAATTAGTTATATATAACTCTGATTGACAATTTTGTAAGCTAAACTTTTATTACTCTCTTCGTCCCAATTTATGTGTAGTAATATTCAGATTTCAAAAAATAAACGAGGTTTTTCAAATTCTTGATTTTTAATATTTGTTAAATATTTTGAACTGTCAATTATTATGAGCATGAGTATTTTTATGTAGATATTGATCTAAATATATAAATTTTATTTCAAGAAACTTAAAATTTACATATATTTAAATTCTACGATTCTTAAAATCTATTACATAAATTGAGACAAATGGAGTATTTCTTTTCTTTCTTATTGAATTTTAAGTCCTAAATTGTAGTTGTTGGCATTATAATGGAAAAATGCTTAAGTTGATAAATAAAAAACAAAAGAAGCAATAATTGTTAGAAAATTCAAGAAATAATTATAGCAATGTGGGTATAATTAATTATCAATTTATCATTAAAGAATTGTAACTTTTATGAATGGTAGAACTCTTAACTAACATTAATCATGATTTATATGAACACAACGTGAATACATGTCAATGCTCATTTTAAATTGTTTTCTTTATTAAAATAATCATTGTGATGAATTTTTTATTACATAAAACATAAGTTAAATTTACATTTATATATATACATAAAAAAATATTTTTTTTTATATATACACATTATAATTTATTAATTATAATGTCGAGAAGATTCAGATGAACCCCTTAACTTCCTCTAGATCATCATTTATTCGTAAAGTTTCACAAATAGAATTCGATAAATATTTAATGAAAATTAACAATATTAACTTTTTTGACAAAATTAAAATATCAAAAAAGTCATAAACTTAGCTTTCACACCACACCTCACCATCAAAATTATCAAAATAATGTTTAAAAAAATGCTTAGTTGGCACATGAACTTTTTTTAAAAGTCAATGAAATTAGCCTTTAAAAAGGGGGCTTAAAATCCTAATCCATCACAATTATGATTTTATTAGTTATCCTATATATATTTTTTGTGTTTTCTACAATCATGTTGAGTTCAACATTTGAGTTATTCAATCAAGAAAATTCCATTAATTCTTTTGTTGCTTTCATTTTTTGCAATTTGATCATTGTTATTTTACTAATTAATAATAATTGTAGCTCAAAAATTAGTGACAACAAAATTGTTCCACTTCCCAAGAGTAATATTGTGAAAAATAATTGTTCTATTTTGAACAAGAACAATGGTTTAACACATACAATTGAAGCAACCACAAGTATAAAAGTGGTTGCAAGGGACATTGACAACAACCACAACGACGACGACGACGACGACGATGAGAGGAGGGATGATGAGGAAGAAGAAGAAGATGATGATGAGCTAACAAGAAAAGTTGAAGAATTTATTGAGAAGGTAAATAGATGTTGGAAAGAAGAGAAATTGAATGCATAATTTTGTAAGTTTTTTTTTTCTTTGATTTTTTGGTCAGGGAGAGGAATGTAGAATGGAGATATTCCGAGGTTGATTTCTCATATGATCAAATGATGTCCAGAGATAATAATTATTTCTAGCTGAGTAACGATATGAGAAATCAGCTCGAGTTCTTTGTTTTTACTCTTTTACTTTCATTTTATTGTGGATATATGTAATGGATATCAATATTACAAAATTTTCTTGATGAAAGAATCTCCAAGTTGTTTTTCTTTTTGTTCTAGAGGTTTGAAGTATTTTATCAATGTTATCTAAAACTTTTCAAAAATATCTATAGGTATGTATTCAATCATGCAAAATAGTGTATTTTTAAAATTTTTTGACATTTTTAAAGAGTTCAATTATAACCGAAGTTATATATTTTATGTTTCAATTAATTAATATATACAAAATAAACTTGATAAATAATTGAATCGCTTTACAAAATATTGCCACAATTCAAGCCTTATTAACTTCTATTGTTTGCTTTGATCTAACAGACTTTACGAACTCATTCCTTTGACTATGACATCGTTAAATTTAAAAACGTGCATGTCATGTAAACTTACTTAATATTATATAAACACTTCATATGTCTCTTTCTTTCTGATATAGGCGTCATAACTCATATGTACATCTTCTTTAGAAATTTATCAATCTAGAAGTCCGTCGATCTTTTTTTTAACCTTCCCTCTGTCATGGACCGTCAAACATATGATATTCTTTTTGTAATTTTTACATTAAGGGCATCTCCAACCCTATTCTCTATATGAAATAAAATGACATGGCCAACAAAGTGGCCTAATTCTAAGGAGCAAACTATTAGATGCATTCTTTCATTGTTATGACCTACTTTAAAGACTCAAAAATTGAAACCAAAAGCAAAAAATGCAATCCAATTCGATCATATTTTAATTGAATTTGGATTGTTATTTCTTCAACGGACAATTCCAACCAAAATTTTCATATCCAATCTGAACGACCTTAACGCCCGCCCGCCCG
>NC_028637.1:2824516-2831782 GCF_001406875.1 Solanum pennellii | reverse complement strand
CCCTACTGAAAACAACTAATAATGTCTAAGAAGAAAGTATAATATTTTTTTTTCATGATCTCTGATTCCATATATTTACAAGTAAAATAAACCTAGTTTGTTAGATTACACATACAGTCCAAGGATATGCCTATATGGAGTTTAGAGTGGAAAAAAAAAAAAACTTTCATGCTCAATGATAAAAAGGGAAAAAAAAAGAAAAGATATATATGTATTAAAGAAAAAAATATATTTTTCTCCTCTTTTCAACATTTCTTTCTTCTGGATTTTGATGATCTAGACTTTGTTTTCAACTTGTAATGAGCCTTCCCTCATCAACTTTAAGCTGAGACTGTTAAAACGTTCACGTGAATACTGTCTCGATGCTTTTCTCCAATCCGTACCAGCCTTCATCATCGCAGCAAATTCCTCATAACTAATCCGACCATCCTGAACACGTTTGACACAAGACGATACAAGACTCAGCTCACAAAACTCCAGAAAAGAAGCTAATACAAATGAGTGAGAATGTTGTTAGAGATGAGATGGGAAACAGCTAACAAAACTTGAATTCTGTAGCAGACATGTAACGAGCAGCAGGTTAACCAACCGTGTAAATCATGAAGCGAACAGGGAGAGCATAATGTCACAGCACTAGAGAGTAATGACCAGTAGTACATGTGTGATGGGAAGAACAGATGCCATCAATGTATACATGTATTTCATTTGTCACAGCACTAGAGTTTCGTTAGCAACACATATGTGCTAGAAAGTGTGCATGCCATCGAAGTATAATACGTGTATATAATATGACGGACTTTAGAGATACAATAAGTCACAACTAGGTGGAGTATTTGAGCTCTCAACTCAAACGAGGGTTCACAAGGAAACTTCAAGATGAGAACTCATTAAGATGTAAAACATTAGCATCAATGCATAATATTTGCACTATGAAGTATGAACCAAAGAACGAAAAGTTACTAAATGGTGTACGTGCACATAAATGGACATACTGACCTTGTCTGTATCAACGTCATGCATAATGGCATCGGTGACTTCCTTGCTGTTGCTGTCGTCCTCATCCCTCAAAGCGCTACGAAGCTCTTCGATTTCTATGAAACCACTTCGGTTTTTGTCAAAAAATGAAAATGCTTTGTGCAGGTGTTCATCATTGGCCATCTTTCTAAGATGAATAGATACAGCAACAAACTCTGGATAATTTAAACTTCCATCTCCATCAACGTCAGCCTGTAAAACCGATACAGAATAATAAAAACATAAAACAAAAGTTCAAGGAAATAAAATAATAAAAAAGATAAGCATCCTTCAGGTCGAAGATGCAAAAGGATCAAGAGAAGTGTTTATTTTTTCCTTTCTGGAAAATAATAAGCATTGAACCAGGGATGCTAAGACAAGCGAAATGTCAAGCTAATTTTGCTACAGATTTTCCTTTTTTCTACATTGAAATGGTAGAAAAATGTTACAACTTATATTGACAAAATATATTTTGTAATCAATCAATTTTTTGACAGTAGGGTGACAGACAAAAGTCTAATGCTAAATTCTCATCAACAACAACTACGATTTGATCCCAAACTAGTTGGGCTTGGCCCTAAGCTATATGAGTATTACAGATCTATTTCATCTCCGCGAATTTCTCAAAATTTTCTTAATCTCACGGTTATCCCTGCATCTACGTGCAAATCTCTAATCAAATTGAGACTCTTAGTAAACATTGAGACAGTAATGTCAGTGTACCACCAACAATCTAGCCTTAATCCAACTACTTGGTATCCTTTACTTCCTTCCATTGAGTATTTTCTTTACTAAGTTCACATGGATTCCATGTAGTTTTCGGTCATTTTAAAATAATGTCCATCGATGTAATTTATAGTTCTATGTAAGACATGGCCATATCATCTCAGGCACCTGCTTTCTCTTTGAGGCAGAAAAGTTTAGCAGCTAACTTTCAAATATTATGTTACCCCCGGTAGAGCTATAAGAAATCTGATCGAGCCAAGAAGCAGGGCATGAGACTGCTTACCGCTTCCATGAGAATCTGAAGATCAGCATCAGGGATTTGATGGCCAAGCTTCTGCAAGCCATCTTTAAGTTCATTCAGGTTTATCTTGCCCTTCTTTCCGGTATCCATCATTTCAAATGCTTCCTTCATTCCAGCGACTTCCTCCGCAGACAAAAACTCAGCTATAACCTGTTTGGAATACAAGAAAGTACATATATCAAGATAAAAAGACGAAACTTGATCAAAATTTTGAGAACCGTCTCTCATTTTTTACGATGAGAATTAAGTTTTTATTAAATAGCACAAGGCAGTGCAGTAAATAATTAAGACACAACCTTCTCTCCTTCATTTCGATCTATGAGGAAAAGCATATGAATTCATCTTTAGTGGACAGTGAAGAATCCAGAGCTTATAAATATGATTGCAGACTAAGTGTGTGCTTACCGTCAGAGCTTTTTTCTTGAGCTTGTTCATTACTGAAAATTGCTTGAGTCTTGCTTTAACAGTCTCACCCAATGAGACGTTTGGTGCTTTCTTTATATTATGTAACCAGGGGTGCTCTGCACCACAAGAGTCAAAGCCCCGGAAAAGATACTTATCAGAGAGAGAGAGAGAGAGAGAGAGTAAAACAACGAATGAATAAAGTACAATATCTCAATATTCCACAAACATTACCAAGAACTTGCTGAGCTGTGAGCCGTCGAGTTGGATCTGGATCAAGCATTTTTTTTACAAGATCCTTTGCATTATCAGAAACTTTAGGCCATGGATCCCTCTTGAAATCAATCACAGAACGAATAATCGCTTGGGCTACTCCTTGTTCAGTCTCTGCAAATATTCAGAGGAACTTAAGGGAAGTATCAAGAATATGTTAACATATTTATGGCAAAGTCCAAACCATAAGAACCATTAAGAGAAACCAAAATAATTGAACATGATCTACATTGATTAAAGCAGGGACAGTCTTTCACCTCACTTGCCTCGTCATCTAATATTTCAACGACATATTCTTAACATGAATCAAGTTCTACTTCATATTTCACAATCTTAGTTAATCAATTATCAAGTTCTAAAAATTGCACATGAAAATATCTGCATTGAGGTTCGTTCCATGGTTGTAAAAAACGAAGCAATAAAATAAGCAGACCTGCCCAGAAAGGTGGAACACCACATAGAAGAATGTAAAGTATAACTCCAGCACTCCAGACATCGACCTCTGGTCCATAATTGCGCTTTAGGACCTCAGGAGCCATGTAATAAGGACTTCCCACTATCTCATTAAAGCGTTCCCCTGTTAAAAAAAATCAAAATGTTAAACCTTTGTTTAGCATGATAAAAGGCTTAAACTCACTGTTTTTTTTCAATTCCATTACCAGGTTTAAAGAAAACAGACAACCCAAAGTCAATAGCCTTCAGTGGAGCTGTTTCTTTCTTGTTACCAAAAAGAAAATTCTCAGGTTTGAGATCACGATGCATTACCCCTTGCCTGTGACACATCTGCAAAACCATTTGAAATTTATGAACTGACCTTTGAAAAATAAGAACGGAGACTGGAGAGTGAAACATGACCATAAACATGTAAAAAGTTGTCTGCTAGTCCAATAGCTTTAGTACCACCAACCATGCCTTTCAGAAAATAGTTAAACACAAACCAAATGAAGAAAAGTTCTAAAGTTATCAACACCACATAATACAATAATCACTCTCTGATTGATCATTTGTGAACACATTCATGATTCGCATATGAAACAAGATTCCTACCAACTCACAAGTATTTTGTAATGTCATTCAGGCCAATATGTAGTCGCTGCAGAAAAGGACACTGACTAAATAGAGAATTCAACTTTAATGACCTTTATCATGAACAATCAGTAACTACTTCAGTAGACAACTTAAATTTACCATCGGTTCTGATCTCTCTAAGTTGTACGTAGATAATTAGCTGTTGTTGGTGACAGTACACTCAAACGAACAACAAATTGCTCTTCCATCTAAAAGAGTTTGGACGTCAATGGTTTGCAATGAGGATAAAGATCAAATTTGAAGTAGAAAGCACTTGTTTTTCAGGAAAGTCGTCCACATTTTCTTCAGAATACAAGCGAAATTTAAATTCCATTATAATTTCCCTGAACTGTAGAACTTTGTTAAACTTTGAGTGCAACAATCACATTCTGTGGTAGGCCGCTATAGCTAATACTCCACAGAAACAACAAGGACTCTTCCGCTTAAGAGTACTAGTAGTTTGAAAACCAATGGTCAATAATGAAGATAAAGACCAATATTTCACAAGGATAACTGTTTCGAATGATCTACTTTCCGAAATATTTGTTACTGTCTAACTAGTTATCTACCCAAGACTATGATGAGTTGAAAGATTGTTAGATTTTGGAGGGGAGTGTCCTAAATCGCCAATTAACTTCATTTATATCACTAGAATGATCAAGATTACTATATGAAACTTTCAGAAGCTTTTTTGTTTTTATGGAATTAGAAGGTATTTGAGTGAGAAGATATAGAGCAATACTACAGTTCACAAGAAACTAAAAAAGTTAAGTAAAACGAGTAAAGAAATAGAACTAGCAAAGACTGAGAACATAAGAAAACCTCTTCTCATACTTTACCATTATCAAAAAAGATTAACCACTTCTCATTATAATTTTGGCGGTAAAGGAAATTCCATGAGGATATCAAAGTAAATGCTACAGCATGAACGTACACTAGAATGAAACCATTGATTGGCAAAGATCAACACTAGAAATGAATTGAATAATGGTTAGCCAGTTCATATGCAACTTCACCAAGAATATTCACATTTCACCCTGAAATGCTATCTGCTCACGATTAGGCTTCTCTTTTAAGATATGATTTTCTTTTTAATTTGAAATTGCCAGACTTCTTTAACAAAAACCCGAAACAACAATACAGGATACATTCATCATGATATAAAACCCATACAAAAGCTTTGAAGAACTCAGTAGAAGCACCACAAGTTACTACATAAAAACCAAAAGGCATCAATTGTGAACTAAAACAACAACATACTCAGTATAGTCCCACAAGTAGGGTGTGGGAAGGGTAGTGTGTACGCAGCCTTACCCCTACCTTGTGAAGGTAGAGAGGCAATTTCCAATGGACCCTCAGCCTAAGTAAGACAATATAAAAACAATATGAAAAGGAAATACAGTAATGAAGAAGCTATGCTGATAATGGATATAATAAGATAACCTAAGCAAAAGGTAATAAAAGCAGTAGGTAACTGAGAACTAAGAAGCTGATAAGAACTATACCTGAACGACTTCCACAACAGTCTTCAAAATTCCAGCAGCTGCCCTCTCTGTATAGTGGCCTCTAGCAACGATTCGATCAAACAACTCCCCACCCTCACACAATTCCATCACAATGTGCACTGCATTATCATCCTCATAAGTATCCTTCAAGGTCACAATATTCGGATGCACAGGCAAATGTTTCATGATCTCAACCTCTCTCCTAACATCATCAATATCCACTGCAGTCCTTAACTTCTTTTTAGATATCGATTTGCAAGCATATTTTTCTCCTCCTTCCAAGTCAGTACATAGATAAGTAACCCCAAATTCTCCTCTTCCGAGCTCACGCCCCAAATCATACTTATCATGTATATTTTGCCCTGTTGGTTCTTTTAATACAACTAGCTTGTTTCCACTCCCAGAGGCATGTTTAGTCCCCCCATAATCAATTGAAAAAGGGTTGGGTTTGCTGTTGTTCTTTTTATTCTTTTTTTCGGCAGATTTACCCGGTTTCACACAGCAATTACCCATGATACTTTATAAGATCAACCAACTCCTGAAAAAAAATTTGATTCTTTAGACAACTAAGTACTTTTTTTCCCTTTTTTTTACACACAATCCTTGATATGTCAATAATATATATGATACTACTGTTCACACAACAACAAAATCCTAGCTGTTAATTCAAAATTCCCAAGAATACAAAATCTCCAAGAATCCTGGAAATTATTCAGATTCTGTGAAAATCAAATACTTTTCATTCCAGTAAAAGATTAACTTTTTTTAAAAGGGGTAGCAAATTAAGGAAATACACAAGCAATGAAAGCTTAAAGAACACTCAAATGCAGCAAATCCACCTGACAAATGAAAAAAAACTTACCCGCACAGGCTGTTTACACCCTGAAAAATTAGACAAAAACCATAAAAGATTGAATCTTTAAACATTATAACAATCAAATCCAAGCTATACAATCAAATTATTCAATAATTCCAAGAAAACAATAAGCACAGATTCAGACAAAAGATCTCCAACAAATTTGGAAAAAATAAAAACAAATTAAAGAGTAAAAATAAAGCAACCCCACATCATTATGAACCTCAAATAACAATAAAATGCAGCAGAAAGTAAAAAAAGATGGAAAAAAAAAAAGAAAAAAAGAACCCCACCTGAAAATTGTTGATTTTTTCCAATTATAGACCAAAAAAGGGGTAAAAAAAAGAGAAAAAAAGACTAAAAATTAGAGAAAAAGAATAAAAAGGAAAATGATAGGAAGGTTTTATGAATATATGAAACAAAATCCGCCATTGACAGGAGAGAATTAAAGCTTTTTTTTTGTTTGTTTTGCAGAGAGAAAAGAGAAAAGTTTTCTCTCCTGCAATTTCCCCTTTCTTTGTCTTTGGCTTCTTTCTATAGCCTTTTTCTAATTTCTAATCTCTACTTTTGAAAAAAAAAAAAAAAAAACTTTTTTTTTCACATAAAAATAATTTTTTAAAAATGTTTTTTTAAAAAATATTTTACAACTTCTAGAAATGAATTTTAATTAGTTAGTTGTCATTTTAATTTTAGTGGTGTGTAAATAAGCTTATGTTTATCTCAACAAATTAATTATCAATCATTGATTAACCTAGTCTAGGGTTTATTTTTTACTTCTATTTTGCATATTTTTGTAAAAAAAATGTCTCAAAACTTTTATTGAGAGATGAATTTTAATTGCAATAATAATAACTTACTTTAATTTATAAAGTAAAATTAGTTTTGCGTAAAGTAAAATGTCTTCGATGACCCTTAGCTTAAGGAAATAAAAGATTCAATGCAGCATAGATAAAGAAATAACGAAAAAATAGAAATGAAACATGACAAAATACTATATACAATGTAACAAATCGTTTTATATAAAAGGATGATTGAAGTGTGTCAAAAAATCATAAATAAATAACCAAACAACTCAAAGAATAAAAAACTTCAAAAGTAATATTATAATATATATATATATA
>NC_028637.1:2799020-2823734 GCF_001406875.1 Solanum pennellii | reverse complement strand
ATATATGACTTTATATATATATATATATATATATATATATATATATAACTAAATTTGATAAAGATGGATATCTGATGTTTAAAATGCTTATAAATAAAATTAAAAAAATAATATAAAATATACGTGTGGCACTAATTTGAATAAAAAGTTACTTTTTATCTTTGTTGAAATTTGAATACAAAATTTTATGATTCGTAATTCATATTATTTTATTTTACTTTACACAATAAGCTACTGAGTTTGATTAATGCATATTTCAAATATAGAACAAAAACATTTTATTTTTTGAAAAATTTAAATGAGACATTTGTATTTTAAGGTGTGTGCCCCTCTAAATTTAAAGCACCAATATTGCATTTGTAT
Organism: Solanum pennellii; assembly: GCF_001406875.1. Classification (NCBI taxonomy): domain Eukaryota; kingdom Viridiplantae; phylum Streptophyta; class Magnoliopsida; order Solanales; family Solanaceae; genus Solanum; species Solanum pennellii. The sequence goes on along the minus strand of NC_028637.1, from coordinate 2,823,371 downwards.
TTACTAAAAAAGATGTGTGCCCCACTTTTACTTAAAGCCTAATCCATTCTAATTTTAACTTGTCATTATTGTTCTTCATAAATTAATAGGTATTTTGTGATTATAAAGTAGTTGTATTGTAAATTTGTCCACATTTTCTAAATTAAAAGTCAAAATCATATAAAATAAAATGACATTAAAGAGAAAATAATTAAAGAAACTAAAAAAATCGAGCAGAATTAAACAGGACAACACAAATTATCAAACATGTCTAAAAAGTGTATAGGGTATAAAGTAGTGGCCTTAATACAACTTCATGAAGTCTAGTATTTACTAGATATAAAACCAAAACTTAATAACAAAACGACGTTAAAAAAAAGAAATTGATCGATGACATATTTGATATTCTTGATCATATATGATTAATCAAACGCGAAAGAAGTGATTTTGGAGAAATCAAGCTTTATGTTTAAACGACACCGTCTTGACGCATATCAATTTGAGGCCATAATCCAAATGGTCCTTTGGATGTCCTAAATACAGAATAACCATCCAATATGCAGCAAAGTAGCAATTTACCATCCGCAAACCTATATTTTGGTACGATTGAATGAAAACGAGTCTCTTTTAGAGTAAAATTCTCAGTCCAAGATTCCTTTACACCGTAATCTTTCATTATCCACAAGTTACAGTTCCGTCCATCTGACATTGATAATGAGTACAATAAAAGCAAAGCATTCCTCCCAATATTGAAACGCCATAATCAGACTTCATACCTAACCTGTAGATTCTGAACGTTGGTGGCTCTAGCAACGATATTTCAATATCTCATCTAGCTCGTGGTTAAGGATATAAATAAGGTGTCACATTTTCTTTCTAAAAAGATATTGTTTCTCTATTTTCTTATATTTTCACGACCAATGATATGTTGCATGAGGATGAATGCATCACAACACATACTACACGTATGTATAGTTAGTTCACCAAGGACTTCAAATAACATCAAGTTCCTAAACTCATCAAGTTATGAAGGGATAGTGGAGGAATCCATTTCAAATCAGTCTTTACCATTTAGAAAACATTGCTTTCGTTTTAAAATATTTAAAACTCAAACTCAAACCCTTCGCTCGAGCATCTCAATATTAAGTATAATGATAAACCACACATCCCCTTGCTTGGGAAATTTCTCAATTAACACAGGCTTTCACAACAATTAGTAGAATCACACATGCTAAACATCATAAATAAGCATCACACGAACTACACAAAGAGGTCCACATTTATCAACTTCTAAGACTAATGATACTAATTTCACGGTTGACTTCCTAAGAACATGTTAATTATTCATCTCAATCTAAGAGAGGGATAGCCAAAACCTACCTCAGTGTCGAAACTTCATTGAACAATCCAATAAGAGTACTTCCTCCACTACACAATCACTGAAATGATCCTCAGCTATCAAAAACGAAAGTAGTTCAAAGATACCCATATTGATAAGATTTGAAATTGACGATAAAATAATTCAAAAATCATTTCAAAAATTGAAAGAAAAAAAATTGATTTTTAGTTGAAAATCAAGTTATACTAGCCAAAAGAAATTCATAGTTGACCCCCACCCCCCACCCAAAAAAAAAAAGAAAATGATCAAGAATCGTGTTTTTTTTTGTGGTTAAAACCGAAGGGCAAAGCCCATTTGATATAAAAAAAAGGAAAAATTGTATATAATAGCAAACTAATAACCTAAAATAAATGGAGTAGCTAGAGTTTGATTTAATTGTGCTCCATAGCAAACGTTAGCCAAAATTTGCCAGGCGCCTCTCTCCCAAAAATCTCGCTCGCCACTCTCCCTCTGCTCGCCTCTCTCGCTTAATACACAGAAGTGTATAAATTCTGTTTCTATTTTGTATAAAGCGAGAGAAAATTGTATATACACATGCAAAAACATATATCTTCGTGTTATACACTTAATTATACAATTTACAAACATTTTACGTCAATTCAGTTGTAGACAAATGCAAATTTTATACAAATATTGCATAGAAAAAGACCAACGAATTATACAATTGCGAATTATACAATTGCAGTGAAATACAATTTTTTCTAGCTTTATACAACAGAAGTGTATATATTGTGTTTCTGTTTTTGTATAAAGCGAGAGAAAAACATATATCTTCTTGCTATACACTTATAATTATGCAATATACATACATTTTAATTCGATTCAATTGTATGCAAAGCAAATTTTATAAAAATATTGCAGCGAATTATACAATTGTGCATTATACAATTGCAGTGAAATAGGATAGCGCATTATACAATTGCAGCGAAATAGATATAAAATTTAGGCCAGCGAATTATACAATTGTATATATATAGCGAATTATACAGTTTTATGTTTGTTATGGAGCGCAATTATGCAAACTTTGCTATAGCATACAAATATGAATTTTTTGTTTCCTACATGTGAAAGTTACCCAAAAAAAATACAAACATGACTAAGCCCAAAACAGCCCTAATTAAAATAAATTCATAAAAAAATAAGACATTACCTAAAGTTAGATTACCATTTCATCTTTACACCAAATTATAATGTTGTATAAATATTTAATTAATTCAAAATTATCATATTATTTTATTATTAAATTTATATTACCTAATGTCATCATACTTTTTTCACTTTTTGCAACTTCATTTCAATTTGAAAGGAATATAAAAAGTATTGATAATCGTGGTTCAATTATGGACCTTTTAAATGTAGGATATGCACTTATATTAAAGTTTTGGACATAGATGTAAAATTAAATTGATGTATTGACATAGAAGTGTTAGAGATTGACTTTTGGACATATAACTTTGAGTCTTTGCTTAGCTTGAAGTTAATTTAAACTTAAGTTTTTTATTCTTTAAATTTGCAGAAGTTGAAAAAAAAGATTGAATAAATGAAAAGAAATATATTCATATATAGTATTTTGGTGATTTATGCTAATTAGTGTTTTACTAATTATATAATTATAAGTGGATAAATGAAACTACTCGAACGGTTGAAATCTGTAATCAAAATAACAAAGTGAAATATACATTAAGAACATCATTTATGAAAAAGTATTATGTAATACATAAATATATTATATGTTGCTGATGATATAATTCATTACACGTTTTGCCTACCTAGCTAAATTTAGTTGGTCAATTTACAGTTTCAAATAATATTTAATCATCTATTGTTCAACAAAAAAGTCTTTCGTCTATTTCAATTTATACTTTTTCACTTTATTCTATTATTCATTACAATGTATTTTTAATATAATTTACATTGTATATACTATCTGTGGTTTTTTTAACATGATATTCGTTATATATGCTTTGTTTGTCTCAATTTATGTGTAGGCGTTGATTGGTCACGAATTTCAAAAGAGAAAAGGCAGACTATTGAAACTTTTTGTTTAATATAAGTCAATGAAATTTTTGTAGCGATAAATCATCTCATTAAATATCCTACTATGAATTTTTATCCCATTATTAAAGGTAAATAAAAAGTTTAAGGGAAAATGCAAAAGTACCTCTCAACCTATGTCCGAAATCCCAGAGACACACTTATACTATACTAAGGTCTTATTACCCCCTGAACTTATTTTATAAATAATTTTCTACCCGTTTTCGGCCTACGTGGCACTAGTTTGAAAAGAAAAAGTCAATCAACGTTGAGCCCACAAGATAGTGCCACGTAGGCCGAAAAGGGGTAGAAAATTATTAATAAAACAAGTTCAGGGGGTAATAGGACCTTAGTATAGTTTAAATTAATCTTTGAGATTTCGGGCATAGGTTGAGGGGTTACTTGTGCATTATTCAAAAGTTTTATAACATTATATTTACTACTAAATAGACAAAAATATCATTTTTTAAGACTGAGTAAAAAATAAAAAATATTACATAAATTGAGATAAAAAAAATATTAGACTGTCCTATTTTTTTTCGCGTGTAGAATATCTAACTTGGTTGTTTATGAGAATAACTCAATGATATAAAAGAAACATATAAATACGAAATAATGAAAAAATGATTTATTGTTTTCTTAATTTATTTATTTAATTCAAAAATCCATTTTTTATTAGGTAGAATAGAACTTTAAAACTTTAATTACTAATGTCTTCTTTATTTTTTTTGAAAGTAAATTAATAATACTGGTCAACTTAAATTTATAGTAAACCTCACTGTTCAAATTGAGTATTAAATCAATTTGACTTTGTGAGAATATTTGAATCCATTTGGTCAAAATAAGAATTAGTGAAAATTTATTAAATTAAATAGTCCTGAATTTGATTGTATTTCACCAACTTTTTGAAGAGATAATATCAAATTAATTAAAATTAGCCATTTTTGGAAAAAATTTCAAAATATAATTATTGCAGACTCTCCTAATATGAAACATTATTAATAAAAAAAATTCAAAATGTCATTTTGGTCAAAAGTAAAATAAATAAATTATAGATTTAGTATAACTTTTATCAGTTAATGTTAAATATCACTATTCAAAACTCATCTTTTCATCTATTTTTTCCCTTTTTTGCCCCTTATTTTTCATATATATATATATTCCCGACTTGGATCTGCATTTCATTTATTTAATTTAGCAATTTTTTTCTCAAATTTGTGGTAAAAAAAGATTTTTCTATGTTTCAATCCTAGCTAGATCTGATTGTTTTATGCCTTGTGGAGTTTCTTGTTCTTCAATTTTAAGCAAAACATACCAAGGATTCAAAAAAAGAACCCCCCCCCCCCCCTCCATTTATTTCAATTATTATAATGTTGTAATTTTATTAAAAGAAAAAATAAATCGGGGTATTTTTTATTTTTTAAAAACATCTGGAATTGATCAAAAATATTATTTTTCAAACTTTGAAATTATTAGCATGGAGGAAAAATTTCACTTTGTGAGAGAATGTATAATTAATTAATTGATATTTCTTTCCTTTGTATTTAAGAAAAAGGGCAAAGAGGGTATGTAATTAATTCTGCATCTTAATTGCCTTGTGTTAATTATTTGGAGTACTATGATAGAATTTAAAATTTTGAAATTATCATTTTGTAAAAATATTTTAATAAAATAAATATTTAATTTAATTAATATATATATTTTTTTTTAGGTGAGTTCAAAACGCAAACTGGACAAATGAAAGAGAACAAAGGAAGTAATTCTAAACTTTCTATCAAAGAGGGAAAAGATGCAGACTACCCGGTGATGGCGGATAATACAACGAATAGTTTAAATATTATTGACTTCATCATTACGGTAATTTTCATATTTTCTATTTTATCTATTTATTTCCCTTTATTTTCAATTTCTCTTCTCTGAAACGTAATTTTTTTAATTTTACTTTTTTTATTCAACTATAAACATTTTTAATACCAAGATAAGTTTTTTGTTTTCTTTTGACATGAATTTTTTATTTAGATGATTTATTGATCGTGGTCTTTTAATTCTATTACATAATCAACTTTTTATTTTCAGTCACTGAGCAATAATGAAGAGGAAAATTGCAAGAACGCGATACATGATGAGAGATCTAAGGAATACAACGAAAGCAAAAAAGAAAAGGAAAAGAAGGTCTCCTTCGACGAGGAACCACTTGAAAAACAACATCAACAACCAGAGATCAATGGTATCTAAGAAATTTTAGACGTTTATTAATTTGATTTGAAATTGGAGAATAATTCTAAAAAATTTTTAGATTCGTGTATTCACAACGTTAATATTGTCTCTGTGTGTCATTTCCTCTCATTTGGTTTTGCATGATTTTCAGGTGAATCGGGGAACAACATTATAACAAGTAACGTTTGTATCTTGGATAATATCGATCATATTGAAAAAGATCACAACTATCACCGCTTGAAGCAAGGGATGCCAAGAAGCAAAAAATCGCGCTCCATTATTGACATATACAAGGTGTTTTTATACTATAATGAAAAATGATTTCAGTACATCGATCTTGTATATACTTATTAGTTTGGTTAACTTATATATCAAATTTCCTTTTATTTTACAGAATACAAAGAGACTCTCACCACCCGAAGAGGAATATAGGCATACAAGTACTTTAGAGAGCCATAAAACTAAAGTACACAATGAAGGCGAAACTAAAAAGGATCAAGTAAATATCTCCGAGGAGATAGTACCTAACAAAATAAAACAAAATATTATTCAAGGTACGTAAATAATCAATTTATTTAAAATTCTTACAATTTATTATTTATACTATTAAAATTATTATATTTTTGATTTGGTTATGCATGATTAACAGGTGAGTTTGAGAACATTGGTGATAATAGATCAAATCTTTCACCAAAAGAGAATAAAGATGAAGAAGACCATTTAAACAAGGGAATATCAGAGAGGATTGTGTTTCAATCCCTTGTTAACTTATGTGAGGTAATTGATTAATAATGACTTATGTATATTTACTTTACTTAAGTAAAAAATAAACTTTAAACTATTAATTTTGAGAAAATAAATTTATTTTTCGTCAATATGAATTTTTTTGATGAGCTCGCTCATTGTATTCCAGAATAAATGTTTCTTTTACAATTATTTCTAAGCAAAAAAAAAGTGAATTTTATAGGTTATAGTACAAAAGGAGATAACTGAAGAGCGCGATGAAAGTGAAACAAGAAAGGATCAAGAGGATTCTATCGACAAGGAACTACCTGACCAACAACAACAAGACATCATAGGTACTTGAAGAATAATTTTACATCTCATAAAATTTGACACTTATGTTAACTTTTTTTATGGAGAAAGATTCTAAATTTTAAATTTTATAGTACAAAAGGAGATAACTGGAGAACACGATGAAAGTGAAACAAGAAAGGATCAGGAGGACTCTATCGACAAGGAACTACCTGACCAACAAAAACAAAACATCATAGGTACTTGAGGAATAATTTTACATCTCATAAAATTTGACACTTGTGTTAATTTTTTGTACGGAGAAAGATTCTACATTTTTAAATTTTAAATATGTTGATATATAGTATTATTGATCACATTATCCATGAAAAAAGAATGATACATTTTTTTTATAGTAACTTTGCACCTAAATGGCATAGGGTGGAGTACTTGTAGCCTAAGATGCTAAACTTATATTGATTCTAAATCCTAATTTGATTTAAAAAAAATTCAACTTGTATTGATTCCATTTTGATTTTAAACTTTTACACACCCCTTTCATTTGGTTATGCACGATTTTTAGGTGAGCCTGAGCTCAACAAAGTCACAAGTGAAGACAATCACTTTTCAAACGACAATGAGGTCAATTGTGGCTCAAAGCTGTTGACAAGAGATGAAAATAATGGAAACTATCGCATCACACAGGGGCTACCGAGGAGTACAAAGTTCCGTTCCATCAGCAACCTCTATAAGGTAATTCATATATACCTTACATCTATTATAGTTTCTTACATTAACATTAAGTATCGTTGGTGAACACAACAATTTTCTCTTTATGTAATTTTCATACTTAAATATTTGATAAAACCAAAAAAAAATTGTTAAACTTATTTTGAGTATGTCTCATATAGTTTTCATGTATTTCGACAGTGTACTACCAGAATGTCACTTGTCGAAGATGAATATAATTGGAATCTTTCAAGGGGAAAAGATTCATTGGAAGATTCCAATATGTACTGCTCGAAAAAAGAAGATTCGAGTGGCAAAAAGGATTTTGGTGGTAAGAGAAAATGTAGAGAAAACCAAAAAGGCGACGAAGAAAAGGATGCTATGACTTAATTCTTCCACCTACAAGGTTGTATTTCAATTATTTCTTTGAATGTTGAATTGTATATGTTAGATTTACAAATTTAAATTTAAGTCACCTTATAAACTTCGCCTATTGCTTCTTCAGTTATATGTTCTTCATTAATTACCCTTTATAAAGGTTCATTTTTCAAAATTCATTGGCAAGTTAACGATGAGCTCTCTTTCGTGGATTTTATTTAAATCATGCTTGTTTTTAATACCAAATTAATAAATATGAGTTCGCACGAGATTCTGATTTTCTTACAAACACTTATTTTAGAGAGTTAAGATGAAAAAATTAAAATTAGTGAAGTATTTATTTCTATTATCTTGTAAGATGTGTGCCCCGCTTTTGCTTAAAACTTATCCATTCTAATTTTAACTTATCAGTATTGCTCTTTTGTCAGAACTCAAAGTATACCCTAGGTATAATATGGCGTACAGAGCCTTGAGACGCCCTAGACAATTTACTAAGCATACGTCATACAGTTAAAAGGAATGAAGATTTCAAAAATAGCAATCTTATGTCATAAAAGAGTTTTACAAAGAGGAAGTCTAACATAGTCTCAATAAGTCATCTAATAAATCAATAGAAGTGGTTGAGACGTAACTCATACACCACACACACTGTATGAAAACTGAAAAAAGAAAGAAAAGAAAAGCTATAAAAGTGACTTGGTCCTCGGACCATGAGGATTCACCAATCTTTGACTCGACAAGGGATATCAACTAGCCACAAGTATGCGAGGTAGGAGCACCAGACACTACATTAGTGAAATAGTGTATATACAAGTATGCATTAGTACATTCATATACTAAGTATGATAGCAATGCATAAATGAAATGCAATGACCAAGCTAAATCATAAGATAGAAGGTTAGAAAACACAGGTTATCATCATGATCAATGCAAGCTTAACATATTTAAAACCCTTGGTGAGATACTTTGAGAGTAATAAAGTTCATTATTGTGGGATGTTTACCATTAACCGACATAGACCATGTGAGATAAAACATGGAATCTGGTGTCTATCCTATACTGAAAAGAGATGTCGTACTTGACAAGGTAAACGTCTAGCTTATGTGGATCCACTAGCTAAGACATCCTACGGGACACGTAGTTAGAGAAAAAAAGATTTCCACTAGATACCCGACCTCTACTAATGGAAAAACATCCATATCAATATTCTCTTGGTGCTAAGTAAAATCTCACGAAATAGTCATTAATCATATTCATTTCATCATCCATGGAGAGACACAATTTAGCAACTAACCCAAGCTAAAGTTATTTACAATAACTCATAAAACATGGTTCAACTTAGGTGTAAAAACATTTCGATCACATGAATCCTTATGTGAGAAAATCTTTCACAACAACAACATTGATACTTTTCTCTCAAAGTATCCTCAAATCATTTACATCTCTTTTCATAAAAGCATGCATGTCTTTATAAAAATCACATTTCATAGTTCATAAGCTTCATCATATGTTCATAATTTGAAATCATTGGATCATGCATGGTTTCATATGAACTCAACTCCAAACATGTAATTTCTTCTATTCATGCATTAAAATATAGACACCAAGTAATTGAATCATAATTGAGAAGAACCCATGAAAAGATTGAATAAAATTCTAACTTTGAATTGAGAATTTAATTTGTAAAATTTAAAAGATTTTGATAACCCTACAGAGGAAAGGACTCCATAAGTGCGTACTAATACACCTTGATAATCAAAGCCCAAAAGCTATGGTGAATTGGGGACCTTGAAGAGAAACCCTAACTTCTTCTTCCTTAGCTTGACAGACAAATTTCGAGAAAGAACTTGGAGGGAATTTGAGATTTAGGAGAATGGTTTTAGGATAGGTAGTTTTAGGACTTAAACTATATATATAGGGATTATAATATGGGTTAAAATGACATAGCTTAGGTATTATACACATTCGAAAAGGAGTCAAATCACTTAAAAATAACTACCAGATTGGTCTATAGGTGTGTGACCTACGGATTGTAGAACTTTTACGGTTCATACAGGTCAAACGTAGACCAAGTACTTGAACCTAACGATCAAACGTAGACCAAGTACTTGAACCTAACGATCAAACGTAGACCAAATACTTGAACCTAATTTCAAGCCAACTTTGGAAGAGATTAATATCACATAAATAAAAATTAGGCATTTTTGAAAAGATCATAAAAGCATAATTGTTGTGTACTCTACCCACATGAAACATTATTAAATAAATTTAAAAACTCATTTTGGTCAATTAGTGTTAAATATCTCTCTTATTATGACACAATATAAAAAACAATTTATGACAATAATTAAATTCAAAACTCTCGAATGTCCATATCATTATCGTTGCACTTTAAGGATTATAAATACCAATTTGCCTCCTCATTTAAATCAATTTTGTGGTTTACGGGTATGTGATTCGCACGTGGTGTTTCATGTAAATTTTAATAAATATATTAGATAAAAATAAAGGAATACCAAAAGATTTCTTTACGGTATGTGCTTCGAACGTGTGTTTCATGTAAATTTTAATAAAAATATATTAGATATAAATGAAGGAATACCACAAAAGATGTCTTAAAGTTTTAAATTAAATATTTGACTGTTATGAATATGAAAATATGAGAGTTATGAATATTAAAAGTGTAACAGTTTGAATAGGTAATTAGATATGAATTATGAATAAGAATATTAAAGCAAATAAAGAAAAAAAGAATAAACAATAGGATATTATGTCTTTCCTTTTTGCACATTTGCACCCTTTTAAATTATTAAATTTCTTTATATATCATAAAATATAATACTTTATTCACATAATTTATTTTATTTATGAGAGGAATTACGAAAAAAAGTTATGAAAAGTTGAGTAATTTATGTACAAAATTTTGGATCTACTAATTTAAACTATTAAATAACTAACTGCTTATAACATTTTGATCTGTAGTAAGAGTAAAGTCGTAATTGAACTTTTAACTTTGATATGTATATATTCGCAGTTCAGTTCAATCTAGTAAGTATTCATGTTTATGCTAGAGATGTAGACTTGTATGTGCAGATCATTTTAAGTTTTTTTTTTGACTTTTTTGAATTTATGGTAAAACAATTTTTCTTATTCTCTAAGCACGGGTTTTGCACGTGTAACCGATATTCGTTGTTACATCATATTGTTAACATTTTAAAATTTAAAATTATAATGTATAATGAAATTATAGTGCGATGTATACATTAAGACCTTGATATAGATTAAAAAAATAAATACAAAATTAGTACATAATTTTTCATGTTCTTATGGACTCCTTGCCTCGTATCCAATTAAAATTTAAGAGTCTTTTTCATCTACTTTAACTATAGAATAAAAATGATAACATTGGGTAGGAGTTTCATGAAATAAAATAAATGAGCTTCTATAGATAAAAATGAAGAAATACCAAAAATATCATAAAGTTTTAAATTAAAAATTTAGATGTTGTGAATATGAAAAGAAGAGAGTTATGGATATTAAAAGTGTACCGGTTGAATATGTAATTAGATATGAATTATAAAATATGAATATTAAAGCAAATAAAGGAAAAAAAAAATAAACAATAGGAAATTATGTCTTTCCATTTTGCACACTTTTAAATTTTGCATAATTTATGTACAAAATTTTGGATTTACTAATTTAAGCTATTATTAACACTATTATTATCATTTTAAAGATATAGATATTTCATTAGGAATTAATCAAAAGAAGTTCAAATGTTATTAACATTTAATTAAAATGATACAGTATAATATTTGAATAGTTAAATGCCTTATAACATTTTGATTTATAGCAGGTGTAAAATTGTAATTCAATTTTTAACTTTAAGCCTTCCTACTCCGTAGTTCAGTTCAATCTAATAAGTATCGATGTTTATGCTGGAGATGCAACTTGGATCTGCAGTTCATTTTAAGTTTCTTTTTGCTTCCCCGATAGGTTCTTTTTTATATAGCAATGTTTGTTCCAACTTTTTTTATTATCTTGAATTTATGGTAAATAATATTTCATATTTTCAATCCTAGCTAGATTTGATTGTTTTTATGTTTTATGGAGTTGCTTGTTGTTCTTCAATTTTATGTGAATAATAGTCTCTGGACACGTTCTTTGCACGTGTAGCCAAATTAACTGTTACATATTAAAAAATAAAAGGGAAAATGCACAAGTACCTCCTCAATCTATGCCCGAAATTCCATAGACACACTTATACTATACTAAGGTCTTATTGCTCCCCTGAAGTTTTTTTATAAGTAATTTTCTGTCCCTTTTCGGCCTACGTAGGTTGAAAAAAAAAGTCAACAAGCGTTGGACCCACAAGATAGTGCCACATAAGCCGAAAAGGGGTGAAAAATTATTAATAAAATAAGTTTATGGGGGTAATAGGACCTTAGTATAGTATAAGTGTGTCTCTGAGATTTTGAGCACAGATTGAGGGGGTACTTGTGCATTATCCCAAAATAAAATTATATTACATAATGAAATTATAGTGTGAGGTATACATTTATAATTTACTTAAAAAAATAACTTTAATAAAATATAATTGAGGGGTACTTGTGCATTATCCCCTACAATGTTGTATTTCAATCATTTCTTTGATGTTGAATTGTATTAGTTGACAAATTTAAATTCAAGTTAACCTTATAAACTTTACTAATTGCTTCTTCAGTTGTATGTTCTTCATTAATTACCTTTTTCTAATGTTCATTTTAAAAATTCATTGGTAAGTTAAGGGAGCTCTCTATCGAAGATTTTTTTAATTTATGCTTGATGTTAAATCAAATTAATAAATATGAGTTCACCCGAGTGTTACGACTCAAAAATGGGCGTGATGACACTCGTCTTATCCCGCCAAGACAAGTCAGCCTAACCCAATAATTTTGATAAAATGCAGAAATAAAACCAAAGTTTGATAACGATTACTAATACGGAAACAATTCAATTTAATTCAATTCTCAAGACCTGGTAGTCACATGTACAAGCCTCTAATGTAAATACTAGAATTGAAATAAAAATACGAGTCTAACATGAAGTTGTCTTTCAAGTAAAAAACAAAGTCATAAACTGGAGTAGGAAAGTTCGCTGAGATGACAAGCAGCTACCTCACAATCCTCCACACGATGCCTCGAAAACGAAGAGAATGGAATGTATCACGAAAATCCGGGCTCGTAACTTACAAAAATTTGTAAAAGTAAGGGGTGAGTACCAAACTACGCGGTACTCAACAAGCAAACCTCTAAACACAAGTTAAGGGAACAAAATATGGGCACTCCTTACACCCTATCTGAACCTCCACACTACAAACAACTCACAGTTTACCAAACACACAACTCAATAACCACACTATTAGTTTACATATTCTCAATAACAACTCAATATTCAACAGTCACATTTTTCACAGAAAAACACTAACAAGATCAGAAAAACACGTATTCAAATTCATCAATAATAAAAATGTGTAATGCCATGAGATGCAATGTCAAGTATAGTGATGCATGTCTTCCCTAATGATACACACCCGCTGTCTCTCAGTTTGGGACCCATGGGGGACATATTTGTCCATGCATCTGTCGCGGCGCACCACACGACCCTCGATAATAGTAAACATCACGGCGCGCGATACGTCCCTCGAAATAATAATATCCATCGCGGCGCGCGATACGACCCTCGAAATGGTACATCCTCTTATCACATAACTCTTATCACAACCATGTTTCAAATGCAGTGCGAATTACATGCTTAAATAAAAAATGAGGAGATAGCCATTTCGATAACAAAGCACAATTTGCAACAAGGAATACAAGACCAACAAATAAGCAACAAGTCTCCAAATCATTCTCAACACCACACAAGGAAATACACGAATTTCATACGCTTAACAAGAGTTTAGAAATCCACTTGCCTTAGCCAATTAAATTATCACCCTGGGACTTGAGCCTTCCCTTTCCGTTGCGCTTCCGAATCGATGCAACCTATCCAAGTATATATATTCACTATAAGATTTCGAAACTAACAACACCCCCATTAATATGTGTTTAATCTTAACCTTAAAAATTCACCCAAATTTATAATCAGGTTCCTAAGTTTCAAGCTTATGGTTATGTCTCAGTTCTCTTTTTTTTTTCAATATCACAATTCAAATTTGTATAAGTCAATAGATATAATATTTAATCAGCTATTCTACATACCCAAACTTTGTTAATAATGTGATAATAATAAAAAATTTATCAAATAACTAATCACTCACGAAACTAACACAACCTCAAATCCCAAAAATTTATTTGCACCCACCGAATCTACTCTTCCTAATTTCCTAATTGCTATCCACACATGCACATCAATCAACAAAAATTTCCAAGGACCCACGCAACAGCCTATATCCTTTCAATCCATTTATGACCAACATTTATTATTATTATTTTTCTTTTCCTAATGATCCAATAATACATATAACATTAAGAATAAACAAATCATTGAATTTCCAATTTAATAATGTGGCAATTAGAAATCAACAAAAAAAAAATTACCTACAATATTTTCCATTTACATTGGTTCATATTCCCGGACAATCATTACCTATGATTAATTTTTCTTTTAACAACAACCACATAGTTACAAAATAATAACTAATAATTCTAAAATAGGTAATTAAGTCTTCTTTCTCTTTCTACCCATCATATGCTAACATTCCTATATATATAATTATAATATTATGTATTCATGCAGGTAATCCATCCAAAATTTCCATTTATTAAAAGCACATATCTGCACTCGTGATCGACGCCGTCACATGTCAATTTTCGTTCCATTTCTCCTTATTTTCTTTCAACAGCCGCACACTCTCTTTCTCTTTTCTAAATTAATAGTTTATTAAAACTGATAAAATCCACTAACTTATTCTTTTAATACCTGACCCTAATAGTATAGAGTTTTAAACAAATGGACACTTTAGCCCACTAACTATGGATTAATTCAATTATCTACAATTATTCTTTGATTAAATAACTTCTGTTACACAAATAATTTAAATTTTCAAAAAAAAGGTCTTCTGGGTCATTACATCGAGATTCGTGGGAAATCCCCAAACAAAATAAAGTGTTTGATTAAATTACAACCTTGTCCTCCTATACAACAATTTTTAAGTTAATATACAATAATAACTTAGGAAGTTTGAAGCTGAATTTACTGAGCAACACTTCCTCATAGGGTCACCAAAGTAGACTCCTTCGGCCGCTCCCATTGTTATAGAATCATAAGCTTTCTTCTCTGCCTCAGCTTGAGAACTTCTTTCTACATTAAGATCTGACCCTCGAGTTTATAATCAAATATTTTTAAATATTTTAATAAATTAATAGAATATGAGAAAAAATTATTGAATTTCTGTGAACCTAAAGTTGTATCGACCCTTGATATTAACATATCGTTATGTAATACTCGTGCACTATCTTTTTGTAATAAAGGTAAAATTAAATGAAAAATAGTTAAGTTAGATTACTATTAGACAGAGATATATATTATTTCTTTTTGAGAATGACTTGAAAAAAAAAGTATAAATAAATCGAGACAAATAAAATACAATATAATAGGAACATATTTATACATATACAAAGTGTTGATTGAATTAAATGAAATAATGCTACTTTATGATACAACATTTAACAAAAATTGCCCTATAAGGTCCCTCTTATGCTTTCTTTGGTCCTTATAAGGAATTTAAGGTTACTATACAAATTTACTATATTCCCACAAAGGTAGGGCTAACGTCTGCGTCCATCCTACCTTGCCCCGATCCTACATGTAGAATTTCATTGGGTATATATATATATAGATTAACTATCTTCAGCTCCGGAGGAACTTCCAAGGGCCTGTCCCGGTGCCTATCCTGCAAACCAAGAAGCAAAAAATAAACAAATTGTGCTTCTGAATCCCAAGGTCGCCTTAATAGCCTGTTTGACCAATCTTCTGAAAAAACCGAAATGATGATTTTCTTACAAAAAGCGGTTATTTCAGAGAGTTGACGTGTTTGATCAAGCCTTTAGGGAAAAAAAGTAAAAAACTTTTGGAGTCCTAGGTTAGACACAAACTATTGTGTTAATATTGCAAAGGCCTTCTTTAACTTGCTTCAACATTTATGCCCTCCAACTTTGGGTGTGCACAAATAGACATTAAACTTGTATAAAATTGAACAAGTAGACACACATTCTGTACGTGGCATAATACACATAGGATGGCATATAGGACACACAATTGTCATGTAGGACGCCATGTATGACAAATGTGTCTATTTGTTCATTTTTATACAAGTTTAAGTGTCTACTTGTGCACACCCAAAGTTAAAGGTCATAGTTGCTAGCTAAAGCCAAGTTAAAATACATGTTAATGTATTATGCCTATTGCAAAAGTGTTCTTCAATTGATTAGTCAAACACAAACTGTTATCATCCAAATTTTTTTTTTTGAAAAGTAGATTTTGGAAGCTTGACCAAACAATCTACAAGTCTTGGTTTTTCGGATGCTTACCTTCCAAAGCCAGCTAAAGCTCTTAAGCTCATATAGATGGTTAGAGCTACCCAAATTCCGATATATCCATAACTTGATGAAAGAATGAGAAGGAATATAATGCTGAAAAGAGCCACCGTCAGCTGAAACCAAACGAGTTCATGTCAATAAACGTTTAATAAATTATCCTCAAAACATCACGAGGAAGAGTTCTTCGAGAAAGTAATTCTCTATTTGGAAATGTGCGCGTGGTTGTGTGTGAAGACGTAGTAGGAGTGGGGTGGTTTGAGGACATTTCTTGAGTTGAAGTGCGAGTGCGAGTGATTCAAATGCAGTTGACACCTATCTGTTGCTCAGACTCTCCAAAAATGATGTCAGATCTTCGAAAAATGCACTACTTTTGAAGCATCTGACACACACCCTTCGACATTTTTGAAGAGCCAGAACAACATAGGTTGAGAGATGAGACTGATGTGGCAACACTATA
Source organism: Solanum pennellii (assembly GCF_001406875.1). Lineage (NCBI taxonomy): Eukaryota > Viridiplantae > Streptophyta > Magnoliopsida > Solanales > Solanaceae > Solanum > Solanum pennellii. The sequence goes on along the minus strand of NC_028637.1, from coordinate 2,806,582 downwards.
ATATTTTACAATGTAAAAGGGAAGTTCATACCTATTGTGAGCATAGTGTGTTTATTATGTGTTGACAGCAAGAAATGAATGTTTCGAGTGAGCTTACCATCGAGTATGCAGAATATGCAAAGTCAGACGCGCCAAAGTTAACACCATCGAAGACAAAAGCCAGGCAATTGATCGGTTGAGTTGCTGCAACAAACTGAAATCGGAAGAAATGGTTATAAGTTCTGAACCACGTCTACTGTAAAAGATTTGTAATGTTTCAAGGACGTGTGTATAGATGGTGTGTACCGGGATTCCAATGCCAATTAGGTTTAGGACATTGACATCTTTTGTAAATACTCGTGCTCCGTAGTGTAAACCAATTCCAAGAACGAGTGCTAGTACCAGTCCTAGAACTACTCCCAACTGCACGTTTTCAGGAACTAGTTCGTTACTTTAGCTACTCGTATATGAGTACTCTGCTGTTTAATAACCTTTTTAGTACCTGTAACACTCTTGATGCTGTTGCAGTACACCTACTGAAGTCCTTTTGAGCAAATGCACTTGCGAGTATCGCCTGAAAAGGGAAAAGGAACGTTGAAGTTCGTTCACATAATATGATGAACGTTGATGCTTTCTCGTGGTGGCAAATATGAAAGTACTAATGTTCAGTCAAACGTCTCTATAACAACATCGTTTGTCCAGTTTTTTTTGGCAGCTATAATTAAATGCTTTTATCGAGAGCTTATAATATAACATAAGATGAAAGAACGGTTCCACAACAAACATGATTGTTGTAGTGAAATGTTGTTCGAGAAGATGATCGTGATAGAGAGGTCTGACTGTCGAAAACATGTGATGCATCGATCTGGTTAGAAATCGTTCTGTCTTTTCCTCTGTCTCTTTAGCTTAGACAGCCGAAAAGTATGGATGGGGGAGATTACATTTTACGCGTCTTACCTGCCCAGCGACAGCTAATCCGTCAGCTAGAAGAGATGTAGCAAGCCAAATCTGCAAGCAGACCTGAAATGCAGCCATTTGTGTTGGTCCTAACCTTGCAGCCAACGATGCAGCTAATGTTACGCAGAATGTTACCGCTATGACCCTCACTAACAACAGGAAGCCTGAAATTCGGAGAGAAAAAGAAGAAAAAATCAGTTTAACTTCTATACGAGTACGAAAGGTATACATTCAGAGTTGGCATTCAAGTGAAAATTCCTTTCTAGACAAAAAACAGAACGAAATCTGATGAACAGACGTGGTTCAACATTTCAGGAAACATCTTTCCAATAGAGAGTCGAGAGGTTGTTTCCAAGTCAGATCTGTCTAAGGACCCCTACCTTTGCGGGAGTAGAGAGGTTGTTTCCAATAGACCATCGGCTCGACAGACAAGAAAAGAATTCGAAACATAGTAGCAAGAAAATATGACAGCAAAATAGCAAGTGAGGCAACAAATAGTAGTTTACAAAAGCAAGAAAATACTTACCATTCGTAAGAAATCGAGAAAATTGAAGATACTTGAGACTAGGAGGCACGACATCGACCTTCTCCAATAGTCTCCAAAACAGTATAATTGAAATGAGGTACCTATAATATCAATTTCAAGTAATAAGAACATGTTTCCAATATATCGCGAACTCTTTAATCAGTAAAACTGTTGCCTCGCGATTTTTGTTTATTATGAGGAGAGACTAGAATCTACTCACTGAGAAATTACATGAGCGATTGCAGCACCACTGACACCGAGATGGAAAACGAACATGAATATAGGGTCCAAAATTATATTTGCCAAATCTCCAGCCACTGTATGATATGTCAAAACACACACAGGAAATGAAAAGGCGAAGTCAGACTTAGGGCCTCGTTTGTTTTATTAAGATTAAGACGTTTGAATCTGAAAGCACGATGTGTATCACATCTCACACATCCCTAATTACTTACCAGTAGCAAATAGTGGAGTTTTCGTGTCTTTAAAACCTCGAAATACACCTTGCATAGCTAATGAGAGGAGAACTGCTGGTGCACCAAGTGACCTCAATCTCAGGTAATCTTGTGCTGGTTTCGACATAGATGAGCCCTGTAAATGATCAACATACAACCGGAAATTGACACTATGAGAGCCTCACCTAACTCCGAAAAAACGAGATGAAAAAAAGTAAAAGAAAATAACACCAAAGAGTTGGAAGAAGGATACAAGAATATAAATTGGAAAAAAAATACTCATTCCGTCCCAATTCATGTGACACTCTTTCATTTTTAGTTCGTCCAAGAAAGCATAACAATTCAACTCTGTCCTTCCCGTTTTACCCTTGCTGAGATCATTTATAGACACACAAATATCTACGAATTGTTTTAAACCACAAGTTTCCAAATGATTCTTAAACTTCGTGTCCAGTCAAACGTCTTGACATAAATTGGGACGGAGGGAGTAAGAGATTACGTACTCTTCCCTCTCTGTGTACGAAGAGATCAACTTACAGGTTTGATTCCCATGAATTTTAATAACGGCTTTGCTCCAGCGATAAGAAATACTGCTTGGATGATGCCAAGAACAGCACCAATGATCAATGCAGATGACGCGGATGGAATGTGTCTCTTTTCAGGCTTAGATTGCACTATTTCAAAGCTCGTAACTAGATTTTCGGACTTGCATACACTCTCTGTAGAATCTGAAGGTAAACGAAGAAGTTGAAAACATAGTGTCATTATCAAAAAGCAGAACGGAAACATGCACGTGAAATCATTTCTCGAGTGTGTAACATAGCTACTTAGTTTCAGTTTCAACACTTCTACCCAAACACATAACTTCTTAAAAAGCGTTTGATTTTCACTTTCAAAAACATACCATTTTTAGGTATTAGGCTTTTGCTTTCACTCTTTGACGGTGGATCGGTTTCAAATGCTTCAGCATCAACTCCTTCATTCTTCTCCATACACTTGTCATCTTGAAGGTCTTCGTTTGCATTCGTGATTGCATCTTCCTCCGCGACAAAAGAAGTTGTTACGCTGACCAGGGGAAATATTGCAATCTTAGATGCTTGATTGAATACAGCAATTGAAACTCCTACAGCAGCCTGCTCAATCGCACCTGTTTCGAACCAAATTCGAGTTTATTTTTGATGATCTTAAAACTGTTTTGCTCAACATCTACCTTAGTTTATAAGTCTAGCTTATGTGCCAAATACTACTAATGTGTTCAGCAGAACTCAGTAACTTTAGCTCACTCTATATTTGTTTTGACGAGTCAAAACTACACCTCAAGTATCTTGATATTTTGAGTTTCATACCTGAGATATCAGGTCTACGAACTTCCTAGATTAGCTATCAGCAAATGTGTAACGACCCAACCCGATAGTGATATTGTCCGGTTTGGACCTAGGCCGGCACGGCATTAAAACTCATCAGTAGTTGGTAAGGTCTGCTTACTTATATAACCAACATCTCTCGTGTGTTTTTGCCAATGTGGGACTTTAATCTTAAGCTGGGGCATCAAAAAATGTTTATCAAACACACCTCTACATAAATGACGTAGGAAAAGGGAATAACTGATGGTTAACGTGTGTTATGATAAATGACATAATGCATAAACATGTCCTTTAACTTCGCTTCAAATCACATTTATACCCTTCAACTTTGGGTGTGCACAAGTAGACGCTTAAACTTGTATAAAGTTGAACAAATAGACACACATGTCCTACATGTCATTTTTTGTCCTACGTGTAATGCGTCATGTAGGACTCGTGTGTTTACTTGTTCTGCTTTTTATACAAATTTAAGTGTCTACGTGCATTTCCAAAGTTGAAGGACATAAACGTAAAATGTGGCCAAGTTAAAGGGCACATATATGTATTATGCCTATGATAAATAGTTGATGATAGTTCAGATAGAAAAAAATGAACATCTGATAGTGTTCATATATAAAACTCGTAAAAAAGTGATAGTTTTGATCATTAACTCTTTCGTTTAATCTGTACAAATAATCTATTCAGAATCCAGTGAGCGAAACAAAAATGCAATCCAAAAGTCGAAACACGTGAACTAAAAGTCCTAGCTCCGCCTCTAATTGCAAGACAATAGAGAAACATAAACTTTTGTGAAGTTGATACCTATATGGCCAATAAATGCTGTATCAACTAGAGATGCAATTGGATCTGCTGTTAAAGCTAGTGCAGCAGGTAGAGCAATCCTTCCTATTTCTTGTCCAAGTTCATCCAATTTAAAAATTGATCTGCTCAAAGGAAAAAAAAAAGGGATAAAGTTACACATTTGACCGATCGATCGAAAATAATTACATTCATTAGTCAAATATATATATATTTTTTGTATAAAATATGTATATTATGTATCAGGCATAATACATATATATGCCCTTTAACTTAGCCTCGTTTCATATTTATACCCTCTAACTTTGGATGTGTACAAATAAACACTTAAACTTATATAATGTTGAACAAATAGACACATTAGTCCTATGTAGCACAATACACACTACACATCACGTAGGACGCAAACTGCCATGTAGGATGCCACATAGGACACGTGTGCCTAGTTGTTCCATTTTATACAAGTTAAAATGTCTATTTGTGCACACTCAAAGTTGAATGACGTAAATATAAAATGAGGCAATGTTAAAGGGCATATTTATGTACTATGTCTATATATTAATATACAAAAAAATTATACATTTGCCTGCTATTATTTAACTGTGCCCTCTCTTTTATATCGTGCAGGACTATGCTATTCAGACTCTTTAAATATCGCTACTAAAATATCAGGAATTAGCAATGGAACAAAATTTTATAGCTAAACAACAATAAAAACACCATAATCCATGACTAATCCTATTTAGCAACGGATTAGCTATGGATTATCTAAAAAATCTATTAGTTAAAGCATTTTATCTATAGATTAGCGACGAAAAATCCTATAATTTTTCTTGTAGCCATAGGATGTGTGTCGATTCCTCCTAAAGTAATGCAGTTTCTGAGGATTGTCATGAGCGCGATAATATTTTTTAAAGAGTCTGAGCAATATTATTGGTATGACACAAGGATATAAATGAGGAAAAAAACACACATTAATTTTATAATTTCTTTACATGTAAAGTGTGTATATAAACCTTTTAAATTAAATGATAAATCTAAAACTTTTTGACCAGATGATAAAAATAAAATAAAATTGCAAAAAACTTTACCTTATATCTCTGAAAAATATGGAGAGTGGGTTTTTAACATCCTCTCTACCTGAAACTTCTTTTTCTTCCATACTTGTATACTGCAAAATGGCAAAAATCCCAATATAGAAATTTATAATATATATATACAACTACAATAAAACCTTGAACATTTATTTTATAAAAACAATTTCGTTACGATGTTTGACTGGATATAAAATTTAAGAGAAAAATAAGCCATTAAAAAATTTACGGCTATAAATAAGGGAAGGATAAACAGAAAAGTTTAAAGTCAAATTGTTACTGAATATAAAAATATATCAATTTTTTTTTTGTGATTAACTAAAACAGAAAGAGTGTTACGTAAATTGAAGCGATTGAAAGGAATAATTTTTTCTAAGTGAGGTACTATCTGTTTTATTTTAAGTATATATATATATATATTTTTCACAAAGTTCCTAAAATATTGAAATCATCAATTTGAGGTTAACATGAGTCCAGATTGTACTTCAAGAGGATAAAACCTTCCTTGGATGTCACTTTTTTTTTTTTTTTGAATAGTTTACATCTGTTTTTTTTTTTTTGGTATTAAATTTCCATTTAATGGTTGACATGTACCAACAAATTTAAAATTTGGTATAAATTAAAGTACTTTTTTTTATTTCAATTTTTATTTCAACTTATGTGAATGTTTTCAAATGGTTATGGAGTTTAGGATTTTTTAAAAATAAAATTATGATTTAAAATAAATCGTAGATATTTTTGTGACTATAAGTTATTTCAGTAATATTTTTAAAATTTAAGCAAATTTTCTAGGCAAGGTATCTAGGGCTTGTTTTTTTTTTTTTTAAATAATAATATCGAAACTGAAAAAAACAGTAAGATATGAATTATGATTTACCTTACTAATCCTATTGAGGCGTAAAAAAAGGAAAAGATTAAAGTTTAAAAATTAAAATTATGACTAAATATGAAAAACCAAAAAAAAAATTCTATAATTGACAAGAAAGGAAATAATATTACATAAATTACTTATTGTAAATGTTATTGAGAATTTTTTTTTGTATGATTATGTGAATTCAGATGTAAACTATTTCAAACATTTTGCGGAAAATACATAAGTATCTCCAATCTATGTTCGAAATCTCAGAGACACACTTATACTAAGGTTCTATTACCCCTAAACTTATTTTTAAATAATTTTATGTCCTTTTTCGACTTACATGACACTATCAACTAGATAGCTCGAAAAAATTGTCAACACGCGTGTTGGACCCTAAAGATAGTATCACATAGGTCGAAAATAGACATAAAATTATTTAAAAATAAGTTCGGGGTAATAGAACCTTATTATAAGTGTGTCTCTGAAATTTCGAATATAGGTTGGGAATACTTATACATTTTCTCAAGATTTTGAGACTAGAGATAATATAATTGCATATTTTTATTTCTGCAAAAAATGTTTATGCATCTTTCAATCTCAAGAGATTAACAAACTTTAATGGAAAAAGAAAAAAAAAAAAAGATGACATATTTTAACATTTAATGAAGAAATATGTAAAATGTTTTTGTTTTTGACAATATACCTTTTTTATGACGATAGTTCATTCTGGTTCTCTCGAAAAACTTCTTTTCTATTATCTTCCAACATATGAACAAGTGAACGTAACTCAAACCTATATAAATAAAATTCAATAATACTTAATATGTTTCTATTATACTTTTACCTTTCTATAGTAACTTTGATACAATTAATTTGTTTTGTTGTTTGTGTAATAATATGCTTTTTTTTTTAAACAACAAATATCTAAACATTATTGTATCTTTGGTTAAACGTAAAATCTGGGAAAAAGTGGTGTTTGGCAATGGTTTTAATTAACTAACATTAGCTAAATACTGTTTTCACCTTGATTAAAGGAAAATGACAAAATGTAAGGCATTTAAATAACAACATAAAGCTAAAGAAAAAAGGAAATTATTATCTCCTATAAAAAACAAATGAAATAGAGTAGGAAAATAATTATCAAGATAATTGGAGATAAAATTTTATGACTTTTCATTTAAGTCATAATGAGATTAGAAATCGATGCTGTGTTAGTAAAAACGATAAAATTAGCTCATAAAATCATAGTCAACTTGATTAAAGGAAAATGACATAATGTATGCATTTAAATAACAGCATAAAGCTAAAGAAAAAGGAAATTATTATCTCCTAGTAAATACAAATGAAATATAGTAGGAAAATAATAATCAAGATAATTGGAGATAAAATTTTACGACTTTTCATTCAAACTTGTGTTAGTAAAAACTATAAAATTAGCTCATAAAATTATAGTCAACTTAATTCACTTAGGCTTGGATAGGTTAATGATCCACTTAATTCAATTATTTGATATATATATATATATATATA
>NC_028637.1:2796871-2798854 GCF_001406875.1 Solanum pennellii | reverse complement strand
ATATATATATATATATATATATATATATATATATATATGTATATATATTAGAAGTACTTAAACAAATAATTAAAAAATAAAATAAATTTTAAAACACAAACAAAGAATTTAAGATTTGATAAGAGTTGAACAAGTTGGTTTATTCGGTGCTAATTTCTAATATTTTAATGAGAATTTATTTTCTACCATATATTTTCCCGGTGAATCAGTTTAGTGGAAAAATTATATTTTATAACATAATTTTTTATTAATTTATGATAGAAAAATCTTTATTTCTAGTAACATATTAGGACCCCAAATTGGATTTAACCTTATTCCGTTTTTAAATAGCTCCTATATATATATTAAAAAATAATAATTCATAAGTTGTTGTTAGAGATGAATTTTGTTGTTTATTTATAAAATTTATCCTCTACTTTTTATTGTTCCTTGTTCGGTTATTCTATTATTTTATTTTAATTATTATTTTTTTCTGAATGCTTTGTTATCATACCTTGTTCAGTATCTGTCTTGATTTCTTCACACTTGTTTTTTTTTTTTGACCGAGGGTCTATAAGGAAACAATCCTCTACCATAGAAATACGATCAGTGCATAGTATCCTCTTCAGATCTCATTTGTGTGATTACGTTACGTATGTAGTTCGGATTATTAAGAACAAAGTCAACATAGATAAATGACTTTGCTCATTTGTTATTTAATTCTCACATTATTACAAACTTCATGTATTTTTTTTTTTAATTTAATTTTTGCATACATAGCATCAATTTAGATGATGATAATTTTATCAACAAAAGTAACAAAAGCATTCAGGACCAAGTGCAAAACTACACTCTCCATGAATAGCTCCTTCCCAATTGATGCATTGATTGTTACATTCATCACTAAATAAACAAGGTCCTGACCATGTTGTGCTTGGCTTTTCACAACCAAGTGCTTCTACCTCTGTGTAAGAAAGATAAAATGAGTATTAGTTCAATTAATAATATTATGAAAATAATTATTTTTTTCGCCTAAATTTATGTTATACGTTGACGTCATTTTTAGTCTGTTCCAAGAAGAATGACACATATTTACTTTGTTTTTTTCTTGGACCATTTTAAACTGTTTTTCGTTGGGTTGAGGATCTATCGAAAATAATCTTTGAGGTAAGATCTATGTGTACTCTATCCTCTCTATGTTGTTGTTGTTGTTATAACTATTTAACTATGCAATATCTAGTTTACCCTTATTGAGATGATTTACTGTCAATAACGTAGCGACATGTAGTGAAGGATGGTCAGTTGAACACTTTTCATCGAAAAGATATACTATGTATAATAGTATATAAAAAATTATACGAAATAAAATAGGTCAAAATTATTTTTCACACATATATTAAATCTTAAACACCTTTAACAAGATTTTTGATTTCTCCACTACGATTAAGTGTGTGNGAGGGGTGTCGTTCAATAAGTTAGTCGGACTCCCATATTACTCTCTTTGTTTTAATTTATTTGTCATAGTTTGAATTTCGAGAATCAAAACTTTATGTTTTGACTGTAAATTATCAATAGGGATTTTTTAAAGTTTTTCATTTAAAATAAAATTTACGCAAACTTAGATATTAAGTAAAAAGCATTATAAGTCATAGTAATTAACAATTTAAGATATTTAACTGTTATATAAAAAGATTGTGATTAAAGAATACTATATAAATTAAAACAAAGGGAGTAGAATATATGGAGCACTACTGGTCACTTTCTAAGGCTAGAAGATCAATAAAAATAATCAGGATTATAGCATATCGTAAAAGAAACACATCAATCACGATATAAGATATCATGAACGCGAGGGGCGAGATATTTACCCATTGATGCAATCATGAGGAAGCAAAAGAGAAGAACAAGAAAGGTTGTATAGTGAATTTGAGACTTAGCCATTTCTTGAACTGTATTTGTTGATTTATTTGTGACTGAGGATTTAACTATAACATTTTATATATA
>NC_028637.1:2666339-2796827 GCF_001406875.1 Solanum pennellii | reverse complement strand
AAGAAAAAAAAAAGAGATATTAAATCACTAGGTAATAATATTGTCTTGTGTGAAGCATACAAGAAAATATATTGATTTTAATTTAAATACCCTTGGAAATAGAGAAGAGATGAAAGAGTGTGTTTTTCGAAAAATAAGTAGATTTTTTTTATTTTTTTCATGTGTACGTAAGTATAATATATTATTTAAATTCATTTTTATATAATCTAGATAAATAGTATGAGAAGTGCAGTAGGAGAGTAAGGTGATAGGGATGGGGGCTACGAAAATTGAATGAAGATGAGATATATTGGAGAGTGGAAACGAGAAAACCAATGAAGAAAATTATTTTTCTCATTTTACGGATGTAATTACCTAAAAGGTATTTTCTAAAAAAAATTAAACCACTGAACATGAGAAAATTAAAAAAATATTTTCACCAAATTATAAACCCCCAATTATTTGTTTTTATTTTTAATTTGGATAAAGAACATTACACAAATAATGTTTTTCTAATTCTCTTTTTTTAGTAGATTCTTTTGGCGATTAAGTCTATATATATGATAAGACAATTTTTCTTCGTACAACATTATTTTATTATCAATGATAGATTGACCTTTTGCATGTGTTATTAGCACAATTTTATTTTATTTTTATATATGAATGTGTTTGGTATGAAAGAAAATATTTTCTTAAATAAATAATTTTAGAGAAAATTAAATAAATTTTTAAAAGTTATTTTATATGTTCAATAACTTAGCAAAATAAATCATCTCATCTATCATATATCGTTATTATCATTTATCATCATATCATATCATTATATATTTCAAGAATGGAAAGCTTCAAAATCATAAATTGAAATTATTATATTAATCTACATATATTAAATAAAGAAGTTATAAATATTTAATTAATTTAATATTTAATAGTAATTATATCATACTATTATTACAACACTAAGGCTATATTAGTTTCCATTTAGATTAAGAGGTCTGAATTTGAATACACATCTGAATATTAAGATTTGTATTAAAATCTGCGTTTTTGATCTAATTACACAAATGAATATTAAGCTGTGGTCTCTAAATCTGAATACTAAATAATTAATGTTGTTTTCAATATTGAATGTGGAAGTGAAATTGAACATTATATTAATAAAATATTATAAAATTTTTCATTTCTAACAAAATATATCACTTTTGATTAAAAAAAAAAGTTCTAAAAGTTTTAATAATCATGATTTGGAGTACTATTTTTTCATTCAAAAACTCTAATAAACAACAACACATCAAAAATATTATTGCAACCAGTGTTCTTAACACTCACCAATACAAGAAAATTATTAATATGAAAAAAATATTTGAAAGAATTTAGGAAAACATATTAGTTGGGAAAAAAATGGTGTTTGATTGAGATAAGAGAGAAAGAATTTTTTTAGTTATGAGATAAAAACGCAGGCCCAAAGCAGAGAAGTTATGATTTATTATTTGATAACTTATCAAATGAGTCTGAATGTGGTTAAGAGTCGTCTCTTACAGATCTGATTCGTTCAGACCCTCTTCAGATTCATTAAGAGTTTTTTTTAAAAATTAAAACAAATTAACTTAATGGACTGAATCTGTACGATTCAGATTCAGACCTAAAAATCAAACGTACTTAATGAGCTGAATCTGAATAATTAAGATTCAGACTTCCGTTAAGTACAAACAAATGAAACCTAAATACTAAAAGTGGTATTTTTTATAATTATTTTATTTTGAAAATCAACTTTGTAGTTAACCCCTCTTCCTTTTCATAACTTTATTGAAATTTTGTTATTTACTAATCGATGTTCCAAATTTATGGTTAACTACTTATAAGGAATTAAACTTAAACTTTAAAATACGCCCATCATTTGATGTAATTTTTCTTATATTTTCTAAAAAAGAGTTGTAATTATTGGATTTTATTACTTATTATATTCAATTTTAATTAGTTTAACAAATTGATAAGAAAATCACACACGTGTAATGCACGTGTCCAGAAATTAATATTTTTAAAAATTAATTTAAAATTATTCAATTTTATTACATATTACACACATATTTTTATAGAATGTGAACCAGGGCTGAGTATAAATACTGAAAAAATAAAATATTGCACGGAGCCAATGTTTTTTATTTTTAGATTCATATTTTCTATAACTTCGATTTTTCTTTTTGATTTTTAGTATCATATTTTTCGTATTTCGATTTAATCGAAATTTAGGCACTACTATACATACTATATAAGATATTATTTAATTATTAATACTTTTATTTCCTTTCTCCCTATAGCATGCACTTAGCGTTTAGGCTTTCATTTCAATTATCATGTTACCTCTTCTCTTCCAAAAAAATTGAAATAAAAAAAATTTAAAATTGAAACGAACTATTGAATGCCCATCCCAGAAATTAATATTTTAAAGATTAAGTTATAATTATTGTATTTTATTATTCATTATATGCAATTTTAATCGGTCTAAAAGATCTATAAAAAAATCACACATCACACACGTGTAATGCACGTGCTCTGAAATTAGTATTTTAAAAATTAAGATATAATTGTATTTTATTACTCATTTCAAGCTTGCTTTCATCGCATTTAAACCATTACAACAANAATTTCAATCTATACAAACTTTGTCTAAAATTATCTAGATTGTTTGTGCGTGCATGTGCGCGCGCACATTAAGATGAAGGATGAGTCATCCACTCTTATATAAAAGTCTTTTGTTTGAACCTTAAGAATGAGTAACTTATAATCGAGAGTTCTTACCCTCATAAATAGACTATATGCAAGACAAATTTAATTTAATTCGGTTTGTATTATTAATATAAACCAAATTGGCCTGATTGGACGCAAACTAAAACTTTTAATCAAATATTTTTTGTTGGGAAAAGGGTCTGATATACCCCTCAACTTTGTCATTTAGAGCTGATATATCCCTTGTTATGAAAGTGGCTTATATATACCCCTACTTGTAAACAAATGGCTCACATGTACCCTTTTCTCTAACAGAAATGAAAAAAAATAATTTTAATCTAAATTTTTATTATTTTTTTCTAAAAAATATAATCCCATATGAGTAAATTTAATCCTCGTCAAACATATTTTTTTTGACCTTTTTTTGTTTCAATGGCTAATTTATAATTATTATTTTGATAATCAAATTTATGTATGTTTCACTAATATTCTTGTAAAACTTATTATCGATGACTAAATTTTTTCTTCGAATACGAAATTAAATTACAATACACACAGAAAAAGTAGTTTATTTTTGTCCTTTAAACTAAGGAATGAAAGAAAAAAACAAAATAAGAATAAGAAACTCAAATAATTATAATAAAAAAAGTCAAAAAATAATTTATGTATGAAAAAAATTAAAATATACCTTGAACTTTGATAGAAGAATCATATATACCCCTAAATAAGTTTTTTAAAAAAATTATAAGTAATAAATATAAATTTAAAACAAATTTTTTAACTTCCGTTAAATGAAGGGTATATATGAGTCATTTTGTAACGGCAGGGGTATATATGAGCCGTTTATATAACGATCAGGGCATATATGAGCCACTTTTATAACGAGGGGTATATCAGCTCCAAATGACAAAGTTGAGGGGTATATCAGACCCTTTTCTCTTACAACAAATCTATAAAAAGTAACAAGGGATACATGTGCAACACACATGTTTAGAAAACATATAATTCAAAACTCTAATAGTTTATATAATTGAAATTATGAATTCCTTTTCCGTCTTATTTATTGATAAACAAATATTGAATTGTCGAAATTGAATCAATGAGGGTTTCAAGGTAATAACTCAGTGTTCAAGAGTAGACTATAAAACGCGAGATATCCTCATTCTCATCATCATTTCATTCAATTTTTTATTAGAATTCGAGCTAGTAAGGGAAAAAATATTAAGTGAATAACTCAGCGTCCAAGAGGAATATAAACACAACGAAAAGATATCTATTTACTTTCTAATTTTATTTAATTTAGATTCACTTATTAAGTCTCGTACTATGTAGGACTCAAATTATGTGATAGTGAGTTTGATCTTATTCAAATCTCATTTTCTAATTTAATCTATTTTCTTGATTCTGAATTTACGTGCCATTTTTTGTTACTCAGTTTTTATCCAACTCAATTTTATTCAAAGAAAAAAAAATATTCTTTCTTGATTCAATGTAACGATCCATTTGATCGTTTTCTGTACTTCAGATTTTTACTCGGTAAAATACTTTTCGATATATTCTAAATTTGTGTTTTTAGACTATTCATAATTATAATTATGAAATTACTGGGGTTAGGGGTGGACATTCGGTATTTCGGTTCGGTTTCGGGTTTTTTTTTGGTTTTTTCAGTTTTCGGTTTTTGTAAATTGTGTACCGAATACCGAACCGACTTATTTCGGTTCGGTTTTTATTATTTCGGTTCGGTTTTGTTATTTCGGTTTTTTTAATGGGCCTACTTAGTTGGGCTTTTAAAAATTTACAAATTCTTTTGTTTGATTTTCAGCTTAATGGGCTAAAAATAGTTATATCAAATAGTCTTTTACTTTTTAATTTTTTATTTTAAATTATAATATTTATTATTTAATATTAATAATTAATATAATATAAATATATATTATAATATAATATATTTCGGTAAACCAAAATACCGAATTACATAAAATCACATACTGAAAACCGAATCGAAATACCGAAAAATACAAAAACATATACCGAATACCGAATCGAAAATCGAAAAAATGAAACCGAAATACCAAAAAAATTCGGTTCGGTACGGTGTTTCGAGTTTTTGGTGTTTATGCCCAGCCGTAACTGGAGTTAGTTTTAATAATGAATTTAGTTGGTGATTAAAAAGATAACATTAAAACAAAATAGTAAGTCACTTTTATCACTTTAATAATTAGTCTTTAAATAATTAGGATAATGAATAATCTGTAGAAGGAAATTTGAAGGACGACTTCTAGTGAGATTATTTTCTTCTATTCTTCAAGTAGTTAACTATTGTTAAATTTTCAATGTATTGGATTTAGAATATAAATTTTGGTGGGTTAAAATGTAATGTAATTGTCTGACGTAATTATTGTAATAATAATAATAATAATGATAATAATAATAATAATAATAATATGGATTGAGGTTTGCAATTGGGTAGTGCTGCTTGAAACGAACTATTGAAATTAATATTTTAAAGATTAAGTTATAATTTATTGTATTTTATTACTCATTACATGTAATTTTAATCAGTCTAAAAAATTCATAAAAAAAATCACACATTACACACGTGAAATGCACGTGTTCTGAAATTAGTATTATAAAAATTACGATATAATTGTATTTTATTACTCATTACAAGCATGCTTTCACCGCATTTAAACCATTATAACAAATCCAAAACATAACTGGAACCACTAAGACTCCAACCACCATTCACCAACCAAAATTTATTACAGAAAATTCAAACTTTTATGTAAGAACTAATCAAACTTGTATTATTTCAATTACTCAAAAGTAAGTGTCCGGTAAGTTCTATATATTATTTTCTAACCGAAGAGATATAGAGTCTGTTTGGATAAGCTTATAACTTTTGACGTTAAGAAATACTTAGAAACTCATTGAACTTAGTTTTATAACTCAAAAGTCACTCAACTAATCTAAATAATTTTTTATTTAAATTTTGTTGAAAAATGAAAATTTTATTTCAAGCTAAATTTTTAAGAAATAATACGATATCCATTTTAAAGAAATTTTTATTATCTATTTATATGCACACATAATTTGTTTTAATTATTATCATAATTATGGTATTCTTCTAATATAATTTTTTTTTTATATTAGACTGTAGATTTAATAGTTATAGATTTTTCTTTGCGTAATTTGTGGTTCATTCATTTTCCACATCCTCCTATGGATGTTATGATAACATTAATTAATTCATTAGTATGTCTTTGACGAAATATTTCACCTTTGAATATGCATTTATGATCCACAACAATAAATTTGACTTAAAAAAATAATTTTTAAGATTATCATTTAAGAAAAATCAGTTTGTTAATGAAAAGGGTAAATTTATTTCATTTATTAGACAACAAGGGTATACATGCACCATGTGTTAGCCGACGGAGGTATATATGCATTACTTTTTGACGAGAGCATATCTGCTCTAAATCGCAACGTTGATGGTTTATTTGTTTCTTTGCTCCAAAAATTTAAAATAAAATTATTTTTTTTTCATTTCCATTTGATGAAAAGGTATGTGCGGGCCACTTTTATAACGGTAGAAATATATATGTGTGAGCCACTTTTGTTATAGTAGAGATATATGTGAGCCACTGTTCAAGCAAATGTTTATTACAGATGTTTTTTCGAAATCACTATCATGGAACAAGAGCATAGATTGCTGCTCATGGGATGGAGTTCATTGTAACGAGATAACGGGACAAGTGACTGAGCTTAACCTCGCTGGAAGAGGACTAAAAGGAAAGTTCCACTCCAACAATAGCCTCTTTCAACTCACCAATCTCAAAAGACTTAATTTGTCTTTTAAAAATTTCTCTGAATCGTACATTTCACCTAGATTTGGTGAGCTTTCTAGTTTGACTCATCTTGATTTGTCGAATTCAAGATTTTCAGGTCTAATTCCAACAGAAATCTCTCGTCTTTCAAAATTACAAGTTCTTAGTATCCAGAGTAGCCTATTAAGTTTCAAACCTAACGGTTTTGAACTGCTCCTTAAGAACTTGACCCAATTAAGAGAGGTTAAATTTTACGATGTGAACATTTCTTCCACCATTCCTCTTAATTTCTCTTCTCATTTAACTACTTTGTTCCTTCAGAACACACAGTTATACGGGGTACTTCCCGAAAGAGTTTTCCACCTTTCCAACTTGGAAACTCTTGATTTATCATTCAATCCCCAGCTCGCTGTTAGGTTTCCCACAAGCAAATGGAATAGCAGTGCATCACTTATGAAGTTAGCTCTCAGTGATGTGAATGCTTTTGGTAGGATACCTGAATCATTTGGTCATCTAACTTCACCGCGTAATTTGAGAATAGCTTCTTGTAATCTCTCAGGTTCCATTCCTAAACCTCTATGGAATCTCACCAATATAGAGGAATTGAACCTTGGTGATAACTATCTTCGAGTCATTAAATTTGACGGGAATAAGCTAGAGGGGAAAGTCATGCAGTCTTTTATCAATTGCAAACATTTGAAAGTTTTTGATTTAGGTAACAATGAATTGAATGACACATTTCCGAAATGGTTAGGAGCCCTACCTGAGTTGCAGATATTAAACTTAAGATCAAATAAGTTCTATGGCCCTATAAAAGATTCTAGGACTTACAACTTATCTGCTCAAATTCGAGTTATAGATCTCTCATCCAATGGATTTAGTGGAGATTTACCAGTGAGCCTTTTTCAGAATTTTGAAGCCATGAAAATAATTGGTGAGAAAAATGGAACTCGCGAGTATGTAGCTGATTATTTTTCTGATTTTTACTCAAATTCCTTTATAGTAATAACAAAAGGACTGGAGCTTGAATTTCCTCGAGTTTTGACTACAAACATAATCATAAATCTCTCTAGCAACAGATTTGAAGGTCATATCCCAAGCATTATTGGAGATCTTATTGGGCTTCGAACTTTGAACTTATCTCATAATCGCTTGGAAGGTCACATACCAGCATCACTGCACCAGTTATCTGTACTTGAATCATTGGATCTCTCATCCAACAAAATCAGCGGAGAAATTCCACAACATCTTGCATCCCTCACATCACTTGAAGTCTTAAATTTATCTCACAATCGTCTTGTTGGATGCATCCCCAAAGGAAAACAATTTGATACGTTCGAGAATAGTTCATACCAAGGGAACGATGGACTACGTGGATTGCCACTCTCAAAAGATTGTGGCGGCGATGAAGGGGTACCAGAAGCAACAACTCCATTTGAGCTAGATGAAGAATAAGAAGAAGAAGATTCACCAATGATCAGTTGGCAGACGGTTCTCATGGGTTACGGTTGTGGACTTGTTATTGGACTGTCCATTATATACATAATGCTGTCAACTCAATATCCAGCATGGTTTTCGAGGATGGATGCAAAATTGGAACACAAAATTCTTACGAGGATGAAAAGGCACAAGAAAAGACATTAGTGTGTAACCTCTAGGTATTCAACTTAATCTCTATCCTTCAGAAGATTACATTTTATATATCCATAAAATTCCATCCTTAAAGCTTTCAACTTTAATACTTCATTTTTTTAAAACTGCAGGATTCAAGTCTACTGCATTGTTGGGATGTGAACAAAAGTTTTTACTTCCATAGTTAGTGTTTGTGTTTGTTACATTTTCTTCTGTTGTGACTCAACAAATTCAATTGCAAGGAAAAACCATAGAATTTCATAGAATGCAAAGGCAATAGAAAGAACATTAAAAATACTAAAACAATTCCAAATTCTCGCGTACTTTGAAATAGAATAACTTGAATAACTACGACAACAATAGAATTGGTGTAGCAGTTGAAGAGTTGGAGAAAAAACCTTGGATACTAACGACGACCAAAATAGCAGAGGTGACTCATGACTTCATCACGATGCAGGCTCATCGACACAGCTAGCCATCATCTTAGTACAAGTCCGCATTCATGTGACATTGCTTCAAACAATTAGAACCCGAAATCGATAAGCTTGGCACACACATAAGCTGATAGAACTGCCACAAAGGAAATCTCATTTTGTTGCAACCCAGAATTCATCATTAATGCTAGGGAAGAAATCATACCATTCGATATGCAAATCTGCTCCATGACATCAAATACCTGTGTTACAGCAAATAGTTAAAAATACAGGCAAGGCCTCGTACTTTAAATAGTTCCCAGTTTCTAGTCCTCTTCAAGGATAATACTAATTCTCAATAGCAGAGCTCAAATCAAATTGATGCAAAATGTTTAAGTACTAGTTATCTGAACAAACTCTAGCTCTTTTTGAAACAAAATACGCAAGGCACAAGTTATGTCTTACAGAGACATAGTTTAATCCTACAAAACTTATGTTATCTAAACTTTTGCCTTGCAAATTAGATACTACACAACTTATGCCAGACAAAGGCAAAAGTTCTCTTACGAAACTAGGTCATAGTTAAGGGTACTTTGACCCACAAACTTCCATTAAATGATAAGCAGGGGTAAAAATTAAAGACCACCGATTGAGGGAAATAATTAAAGACCACCCCAAAATAGGGGCAATCCGTGCAAAAGATTCTGTTACCAGAACTGCAGATCCAAGAGAGGCAGTTTGAACTAAATCCATCTCTGCAGAACAGAGAGATCCTTTGGGACTGAAGTTAATGATTTTACAGACACATTGGGAATCAACATAGCTTCACAATGCTGATGTTACACTAAACCTCCCCCATAACGAATGCATCGAAACTTTGTCAAATTCAGGTTAAACATACTTATAGAGAAGGAAATATACTTGCAGATTATTTAGCCAACATGGCTTTTGACATTACTGGCAGGTTTGAGATTCATAGTTTTTCAGATCTACCAAGTCAAGCTAGGAGGATTCTGAATTTAGACAAACAACAAGTTCCTAATCTACGCATCAAGACATATATCATGCGTGGTGAAGAGGAAGCATTGCTTATATCATGATTTATCAGTCCACATATTTGATTTTTAAGCACATTAGGACAGACTCACGGAGTCACCAAAACAGAAAAAGGGAAGGAGTTATTTCACTAGCAACATACATCAATAGAAGATCGGAAACAACATGCTCAACCACAACCAAAGGATCTGGATTGCACCACCGCAGAAGCATCATGCCAAAATCTGGTCATCTCCTTGGTTTCTGGAAGAAGAAAATCAAGAAGTTAAGAAGTGAACAAAATTACAATATCCGATAGGATGAAATACCGACCCCATGGAGGAATAGGACTTCAGTGACACAACATAAGGTCAGCAGAGACAATGACGGGTAGATCGATGAACAACAATGAATCACACAGAGACAATAACGGGTATCACTTCACTTTATACACATCTTCTTTTTCTTGTCGACTTCTAAAGCGAGACACTGTTCATACACCCAACCAACATAAAAAAATAAACTCAGTATAATGTCATCAGCCAATCATGGATTTATCCAAATAATACTTTTAGTTGTCCCAATTCGTTGTTAAAATTGAATTTTCCACCAAACACAGGATGACATGCTTACATGTGTATCAGAACAAATGCATGTGTAGGGACTTCCATTTGAATCATTCTTGTATTGACTTGAGAATGTGATTTGACTTACAGTGCAATGACTTGAGAAGGATTAAATAGTCTTTACATATTGTGCGACACATTGAATGGTAATGTGTAATTAACAACTCTAAAATTGACTGAAAATAACTTGGTGACCTTCCTGGAATTGATTACTCCAAAGCAACACTTAAAATGTGCATTTTCAAGAAGAGTATAACACATTGACATCTGAATTTACTTTGAAAATTTAAAAATGGCTCCATACTTGGAAGAACTTGAATTAATTATTACCATGGGAACTAAATTAAGACATGGCAAACACCTTCTTTTGCTTAAAAAAGTTGACACTACTTAAATAAAAGGACACTAATTATCAACTCGGGACAGAAAGTAAGACCTTAACATCACAAGAAGTGCTAATCCAAACCAATTAACAAGACCTTAACTTGTGAAAAACATGTACCGTTTCCTCCTAAATGCCTCATATCGATCTTCTTTGTTCATACATCCAACCGACATACATCAAGGTATTCTGTTGCAGTTATCATATACCTGCAGATTTATCTACTTCATCACTTTCAGTATTCTCTACATACAAATTAGTAATATTTTTATTTGTAGTTAAAAGTTGAATTTTCCAGAAAACACAAGGTGAAATGCTTACATGTGTATTCCAGTAAGAAGAAGTTTGAAAAAAAAAAAAAAGAGAAACAATTCCTGTTTTGGTTGTTAAGACAAAATGCATGTGTTATTACAAGTGTTGGGATTTACATTTGAATTGTGTTAGTAAATGTGTGTAGTAAATTTCTTTGCTTAAATATGCTATATATACCTCATCAAAATTGTTGAATATAGACACAGATCAAACATTTCTTGATTTCTTCTCTACCAACTTAATTAGTTTTGAACATTTTACTGCAGAAATGGGCTACGTAAACCTTGTATTTTTTATGATATATCCCTTTCTCTTTCAACTTGTTTTCTCCTCATCCTCACCTCATTTGTGCCCCAAAGATCAAGCTCATGCTCTTCTACAATTCAAGCACATGTTTACTACAAATGCTTATTCGAAATTACTATCATGGAATAAGAGCATAGATTGTTGTTCATGGGATGGAGTTCATTGTGACGAGATGACGGGACAAGTGACTGAGCTTAACCTCGCTCGAAGCGGACTTCAAGGAAAGTTTCACTCCAACAGTAGCCTCTTTAAGCTATCCAATCTCAAACGGCTTAATTTGTCTGAAAATTATTTATTCTGATCGCTTTCACCTAAATTTTGTGAGCTTTCTAGTTTGGCGCATCTTGATTTGTCATATTCAAGTTTTACAGGTTTGATTCCAGCAGAATTCTCTCGTCTTTCTAAATTACAAGTTCTTCGTATTCAGAGTTATTCAGATGCTATTAGATTCAGACCTCGCATTTTTGAACTGATCCTTAAGAACTTGACCCAATTAAGAGAGCTTGACCTTAGCTTTGTGAACATCTCTTCCACCATTCCTCTAAATTTCTCTTCTTATTTATCAACTCTCATTCTTCGAGACACACAATTACGTGGGGTATTGCCCGAAGGAGTTTTCCACATTTCCAACTTGGAATCTCTTGATTTATCATCCAATCTACAGCTCACTGTTAGGTTTCCCACTACCAAATGGAATAGCAGTGCATCACTCATGGAGTTAGTTCTCACAGGTGTGAATGCTACTGGTAGGATACCTGAATCATTTGGTCATCTAACTTCACTGTGTAGATTAGAGTTGTTTTTTTTTAATCTCTCAGGCTCTATTCCAAAACCTCTATGGAATCTCACCAATATAGAGGAATTGAACCTTGGTGATAACCATCTTGAAGGACCAATTTCTGATTTCTATAGATTTAGAAAGCTCACGTGGTTATTACTTGGAAATAACAACTTTGATGGCAAACTTGAGTTCTTATCCTTTACCAGATGGACGCAACTTGTTAATCTAGATTTTTCGTTCAATTCCCTAACAGGCTCAATTCCTTCTAATGTTAGCGGAATACAAAACCTATATTCACTCAGCTTGTCATCAAACCACTTGAATGGGACTATACCTTCCTGGATATTCTCTCTCCCCTCACTTGTATGGTTAGAGTTCAGTGATAACCATTTCAGTGGAAACATTCAGGAGTTCAAGTCTAAAACATTGGCTATTGTTTCTCTAAAACAAAATCAGCTGCAAGGTCCTATTCCAAAGTCACTCCTAAACCAGCGTAATCTATATTCTATTGTCCTTTCGCACAATAATCTCAGTGGAGAGATTACTTCAACCATCTGCAATCTGAAAACACTGATACTGCTAGATTTGGGCAGCAATAATTTGGAGGGAACAATCCCACTATGTTTGGGTGAGATGAGTGGACTTACGATTTTGGATTTAAGCAACAATAGTCTTAGCGGGACAATTAATACTACTTTTAGTATAGGAAACAAACTTGGAGTCATCAAATTTGATGGGAATAAGCTAGAGGGGAAAGTCCCGCAATCTTTGATCAATTGCACGGATTTGGAAGTTCTTGATTTAGGTAACAATGAGTTGAGTGACACATTTCCTAAATGGTTGGGAGCCCTATCTGTTTTGCAGATTTTGAACTTGAGATCAAATAAGTTCTATGGCCCTATAAGGACTGACAACTTGTTTGCTCGAATTCTAGTCATAGATCTCTCATCCAATGGATTTAGTGGAGATTTACCAGTGAGCCTTTTTGAGAATTTTGAAGCTATGAAAATAAATGGTGAGAAAAGTGGAACCTGAGAGTATGTAGAGATGTGGGTTATGTTGATTACTCGAATTCCTTTATAGTAATGACAAAGGGACTGGAGCTTGAACTTCCTCAAGTTTTGACTACAGAGATTATTATCGATCTCTCAAGGAATAGATTTGAAGGTAATATCCCGAGCATTATTGGAGATCTCATTGGGCTTCGTACTTTGAACTTGTCTCACAATCGCTTGGAAGGTCACATACCAGCATCACTGCAGCAGTTATCTGTACTTGAATCATTGGATCTCTCATACAACAAAATCAGCGGAGAAATTCCACAACAGCTTGTATCCTTCAAATCACATGAAGTCTTAAATTTATCTCACAATCATCTTGTTGGATGCATCCCCAAAGGAAAACAATTTGATACGTTTTGAGAATAGTTCATACCAAGGGAACGATGGGTTACGTGGATTTCCACTCTCAAAGGATTGTGGTGGTGATGATGGGGTAGCACAAACGACGAATCCAGTTGAGCTAGATGAAGAAGGAGGAGATTCACCAATGATCAGTTCGCAGGCAGTTCTCATGGGTTACAGTTGTGGACTTGTTATTGGACTGTCCATAATATACATAATGTTGTCAACTCAATATCCAGCATGGTTTTCGAGGATGGATGTAAAATTGGAACACAAAATTCTTACGAGAATGAAGAAACACAAAAAAAAATATTTAACCTCCAGGTATTCAACTTCATATTTTTCATTCAAAAACTTTTTCTTTTATATAGAAACGAATTTTCCATTTCCTTCATCCTTAAATCTTTTGACTTTAATTCTTCCTTTTTTTTTAAATTGCAGGATTCAAGCCTAATATGTTGCAGTGAAGCAAATATAAGCCTTTATCTTTCATAATCAGTGATGTTTGTGTAGTGTTCATATCCTGTTATTAAAGACATGAGTTTTCTTCCTTTGAGACTCATCCATATTTGTTTTCATTTCTTTTCTTTTGAGTAAGAATTAGAATTGACTTTAATTCTTACTATTAGTTGAGAAATAATTGGGGTTACCACAAACTCATAAAATTTGAAGCTATTATCTTTGTATTTTTCTTAATTACATTGTTAGAATAGTTAAAGTCCTTCAAGCTCTTATTGCAGGCACTTGAAGCCCCTTTGATTTCTATTTTTCTCAACTATGTCACATGACATCATAACACAAACAAATCACTTTAAGTTCACAAAAAAATAAAAAACTGTAGTTACTAGTTACAGTGTTCAAATATATACGGACTCATGATCGTCTTTCATCAAAAGATTGAAGAAATATCAGGAAACCATTGACCAAAGTTGCAGTCTGCTATCTTAGCAGTTAAAAAGTTAGAGACAACCACGAAAACCAAAATTAGAATCCTAGAAGAGGTGATACTGGAAGAACTCTTCCCTAAGTCTCGGATGGTAAAGTTATCCAATATGGTGGAAGGTAGACGGTAACAATTGAATTAATCGAGCAGAACACAAGCTGACCTGGATATCACTACTATACAACTACGCCTCAGTACCTAACAATAACTTGCAAAGAGATACATGCAATAGTGTTAAATGCCTAAACTAAGATTAGACATGAACACACAATTGAATGATAGAATTGCTAATGATTAAAACCCGTATGGATTTGACACTTCACTCGGGAAGGAAATAAACAGAACAACTTGCCTATAAACAATGTTTTTCATGATCATCTATTATTCAGATTAATTAACTAGAAAACCGCTCGATATCTTCTTAGGGTAAATAAAAAGATTCAGAAAAATGAAAATAGAAAACAAAAAGAATTACCCCGCCAAGCAGACTTTGGAACCAGGTTTGCTGTGCATTTTCACAAAAAACATGTCCTCCTTGATCAGTCAAGCTATGACATCAACTTTCTTTAAGCAGTGTTTCAGTCTCTGTGCAAAACCAATATGAAGGATCCTTTTAGCTGAGTCGAGATATCATCACCAAGTAAGCTCATCGACAATTTTGCAAATAAAAGCTGCTACAGCTATCAGCTCTACTAAATAAAACTGTGGGCTGGAACCTTCTGTATTCCAGCATCTAACATTGCTTTTCTTAAGGAAACGGCGTGATTCCACCTCTCTGCGCCAGCATAAATGCTTGAGAATGCACATATCACCCTGAATGATTCGGTTGGGACTTAAGCAATAGTTGAGCTACTTCATTTCCCTCTCAATAGCTCCATGAAGTCTACAAGCACCCACAAAGCACCCAAGATAGTAGCATCAGCTTCAAAAGGCATCTTCTTTATGAAGTCGTACGCTTCCTGCAGTAGCCCGACTCTCCCTGATAGATAAACCACACAACCATAATGTTCCATTCTAGCTACAAATCCAAATTCACGTGACATTGCTTCAAACAATTGAAAACCGAAATCGACAAGCCTGACACACACAAGCTGATAGAACTGCCACTTTGCAGCCCCTTTGATCTCATCTTCGCATACATGTTAATGCTTGCTTCTCCCTACCATTCAAAGCTAAGGAAGAAACCATACCATTCCAAGCTCAAACCTACTAACTAACCATCACATCAAATACCTTCAAAGCATATACTAAACAACCCATCTTCCCATAAAACGCGATTAATCTACCTGCCTCATTCCTTACCATGTACTTGCCTCCCTAGATATAACGCCACGCCGACATCCAAACACGTGCAGGAAGTAAGAACACTAACAAAAGCAGCCTCATTTGACTTCAATAAACCACACTTCATATCCTCATGTACCTTCATTTTCTCAAAAGAACTTAACAGCAACCTCAGAGCACCTGTTCTTCATGTACCCATAAATCATACTAACATCACAATAAGCATGCAATAAAACATCAAGAACCCCAAAACCCATATCCCCATTTTCCCAACAAGCATCAAACATCACATTTATACTAGATAATACACGGTTCAGTAATTTCATCAAACACCTTGTATGCACTCCCTTGTCAACAATTCAATAGCCTGATACAAAAAGCATACTTTCCAATCTATATGTCCCCAATAATTAATTTCTATAAAGAGCCTAATTCTTATATACTGTCATGATAGCCTCATATTGATAAAAATTACCAAAGAACAATTTTTTTTATTGAAAATCAAGAAAGATGTGGTTCATGGTTTCGAAAAATTAAAATTCATTTCATGGATTAGTTTTGTGTATTACTAATGTTATAGTATATCTTTTCGAATAATATATAACTTGCATTAGTTTATACACTAAATTTAATATTAATGTGTGTGTAATTTACATGTAGGGGATCGTTTGGTACGTGTATAAGAATATTATTGAATAATATATATAATAATGTTTATATTAATTATGCTTGTATTAATTCTGCTGAGATATCTCAGTAGTGCTATTAGCAAATTGAATTTTTACACAAATCTTTGCACCATATTCCTATTGTATTCTAAGTTACAAAAGTCTCATAATTTTTGGTGAAATTTGAATACATCTCAAAACGTCATGGTACATCGCATCTCGATTTTGGATACATCGTTCAATCTCTTGATATACCGCGTTTCAATTTTAGATACGTAACTCAACGTCCCAATACATCGCATCTCGATTTTGGATACATTACTCAACATTCTGATACATCGTGTAAGTCCTGATACATTGAGTAAAGTGATGTATTCGATCAATACATCGTGTAAAGTGATGTATCTGATCGATACATCACATAAACTAATGTATCCGATAATAGAAAAGAGCAAGGATTTTCGTAATTATTTTTAAATGATAAATTTTAGAAATCACATAGTTTTAATATGAAATTGCAATTTATCCTTCTTTATTTTGTAATAAATTAATTCCTTAAAAAGTAACAAAAATCGGATACATTAATATGTCACCCGGATACATTAAAAAGTATCTCGAATACATTATAATATTAATCGGATACATAATATGTAGCTCGAATACATTAAAAACTAGCTCAAATACATTATAAAAAATAAACAAATGCATAATATGTAGCTCGAATACATTAAATATTGGCTCGGATACATTAAAGAAATAAGGAATTTTAGAGATTTTTAGAATAAAAAGGGATATTAGAAATAAGGGAAACATAAGACATGTGTTTCATTAATTTTTCCTTTTTTTAAATGATATAGTTTTTATCACAACTTTCACTTATAGTAAATACAAAATTCATATTTGTATGTTATAGCAATGTTTGCAGAATTATGTTCCATAGCAAACATATATGTATAATTCACTATATATATACACACTTGAATTAAATTGTATAAAACCAATTGTATAAAACGAGAAAGAGAGAAATTATATACAATTTGAATTTATATAAAACGAGAAAGAAAGAAAGGCAAAAGAGAGTAGGGAATATACAATTGAATTGAACTGTATAAAATGAGAAAGAGAGAAACTATATACAATTTGAACTTGCATAAAACGACAAAGAGAGAAAGACAAAAGAGACTTGAGCAGGAAAATATTTGTATTGTATAATTATAAGTGTATATGACCAAAACATATATATTTGCATGTGTATATACAATTTTCTCCCGCTTTATATATAATTATGCATTTCTATTGTATAAAGCGAGAGAGGCGAGCGACAAGGAACGACCGATAACATAAGGGAGAGAGACGACTGACAAATAATTTGCTATGGAACACAAATAAATCAAATCGTAACTACTATATTTATTTTACATTATTAGTTTGTCATTTTATACGATTATCCCTAGTTTTTGTAGCCCTTAGTCTAACATAACACCAAAAATAATGTGGACCCTAAGCCCATTATCATGAGTATCAAAATTAGTATAGAAAAAAAAAAAAAACATAGTTATAAAGGTGTATTTGGCCCAAAAAAATAAAAAAAGAGGTCTTAAATATATATATATATATACACACAAAAGAAAATACTTAACAGAGTTTGCTATTTGATTCTCTCTTTTACCTTGAAGAACAAGTTTTTTTTTTTTTCTTCCAGATTTCGAAGAGAGGAAGAAGCAATAATGGATGTAATCAAATCTCAGCAAATATCTTCGAGGCCGATTGAGAAGGTAATAGTTCATCCGCTTGTGCTTTTGAGCATCGTAGACCACTACAATAGAGTTGCAAGAGACACAAGGAAACGTGTTGTTGGGGTTTTGCTTGGAACTTCATTTAAAGGCACTGTTGATGTTACTAATAGCTATGCAGGTATCATTGTTGCAAACCCTTTTCAGATCTGTTCAATTTTTTGCTTCTTGATTTTTTTGTTATTTTGCTTTTTTTGATGGAATTTGAAGTTTGTTAGGGTTTTTATGAAGTGAATTTGAGATTTTTGAACTTTGAACTGGGAATAGGTAGCTAATGTGCTGGGAAATTGTAAGATAGTGCCTGCGTTATGATGGAATTTACAGTAAGTTAGGCTTTTATGAGCTAATTTTGAAATTGGGACAAGGAATAGGTATCTAATGTGTAGTGAAATTGCAAAATAGCAGTCAATTTGCCTTTATTTATTGTTTTTCTTATTTTGCTTTTTGATGAAGTTTGTTTGTTAGGGTTTTATGAGCTAAATTTAAGATTGGAACTGTGAACTGGGAATACATATCTAATGTGCTGGGAAATTGTAGAATAGTCAATTTGCCTTATTTATGGGATTAATTGGGTTGCATTATGATGGAATTTAAAGTAAGTAAGGCTTTTATGAGCAAAATTTGAGATTGTAATAAGGAATAGGTATCTAATGTGCTGGGAAATTGTAAAGTAGCAGTCAATTTGCATTTATTTATGGGATTAATAATTGGGTTGCTTGTGTTCTTGCATTTTGAAGGAATATAAAGGTTAGGTTTTTATGAGCTAAATTTGAGATTGGAACTAGGTTGGTGGCTAATGTGCTGGGAAATTGTTAAACAAGAGTAAATTTGCTTTTATTTGTGGGATTAATACTTGTGTTGCTTTTGTTCTTTTGTTTTTTTTTATGGAATTTATAGTTTGGTAGGGTTTGTACGAGCTAAATTTTAGATTGCTGAATTTCGAGGGAAGGACTGACATCTAGCCTTTCTGTGGAGATGTATTGCAGTATCAATTAGACTGTCTACATACTTAGTTGAATAAATTGTAACTGTGAAACCTGCCGCAGTTTCCTGAGATGGGTTCATCTGGCTGCAGCACTTTACCATTTTCCATGTTTTACTTCTAACTAAATGAAGAGTTGGTTCAGCCCATAGATATGAATCTGTGTTGTAATTTTACCTAACATCTTTCGCTGTTTCATGCAGTGCCCTTTGAGGAGGAGGAGAGGGACCCTAGTATCTGGTTTCTTGACCATAACTATCATGAATCGATGTTTTCCATGTTCCGTAGGATAAACGGTATAGTTCATATTTACTTGCATGATTTGCAATTCATGATCTTCTTAGATGTATTGTTTAAATGTTCATTCTTCCTTTTGATTTAATTGTGTCAGCAAAGGAGCATGTTGTTGGTTGGTATAGCACTGGTCCCAAACTTCGGGAAAATGACCTCAACATTCATGGGCTTTTTAACGAGTAAGGGCATTATTATTTATTCATTCATTCAGATATCCTATTTGGCATCTTAAAGTTACCAGTAAAGTTACCAGTTCCACAAAAAAAAAAGATCCTATTTGGCATCTTTAGTTTGGCAACATGAGAATCTTTGGTGATTGATTAGGCCTGGATGGTTTTCTCAAGCTACAAGTTTTACTTATCAAATAAATTTGTTAGAGAGATCGAGTAACGGCAAAACAGAAACTTCGGGAGAAAATTGCTTACAGTAGGGTATAGCTAAAAAGGATACAAATTAATAGACTTTGCAGGCAATACCACAGGAAAATGGACAGATCTAATAGTTTACTTCCCTCTTGATCTTGTACTAGTCCCTTAACATAACAACTTTCATTGTTGACCTCCCAAGCCCTTCATGCAATTTAAATTGCATTTTCATGGATGTACAAAAAATTTCAACTCAAATCAACTTTCTAATAGTTAAAATTCATGGTAGTTAATCACCTTCTGGTGCGAAACTCAAAATGGATTTATGGATGACGATTTCTAATAAATTTCAGTGTCTAACTTAGTTAGATTTTGATAATAGTATGACATTAACAAATAAGATATCTGAGAGGAGATAACGGGAATTGTGGCTTGTCCTTTTCCTATTTGCTACTTCAATTTAAGGAAGCAACTTATA
This sequence comes from Solanum pennellii, assembly GCF_001406875.1. Lineage (NCBI taxonomy): Eukaryota > Viridiplantae > Streptophyta > Magnoliopsida > Solanales > Solanaceae > Solanum > Solanum pennellii. The sequence goes on along the minus strand of NC_028637.1, from coordinate 2,776,594 downwards.
TGCAAAAGCTAGGTAGTTTCTCCGATGGGGATTTCTACCTATTGCTTAGAAAAGGTTCTCAAATTTTAAATGTGGGTATGAGTTCCATTGTATATTCATTTTCTTTTAATGTCCTCTTGCACAATTTGGTGCTGCACATTCTTTTTAATTTAATTTAAATTTTGCCTTGTCTCAAGCCTTTTAGAAGTCCTTGAAGACTTTTCCATGTTGTGATATTTCATTTTCAGATCCATTTTAGTCTAAGCTAAAGGAACGAATAGTAAGAAATAGAAAGTTGGGTTATTGAAGACAGTAGTAACATAGACTTCTCTAGTTAAAAAAAAGGGTAGCCCCGTGTTCGAAGAATCCGTTCACGCAGGGTCCGGGAAGGTAACAGACTTTTCTAGTATTATAATAAAATAAATTTTGTTTCATGCTATGAAAACTAGCTTTCTATTCGAGTGTCAGTTCTATTAAGGCAATGTATTGCTGCATGAATTTTCCCAAAATTCTCATCCTTGTTTGGTCACTTCTTTTCCTGCTATAAGCCCTGCCCTATGCTGATGCATCTTAATGGGCAGGAGGCCATCATTAGAGGTATAATTTCTCATCAGAACTGTCTTCTGTATAGAAGTACCAAGTTTATGTTGGCCCTTGTAGGAAAGTTACTTGTCTTCTGGATTGGTTTCCTCAAGGACATTGCAAAATCAACATGCCCAAGCCAAAGAAACCTAAGTTTCTGCTATTCTGGCCGCTAAACCTTTGAAAACCAGCTTAAACTGAAGTAATCATGAATGATATACATTGTAAGACATCGGAGAGAGCGGGGTTCATATCGGAACTTAAAAATTGGATATAAGATGTAAAGCACACAGCACATATTAGAAACTTGCCTAAAATTGTTCTCTCTTTTTCAAGAGAGTGAATGTATTTAACTTGTGGCTACAATGTTTTGAACTTTGTATCTTTTATCCCATAAGGTTTCACACTCAAATATGCTGCTTATTATTGGTGGTGTTATTGCAGCTACGTCCCTACTCCAGTCTTGGTTATAATTGATGTCCAGCCTAAGGAGCTAGGAATACCAACCAAGGCATACTATGCAGTTGAGGAAGTTAAAGAGGTAACAACTTAGATTAGTAGTTCATCGTCTAAAAGGGTTTGGTGCTTGTTGATATACTCAAGTTGTTTTTGCAATGTACTTGACATGCTGTGGATGGGTTATACTTGCAGAATGCAACTCAGAAAAGCCAGAATGTGTTTGTGCATGTACCTTCAGAAATCGCTGCTCATGAAGTTGAAGAAATTGGTACAACTCCAAGATTGATTTTTTACTCCTTAGTTTACCATTGTTTTACTTTTAAAAACTCAACTTATTTCATTTGCTCGAATTATTAGCAGTTTTCAGTCATTCTTCAATGCAAGTGACATTTTCGCTGTGCATACACATTAAAATTTTGTGTACCGTGTATTCTAATGGACAGGTGTTGAGCACTTGCTAAGGGATGTGAAAGATACTACTATCAGTACCCTCGCAACTGAGGTTTCTTCAGAAATTTCTTATGACCTTTCAATTATAGAAAATTGATAATAATAAGTTTGGTTTCTTCACAAGTACAGAGCAGTAAGAACTTTGAACACTTCCAATCCAGGTAACTGGGAAACTGGCAGCTTTGAAGGGATTGGATGCTCGACTTCAAGAGATACGGAGTTATTTAGATCTTGTCATTGATGGGAAGCTCCCCTTGAACCATGAGATTCTATACCATTTGCAGGTTAGCATTACTATCAACTGTCCTCTTTTCTGTTTTCATGATCATCCTTTCAGTTGCCAACTTCATCTATATTCTAAAGGTTGTTGACGTTATAGGAACTTCCAAGTAAAAAGTTTAATGAATTTATAGATTATTCCTAAAAACTAGCAGCTTAATTTGTTCAAAAATAAGGTCCTTAAGCAGAAAAAAGGTTTCTGCAGCTTTCTCTGCTCAAGGACCTTATTTTGTCCAAATTGAGCTGCTAGATTTTACGATTATCTTTTCCTTGGCTATTAGTGGCAACATGTTTTCTATAAAGAATTTTATGTATGCTGTTTGGTTGCACATACGGTCATTGCTTGTTGCGATCTGCCCCGAATCATTGTATGATGATTTTGTTTTAAGTAAGATGTTAGGAGCTTTGGCACCAAGGGTTATAGGTCAAATCTATTACTCACACGTGAATTTTAACATAAAACACTGAAATGACTCCTGTTCTGCATCTAAACAAAAGTGTTGCTTTGTTGATCCATCAACTGCTGTCGGTGTTCTCTGCATTTTGTTGTGGTGCCGATAGGCTGATTTTTAACAGATGTCCCATCCAATTCAAAGATGCTAACACGTTGAATTCTGAAATAAAAATTTACTGCAGGATGTCTTCAATCTATTACCCAATCTAAATGTTGCTGAATTAGTAAAATCATTTTCAGGTAAATTAGCTGGATTCCATCTCAGTTTCAATTAAAAAATCTCCACCACCGATATATGGTCTTTTAATCTTTTGCGTGCCAATTTGATTTCTGTTGCAGTGAAAACGAATGATATGATGTTGGTCATATATCTATCTTCACTTATCCGAAGTGTAATTGCTCTCCATAACTTGATCAACAACAAGGTACATTTTACTTTTTAAGTACGCTTTAAAAGTTTCACTTGTTTGTTTGTTATCTTTCGAGAAAATGTATTGTGCATAGGTACCACAGATCTAAATTAGTGTTCAATGCTTGTCAAATTGTTCAATTCTGAATATGCCAGCCACCAATTATCTGAAGTGTAATTGCACATGATTAGAACTCTGGAGGTATACCTATATATTTCACCGTAGCGGATACAACTGTCCATCTATCACCAATGTCCTTGAATGATACCTATATATTTTGAAACAATTTTTTGAACCTTGATAAGATGATTTGTAGTCAGACTAATGCCCATGGCTTGTTTTAAACCACAAGTTTCAAAAGTCTTTCGTTCTTTTTTGAACTCTGCTCCAGTCAGTCAAACAATTCGACATAAATTGTGACGGAGGGAGTACATTTTACTGCATATTATATTATCAGGATAGAGTCTGAGGCTTGTGATATCCGTTTCAGATGCTTAACAAGGAACACGAAAAGGCTGAAGATTCGAAGCCTCGTGCAGTGCCAACTACAGCTGGAAGCTAAGCAATCCACCCTCCCAATTCTCTTTGGTCATCCACTACCCAGCACTTGCAGCTAGTTGCAATTGGAACCTGAATCTGCCTTGTGACAATCTCACAAATGGAGGAACTCTTTATGTTTTCTTATCTGTGCTCTGTTTTAAGCTTTGTTCCTCCAGATTTTAGATGTTTTTGTCCAGTGGACTTTAAGATCAAGTGATGGATGACAATCATTTTCTTTTGTATTAACAGATCAACCTTGTTCCCTTTTTCTTTTTTTCTGAATTGAAGTTAAAACATAGGGCTCAAAATGAGGCGTTGTCGTGTATGAATTCTTCACTAAATACCCAGAATGAAGGAACACGTCTTATCTTAAATTGCATTCAGTCAGTGTTTTGGTGTTTTGTGTGGCAGCTGCCTATTTACCTCTCAACTGTCCCTAAATCACCTTAAAATCTTCTACTGAGAAGAGGCTCTCACATCTGGGGGAAAATACATAGGTGCAACCCTTTTCTTCTCGTACGGGTAAGATCTGTATACATACTGCCCGCCTTTTGTTTACCAAAGGGTTTGAACCCCTCTTTTTCTATTGTCCCTCTCTTTCTATTGTACCTTTGCTTAATTCACCAACTTTACTAGCAACAAAGGCTAAAATTATTGTTTTTTATTGACTGGAGGAAAAAAAACAATAATTTGAGCTCAAACATTTCACTTGTCAAAGTAGAGCAAATACTCAGCAACACCTTAAAAAGTGCAAAATCAAATTGAAGAATTCATGGTGAGCTTCTCATATGAGGGTAAACAACCCACAAAATGAGAAGATCTTTCAAACTTGTAAACAAGCAAGGGAAAATGTTCAAACCACAAGCCACCAAATACTAGTCCAAATGACTTTGAAACCTGTGGACACTCACATATACACATTGAATTTACCAAATTTAAATCCACAGAGTGCAAATCATAACTCAATTCAGGTGAAAGTCAGATAACAAGCACAGGCTTTATGGCTCACATTTTCTGCAAAGCTCATGCTTGTTAGCAATCACCCCCTTCTTCAGCATATACGAAGGAGTATCATCAGCGTTCTGCGCTATTAATATCTAACAATCTCTTCTCATTAGCTATCAAAGGAGCAAGATATCTAGGCATGTATGTATTCTCAAAAGATGATATCTGGATATGTGTATCGATATTGTCATTCCAAATCCTTCCCAATACATCCCAAGGAAAATCCTGAATTTGGATCCCAAATGGTCTGAGCTTATCCATGCAGTTATGTGGTGTATATCTATATGGTTTTCACTATCGAAATAGAAGATAAGGATATCGTAGAAAAATGCTAAAACAAACTGGTATGAAACTTGTACAACAAGGCCATCGTCATGTGGAAGCCCAAGGTACAAGTCACCCACCCACACCCCCCAAAAAGCAATAGATGTGTCAAAGAGAGCACACATGAAGCATCACATAGAGAAAGAAACCACACAACAAATGCACTCATCATATAATGTAAAGGTAACTACAGCAAGGAGAGACAGAGAGAAAAACATCGTGATATAGGTAGAAACATCTGACAACATTCAATCATTTCAAAAACTATCCGTAACAAACTTCGAATAAGATACAGCACTACAAGCTACTCTGTCTGATAATTCGGTGGCCAGGGTGCCTTGATCAGTTTCCACCAAAGGTGATGGCACTTCTTGCTAAGACTGGCTCAATTTACATAATGAAGGAAAGAAACCAGTAACAGAAGTTTCTCTATCACTTATCTTTGGGAATGCCATATTTCTCCTGAAGCTTCGTTATCTCGTCCTCCTTCTTCTTCTGGTCAAATTTCTTACTCATCTTCGCTTGCTGGTAATACAGAACTATCAAGTATCTGCCAAATAAAAAAAACACCAAATATACATCAAGATAAGTATGTGGGTAGAAAACATAGAGAAGCAATAATTTATTAAAAAGCCCCTATTTTTTCTTCAAAAGTAAGTCGAGATATAGCAGAATGACTGCCGACATAGAACATCCATACAACTAATCCTAACTAGTTTAGAAATCTACACCAAATATGCATACAAGATAAGTATGTGGGTAGAAAATATAGAGAACTTGCAATATATTAAAAAGCCCCCATTTTTTCTTGAAAAGTAAGTCAAGATATAGCAGAATGACTGTTGAGTGCTGACATAGAACATTGATATAACTAATCCTAACTAGTTTAGAATCTACACAAAGTTTACATTAAGATAAGTATATGGGTAGAAAATACAGAGAACCTATAACAATATATTAAAAGCCCCTATTTTTTCTTCAAAAATTAAGTCAAGATATAGCAGAATGACTGCTGAGTGAACATTCATATAACTATCCTAACTAGTTTAGTATCTACACCAAGTATACATTAAGATAAGTATGTGGGTAGGAAATGTAGAGAACCTATAATATATTAAAAAAGCCCCCATTTTTTCTTGTAAAGTAAGTCAAGATATAGCAGAATGACTGCTGACATAGAACATCCATATAACTAAACCTAAATAGTCAAGAATCTACACCAAATATACATCAATTTAAGTCGGTTGATATCTCTAGTTTCAAAAAGGGCTCCTAATTCATATCAGAAACAAATTTACTACCCCAGCAAAGACCAAAAACACACCAAGTGATTTCTTCTCATCTGTCCAAGCCATAGTTACCCGGTAAGAGGTGACACGTATCACGTGTAGTTAAGTTGAAGTGAGCACAAGCTCGCCCGAACACCGTAGTTATTTATAAAGACAATCTATTAACTATGGAAGTAAACTAGTCAAAAATGAGCAGAATAAGATCAAATTTTCATAAAACAAACCTCAACTAGTTTAGAGTTGTAACAACTTTACTCCGACTACGAAATCTACATAATTGTTTTAGATTAGTTCAAAATTTAAAAAATTATCATACGCAACTAGTAATTACCAAATCGAAACTGAAAAAACTGAATAATTTAACCAATATAGCATACAATACTAAAATTCAAGCAAATAAACCCTAACGCGATAGAAAAACCACAAATATGCCAAAAGTTCTTAATTTTTTTACCGATTAGCGACATTGAAGCCGGAGAGATGATCGACGGCAGTTTTCGCATCATATATATCCTCATAGACGACGAAAGCAGTACCACGTGTATCCTTATTCGTACCAATACGAATCTGTCTAATAGCACCGTATTTGCCGAAGATATCGTACATCTCCTCGCTCGTGATGTTGAACGGAAGGTTCCGAACGTATAACACCCTGTTTACCTCCGGCGGTAGCCTGGTATTTCCCTTTCGGAGACTCAACGCCGCCATAGTTTCGCCGGAAGAAGAGAGAAAATTTAGCCTTTTTTACTCTTAAAAGAGTACAGAAATTGAGTTATTTGTTGCTCAGTTTTAATTTATAGGGCAACTTTGAGAGAGGTTTTTTAATTAAAAAAAAAAAGAGTTATTAAATATTTAATTGTTTTTTCAAAATATTTTTCATATTCCATTTTCTGAAATTCAATTAGTTAAACTAAATAAATTTTGATCAATATATTAAAATATATTTTATTTATCATATTTATATTTTAAAAATTGTAATTACTACTATTTTTCGTGTAATTTTTGATATCTAAACTTTTGATTTTTAAAATATTGAATTTAGTTTAATTTAACTATGAAAAATACTTAAATTAACTCTCGAAAAATGAAACTTGATAACTATTTTGATATAAAAAGAGTATCAAACCTAAACTTTTTAAATTTTTATTCTATTGATTTTATTACGTCAATCAACTTAAGTTTCATAGTTAAAGAGATATCTCTTTTACGTTTTTATCGAGATTGCGATTCCGAAGATATAATATATATAAATCATGTAGAATCACACAACAAAAGGGGTCTCCTTAACCCCAAATATACATTAGCAATTTTCAAGCACAATGTTCAAGGAAAAGTGATGAAGCAAAGCGATACGAGCCTTTTATGCTTCATAGATTAGAATGAGTATGTGAGCGCTTTCATCAGGGCTTTATCGTTTTTTTCCGCTTCACGCTTCCTAAACACTGGTCAAGCGCGAGGAATGTTTAAGCATTGTCCACGATAATCTTCAGGACGATGACCCCATCATATCGAGCTCAGTACATATTCAAACATATCGAATATGACCACAACTCTTCTAGAGACGTGATGTGGCAAAAAAGACTGATTCAACGAGATATGTCTTGCCTACATTAAGATGTAAAATTTGTCGTCATGAAGAAAACCTGGAAGTGAGAGTCTGAGACATGTTAGAACGATTACCCCATCATATCGAGCTCAGTACATATTCAAACACAACGAACATGGACCACAACTCTTCTAGAGAGGTAATGTGGCAAAAAAGATTGATTCAACGAGATATGACTTGCCTGCATTAATATGTCGTCGTGAAGAAAACCTGGAAGTGAGACTCTGAGACATGTCTGAAGCATCAAACTCAACATTTTCCCTTCCGGCTGTTAAATCCCTCTCGCGATCCCAAGGTTTCCATGGATGATTTCCTTTCCATTCTTCGTTCACTGGTTCATGCTTCGATTGTTTCATTGACTTGCTACGAGCTGCAGTCTCTTGATGCCTTTCCACCATAGATTTTGATCGTTTCGTTTTGTTATAATGTACCACCAGTTCTGCATCGATACTTGATCTAGCAAGTGTTGCAGCTTCTTGAGCTCGAACTGATGGGGTGTCTGTCCAGGCAATAGTATCACCGCGACCTTGTTTCAAGCTCTTGCTAAACCTCGTCACTGAGTACGTTCTCACAACGTCACCAGATTTTCGTTCTGGAGGCAATGTAGTCATCCATTCATCTCTTTTTCGTGCAACTTGCAAACGTTTCATTTCCTCTTGTTCTTCTTTATGCTTTATTTTCTCATCCCAACTCTCTCCGTTTATCTAAATCTTGCAAATCTTTCAACGCGTTGTTCAGCTTGATGAACGCGTAGTGAGCTTCAAGATGAGTGCATTTATCAGGATGCACTATACGAGACAACTTCAAGAACCGTTTCTTTATGTTTTCATTCAACATACCTCTGTTCGCGCCCAGAACATCATACGAGTTGTCTGCATCTGATGCTATGATTCTTGTAACCTCTTCAAAACACTCAGTCTCGTTCGTTGATTCTATCTCTATCACCAGAGCAGGCGGTGGAGGTGGAGTTCCTATAAACAAATCCGCATCTTCTTTGACCTCAACATCCCTCAACTCAGCTTGTGCTTCAGTTAACTTAGCTGCAGCAGCAAGTAGTTCCGCGGAAGGCATTACAGGGCCAATCACCTCGATCTTCAACGACAGGCGGGGTTAAATCAGCAATGAAAGTCGTAGCATTATCACTTAACAAACACAAATTGGCATTACAATGTTCCTCTCCAACTCCTTGACTCTGATTCATTAGAATCACAATACTTCCTCTTCCCCTCTCGTTTATCGATCTCTTACTAGTACTACTACTATTGCTGCATCTATGCTTCCGCTCTCTCTGTCTTGTCCTCCTCGTTTTGTAGCTATCAATTTCGTCAGATGCAGACTTGTCTCTTCCTGCTCGAAATCTCTCATTGAGTTATTATTTGAATTCGTATACATCGCTATACGAAATCGATTACTAAGTAAAAAGACAGAAACAGAGTTAAGAATTGAACAGAAACAGATATAGGAATTGTGTTTATTTTTTTTTTTACGAAAAAGGGTCAAAAATACCTTTGAACTATTGGAAATAGCTCAAATATACCCTTGAATTTCGGCACAAAAATACCCTTTCCCTCAAACTATAGGGTCAAAAATACCCTTCCCTTATAACTTATGTATTTTGTAAAATCGTTCTAAGGAAATGGAGAAATGAGGAAGGGGTTCTATGTTCTTCAGTGAAATCGTTTCTACATTCTACGGAAAACGGAGAAAATCTGGAGAAATTAGGGATAAGTTTATTAGTCTACGCGGCATGAGTGGAACTCTATTGGCTCATGTGGCATGCCATGTGACATCCACATGGCATCTAAGTAACGTTTAACCAATTCTGTTAATGAGAAGGGTATTTTTGATCTAATAGTTTAACAGTAAAGGTATATTTGAGCCGAAATATACTTCAAGAGTATATTTGAGCTAATTCTGATAGTTCAAATATATTTTTGACCCTTTTCCGTTTTTTTTTAACTTCAAAACCAAGTTGGAATCTAAAAGGAAAAAAATGGAAAAAAAGTTTCCAAAAATTGTAATCTCATTCCCACACGAATTTATAGTTACAAAAAAAAAAATTAAATTAATATTTAAATTATTTTAATACTTTAACGTGAACCAATATATATTTAGTAATCTGATTAATACTAATTCTCTGTTTTTATGGATGCAAAATAGTCTTCGAGTCTTCTTCATTACCAATTGTTTAAACTCGATAATTGGGAGTGTCTTTGATATTTGTGATCAATTTTGTACTATATCCATATTGCATATATTAAATTAAACTTTGTATTGTTATTTTATATTTGAGGATAAATATGTGTTTAAAAAATACTATTCAAATATAATATATACTTTAATAAGAGGACTAAAAATAATGTTAGGTCACATATCAACATGAACAAAAGTCAAAATTTATCAATAGTTATAGAACTAAAAGTGTCACTATTCCAATAAAATTTTGAGTTAAATTATTTTCAAATTTTAGTAGTTTATCATTTTTTTGTCTTATCGTTCTTTTTGATCAACGTATCAAAAACAAAATGTTGCCACATAAACTAAAACAAAAAGGGTAGTATATTTGACTAACACTTCATAATACTATATCTATGCTCCCGTCCTTAGACGAACCCTAGCATAGCAAGAACTTAGTATACCAGACCGCCCTAAGAACGAACCCCACGCATAGCAAGAACTTAATATACCAAACCGCCCTCAAGGAGGAACCCTACACATAGCAAGAACTTAGTATACCAGACCGCACTTAAGGACGAACCCCACGCATAGCAAGAACTTAGTATAGACTGCCCTTTGAGAGCGGAAAGAGGACACACGGTACGCCTTACCTACACATACCAGACCGTCCTCAAGGACGAACCCCACGCATAGCAAGAACTTAGTATACCAAACTGTCCTTTTAGAGCGGAAAGAGGACGCATTGGTGTGCCTTGCCTACACATACCAGACCACCCTTAAGGACGAACCTTATGCATAGCAAGAACTTAGTATACCAAATCGCCCTTAAGGACAAACCCCACGCATAGCAAGAGCTTAGTATACCAGACTGCCCTTTGAGAGTGGGAAGAGGACACATAGGAGCCTTGTCTACACTAAGGGTAGCTTAAACAAGGCAAAGCACCATCCATAAGCTCTTTCGAGTTTTAGGGCTCAAGAGCTTCCTCAACTGAGTTTTCGATCACTCTTTTCGACCAAATCCAATTACAGATTTTACAAACTACAACTCACCAAACTATTCAACCAAAAAAATAAAGAGAAATATTCAATACAATGAAATGTGCTTTATTTGAGTCTCTTTAGGTAGGTCACAGAGACCAGAAGTGTACAGCACATCAGAAATCGCTAAAACTTAGTAAAGATCCTATAGCTTTTCATTCAGTTCTGATGTAGACAACAAAAGATCTTTTTTCTAAAACAACTCTCAGTTTATGAGTATCGTAGAATCTAACAAAAAGAGATATGCTAATTCTATGGCAAGACCTGCTTGCGACATACTAAAAGTTACCTGCAAAATCTCGAAAAGGAAAAGTATGTTGCTGATACATATTGATCAACAGATATAAGTAAAACCTGTAACCCGGAATTGGAACAATAAGATTCTTTTCTGCTGCAGTCTTCTACATTGGCGAAACAACTTTGAAATGATAGGCTCAACCCTGATAGATAAACATCATTTTCTCAGGCACCGTATAAGAATTTGATAGATCTCTTTAGGCAATAACATTGAACACTTATATTGTACCTTCCACATGAGCTAGCTTGTTAGTGTTTTTTCAGGGCATTCATTTTGTCCCTGAGATAGTATAGCTTGGCCCTCCTCACTCTTTTCTTGTCCAACACTTTTATCTCCTTTAGGTTGGGAGAGTACCTGCAAATAATCGAATTACTTAAACATTAGGAATCCAATTTTGTGAAAGCTCTAGAAGAAAATTGTGGAACACCTCTACAATTATTAACTACGCAACACACCCACAAATTTGCAGGAATCCAACGTCACACTGTGTTATGCATAACTAACGAGATTTTAGATGTAAATTGTGCAAGTTAAACAATACTTTGCCAATGAAAAACAATATAAGAGGTGCACTATGGCAAAATGCATATAGCTACCAATCTGACAGGAGAGGAAAGATAGACTAGTATGGAAGAGGGAGAGAAGGGGAGAATTCGCTGTAGCATACAGAGAAATCAGTTCTACTGAGGTGCAGCAAGCAGGATGGGCCCTGGAGGATGATCTGGAGAACAGAAATTCCCTACAAGGTGAATTACTTCAAATGGCTTTTGGAAAGGAGGCAGTCTTGACACATGAGAACTTGAACAAGAAGAAATCCAATCTATATTCTAGATGCTATTTATGTAAAAAACAGGTGGAGACAGTTAACCGTCTCTTTTTACACAGCAAATGCACAGATCAATTGTGGCAGATGTTCATCCACAAGAGGAAGATCAAGTAGACAAAACCTGGGCGAATTATATAAGTCCTACAATGCTGGAACAAGGATGGAAATGCAGGAAAAAGGGAAAAGTGATGGAGGATTGTACCAGCTTGCATTTGGTGGACAACTTGCAAGGAAAGGAATAAAAGATGTTTTGAAGGAAAACAGAACAATATTCAGAAGATAAAGACAAACTGCCTAGGGTTTTACTACTTTTTGTGTAAGTAAGTAGTATAGGAGATACTGAAGATGTGTTTAATGTTATTGATTGGCTGTAACTAGAAGATCCTAAAAATAATGTAAATAAAAACTTTTGGGAGGGGCACTACACTTTGATGTAGTATACCTGTGGATGTATAGAAGTAAATGTTACCTTTATCAAAAAAAAATAAGAGGTGCATGATGAGTTTAATGAAAAGAAAAATTTCCTTTTGGCTCAAAAAGGAGAGTGTCATCAGTAAAGGTACTTTGATGAAGAAGAGTTAAGTTCACCCATTTGACAGACAAATTGGATCAAAGAGGACAGTTGATGAGATATTGAGACATATCTAGGGAGTCGAGTAAGAACAGTACTATGTCACTCCCTTCTGAGTTCTGGCAAAGACCATAGTAAAATACTCATATCAATAATTGTTTCTTAAAAGGATGTGGCAAAGTCCAAAGTGGACGAGTAAAAGTGAAAATCTATTTTTGAAATAGTGGACAATTAAAAGTGAACAGAGAGAGTAATACACATCAAAGATTACGAAACCATGCGATAATTGAATAATACACATCAAAGATTACGAAACTGTGTGACAATTGAATAATACTTCTAAGAAGAAAAAAGAAGAGGAAAAAGCTAGCCTATACCCATTCCCCACACAGAAAATAACAACCCTCAGCTACCTACTAACCTTCTATATCCTAATCATCAACCTCCATATCATGTCCTCGAACAAATGAAATTGTATCATGTCATGTCTAATCACCTTTCCACAGTTCTTCTTTGGTCTACCTCTCACACCTTCTCTACACATGCCTTAACCATCGCATTCGCTTCTCGCCACATTCAGCTTGCCATGTATAACTTCGTTCCTAATCATCTCTTTGAATATGTCCACACATCCATTTGAGCATCTCATCTCTGCTACTTTCATCTTTTGAACGTTGCGTTCATCGGCCAACACTCTGTCGTAGAAGTGTTGATAACTAGCACTTTGTAAAACTTACATTTAAGCCTTGACGACAAAGTCTTATTGCATAATATACCGGATGCAAGCCTCCGCTTCACCTACCTGCTCCCATACGATGTACAACATCATGGTCAATCTCTTCATCTCCTTAGATTATGGACTCAAGATACTTGAAGCTTCCTCTCTTGGGTATGATTAGTTCCTCGATTTTCACTTCCCCCTCCGCCTCATGTGTAAGGTCACTGAACTTGCACTCTATGTATTATGTTCTAGTCTAGCTTAACCTAAATTTTTATAGTCTACAGTCTTTCTCCACACTTTATCCAACCATTAACTCCTACACATCTCGTCAACCAATACTATGTCATCCGTAAATAACATAGATCATGATACCTTTCCTTTTGTCATGTTAATTCATCTATCACTAAGACAAAGATGAATGAGCTAAGGGTTGATCTCTAGTGCAACCTTATCATGACTGGAAAGTGATATGAGTCACCTCTCACAGTCTTAAACCCAAGTCTTGGATTCATCGTACATGTCCCAATGTATATCTCTGAAGGGCCTTCATTTTCTAGGTCAACGAACACCATGCTAACTTTCTAGGTCAAAATAACTTAAGCTTATATTCTCACCTGAGGATCTTCCTTGATGTCAAGCCATTGCAAATGCTTATCAAAAAAAGCATCACACTCTTTTGACTTTTCTACCACTACAACTTCTATAGTAGTGGCTGCAATCAGGTTAAGCAAGTATCACTATCCAAAATTAGATTTGGTCAACGTTGTGTTACGACAACAACAATGTACCGATGTAATCCTAAAAATGGAGTTTGGGGAGGGTAGAGTCAAGGTGGTAGAGAAGTTGTTTTCTGATAGAATTTGCGCTCAAGAAAAAAATGACAACAATACAAATCGACAAAGTATGATGGACAAATAAGAATTGGCAATAACTACAGAAAAATTGAGCCAATCGAAGTACAAAAACAAAAAATAGTACAGAAATCGAGGGACAAGAACTACAAGAGTAATACTACTACTACTGATGTGAAAGGGGAAGCTAGGCAACACACAACTACTAATTAATCCTCTAGCCTAATCCATGTCCTCCATAATCTCCTATCTAAGCTAGTAAGGGAAAGTGAGCAACACCTTGTACAGGTCGGCCAACGCTTAAAAAAGCAAGTTAGTGAGTTGAAGTTGCATTATGTCTTGTCTAATCATCTCTCCCTAGTACTTCTCTGCCCTAACTTTCCCTCTCCTACAACCTACCAAAGCTAACCTCTCACACTTTCCAATACTAAAAGAAAATAACAACATAACCTAAATCTAGCAAGTGCAAGCATTAACTGACAACCAAAAGAGCATTCAATTAAGAATCTAACAAACATATATACTTGATGCCTTACAGATGAAATAGGTTTTCAACCCCAACTCCAGCCACAAGTCTTCTTAATCTGAATGTAGTATTTAAACCAGCATTGCGCCTTGCTATCACTATGCCTTTGATAGTTGAAACACGTCTCTTGTTCTCTGGCACTTCCTGCAATATAACCATCATCAAACCACCAATAAAACCACATTTTCCTTTTTGTTTTTCATAAGTCATATAATATATGCAGGAATTTCTTTCTATGAAATCAGTCCAAGATGTTGGAGGATCATATGCGCACAAAACACAAATTAAAAATACACAACCAAAATAACAGCATTTGTTCAATGCTGGCTGTTAAATAGGAATTAAAAAATGAGACATGGTCCTTTTGAGAGAAGCTTCTATACCAATTTGAGCTGGATAATATAACCAGGCTTTATATCAGGAATCTCATTCTGCGCCCTTACTTCTTCAACAGCTTCCTTATCAAGAATCTACATCATAATAGACATAGGACTTCCCTTAGACATTGATGATATCATAATTTCTTAAATTGTAACAAAAGAAAAGAAAAAAGGGCAACAAAATAAACCATCAGAGACTGAAGGGAGCAATATCTGGAAAAAAAGATCACATTTTGTATACCTGCATTATATGTTTTGCTGTTTTATCAAGCCTCTTAAATTTGATACGTGGAGTTGCCAAAGCAGAAGCATCTTCAGAAACCATGTTAACTGAAGAAGCACCCGTTGTAATGAACCTTCTAGGGAAACTTGGGACCGCGGCATTGTATTGCGATAAACATGATGTATAACCCTTGTAAGGCGATGTTAGTGAAGCATGTATGTTATTCAATCTAGTTTTGAGTAAGTTCTGAAAGAAGTTGAAGATACAATATCAATCCTCAAAACTTCAGAAGAAAACAATACTAATTTAAGTTAATGCTAAAACACTATTGATCAACGTATTCCACAAAGAAACCACAATAACAGCATAACATGTAATGTAGTTCTTCCATTCAAATTATTGGACACTGCAAAAGGCATGTTGATCCATATTCCATTAGCCACAGAATATTAGTACCACCACAAGTCATAACGCAACACATATACATCTTAAAATCACTCCATCAAGAACATACAGAGATACAAGCAGTGTGCATTTGGCGCTGAGAACTATTCTAATATAACTCAGATACAGCTTCCAACCAATCCATATCGACAATAAATCCTATGTAATGAACAGACTCCAAAAGTTCCAACAAACAATTATAAGCAAATAATATAAAAAAGGAATTATCAAAATGATCTTTTTATTACAGAAAAGACAATCAAAACACAACTATATACCAATGCAATAATCCCACAAGTGGAGTCTAGGGAGGGTCATGTCTCACTCAAGAAAACTTAAGAAGAAGGGGATTTCATTCATGCTCTAGATGTTGTATGTTGGTGCAGCCAGAGAACAATAACCATCTGTTTCTACATTGTCCCATAACTGGACAACTGTGGCAACTTATTTTGAACATGGTAGGACTAAGATGGTCTATGCCAGCAACAAGTTGTGATTTATTGAAGTGTTGGAACTATAATGGTGGTGCAGTGAGACAAAAGAAGTAATGGAAACTTGTCCCAGCTTGTATATGGTGGACAATTTGGGAATAGAGGAACTACAGAATTTTGGAAGACCAAAGCAGTCCTGTGCAGAAAGTCAAGATGAATTGTACTCATTTGTTCCTTTTTTGGTGTAAAGAAAAATATGTAGAGGTGACTGAATCACTAGTTGATATAATAGGTTCCTTGTTAAGCTGTAGTCCTAAGGATGGTTGGGTTTTTGCAATTATAGATAGCACTAACAGGGTGCAGATCTAGTTCATATATATATATACACATGTTACCAGTTTCAAGAATTAAAATGCACAACAACCCCTACCTTATAGATATAGAGAGGTTGTTACTGATAGACCCTTGGCTTAATATGAGAAGACTATCAAAATGATAAAAAGAAACTCTAGACACTGTAAATCAATCATTCAGAATTTTCTTCAACAACACACACCATAAGACCAACACATTGTTTATCTAACAATCAATATAGAGATGTTGTTCTTTTTTCTTATAACCATGGTGTCCAGACCCCTCAATATAGATAAGATTAAGGAGATAAGAGTGATGAGAACTTACTCCATGCTCAACTTCATCCTCCTTAGAAGCATTGCCTGATTTACAAAATTTAAACAAAATATTCTCAACTCATTACCATCAAATATACAATAAGGGGGTCATTTTCGTATCATTCATTGAGCATCTTGTATTTCATAAAAATTGGAGGCGATATAAATACTTACGTATGGCCATCCTATATAACTTTCACGCATTAAGATACGTCTCAAGCGTAGATGATTATCATAAGAGATTCTCAACATATCACATGATTCTCATTCTCATAAAATTAGAACTACTATGTTTGGTTCAAAAATTAGAAACTCTCATAACTAATACGAGAAATCTATGTACTATTTTATGGATGGAATAGCTAATACATGAATAACTAAACCCTACATTATTATCACCTTTACAAATAGTAACTAATTTCCATATTACTAATAATTGCATCACTCTTACTGGCTACGAAACAACATCTAAATACATACAACATCACAAAAGAGAGAAGTAAAACTCACAATCCAGATCTTATGTCTCCACACACACACACATACATATAATCGTTCAACTCTTATAGTTCAAGCCAACGAGAGTGAGGTAAATAGTACAAATAAGATGTAAAATAATAGTAGCGTACCAAATTCAGAGCTAAAATGTCGATTATACAGAGCCACGGATGGACGAAAAATCTCCGAGGTCAGAGACGAAGATGAAACAGAACCTGTTACGAAGAGGTTGCATTTCGGAGGAGATTGGGATGGAGTTAGAGCTCGGAGCTGAGAAGAGAGTCTCCTCCACATTTTCTTCTAGAAGAATCTATCAACGATGTGAAACTTCTAGGGTTTCGGAGGTCAAATACAGAATCGGCGGCGGCGACGGCGATCGGCGGAGAGCGGTGGCGCTTGCTGAAAGTGAAAAGCGTTTGTGTGTGGGTTCAGTAGTAGTAGCATTTGGGGTTCTACACAAATATTTTCTTAAATAATTTTCTCAAAAATAAAAATAGAAATCATTTTTCTCTCAAATTATTAATTTATCAAAAGCACCGAAAACATCTGGATATATAAAATATCTCGCGTTACTTAATGTCAAAGTTAATAATTATTTTTACGACTCGAATTCTAAATATTTTCATGATTTAACCTCGTAATAATTATGTAAAAATGATTTTATAGTTACTTCGTGAAAAAGTATAATAAATACTAAATTTAATTATATATATTTAAATTATTAAAAAAACACTTACGCAATAAATCACTTATATAAGATAATTATTTTTAAATATTTTACTAATATAGTTAAAATTAAATTTAGAAAACATGTCATCACAAATTCATATAATTCTAATGCGCTGATAACAATTTGTTTGTATTAGCTAGTTTATTTCATCATAAATTTTCATAATATAAGGGCATATTTGTCGAAATCATACGTAAAAATATCATGCCAAACGTGAAATCTTCTACTTAAATATCATGTTTGTAATTGAATATAAACGTAAAAAAAATATATTTATGTTTATATATGTGATATCAATTAATTAAAATATATTACTTTAATTACATTATTACATTAAATTTGAATCGTTGCTTTCTAGGAGCATTCTTAGCCATACCTACTAATGTTTTTTTTCATAAAAAAAAATGTAGAACTAATAGGCCATTATAATTTCTTTTATTGGTTGGCTTAAGATAAATTAAATTTAAAAAGAACACAAGAATTTGAAAAAGAGTAATTATATAACTGATCCCAACTTATTTTAAATTGATCCTAATAAATTATGTAATCATTTATTTTTCGAAATATATTAACTTTGACTAATTTGAATTTGCACCTACTAACCCTTCTAAGGGGTAAAACCTTCGTACCACCTCCTCTCTCAAAAGTTGACAGACTATCGAAAATAACAACTTGACTAAAGCTGATAGTCTATCGAAAACAACAACTTGACTAAAGCTGATAGTCTATCGAAAACAATAACTTGACTAGTTTGAATTCACGCCTACTAACCCTTCTAAGAGATATACCACCTCCTCTCTCAAAAGCTGACAGACTATCGAAAACAACAACTTGACTAAAGCTGATA
This sequence comes from Solanum pennellii, assembly GCF_001406875.1. NCBI lineage: Eukaryota > Viridiplantae > Streptophyta > Magnoliopsida > Solanales > Solanaceae > Solanum > Solanum pennellii. The sequence continues at coordinate 2,757,984 of NC_028637.1, read as the reverse complement.
GTCTATCGAAAACAACAACTTGACTAAAGCTGATAGTCTATCGAGAACAACAACTTGACTAGTTTGAATTCACGCCTACTAACCCTTCTAAGAGGTAAAACCTCCATACCGCCTCCTCTTCGAAAAGCTGACAATCTATTGAAAACAACAACTTAACTAAAGCTATCAATCTATCGAAAACTGCAACTTGACTAGTTTGAATTCGCGCCTACTAACAATTCTAAAGGGGTAAAACCTCCATACCACCTCCTCTCTAAAATACTGACGGTCTATTGAAAACAACGTTACAAAGGTTGAAGGTGGGTGGGGCCTAGTTCTTATTTTACCATAGGGGTTTAAATTAACCCCTCTCGAGATAAAAGAAAAGACTGGCAAGGTAACGTCTGCATACACTCAATCTTCTGTATTTTGTTGAAATCACATAATAAGATGATTTATAGAAAGAGAATAATTTCATTCAGTCTTGTGTATCTTTAAATACAACAAGCTAAATATTAAAGGAGATGAAAGTTATATCCAAAAATGCACTCACTTCAAGTTCCAATGAGAGTAATGTTCTTAAACTATATTCACTTGATGAAGCAAGAAAATCAGAGAAGAAAAAACTAAAACTAAATAGAAGAATAATTAAGCATTGGCATTGATCAGCTCCTTGCTTGCTGCTGGAACAATTTGCTGAGGCTGCAATCACAAAGTTGAAAAATATCAACTTACACTAGTGAATAATGAAATTACAGCGTATTTGCGCGGAAAAAAAGTAGCTTTCAAGAACAGTTTGACATTTAGTTACACATGTATTATAAGAAGGATAGCAAGAGACAGATTCACGATTTGAAATTTATGGTTCGAGTTTGAGATTCTACCACTTATCTATTATTTATGCTTCTGTAGTTATAATAAACACATATGCAGTGCCTGAGCCAAAGTATACATCCGCCCGTTGACAAAATACTGGAAAACGCAAAACTTAAATGGATAGCACATGAATAGTCTACTTCTTTTGAGCCGCAGGTCTATCAGAAACAACCTCTTTACCCCACAAAGGTAAGGTAAGGTCTACGTACATATTACCCTCCCCAGACGGCCAGACCCCACTTGTGAGATTACACTAGGTACGTTGTTGTTCTTGTAATAGAATTCTGTCTAGCATCAGATGGAACATAGAAGTGTTATCTAATTACTAACTGCTTTGATACGCATTGCTTAAGCCGAGGATCTTTTGGAAATAGTCTATCTACCCTCCCTAAACCCTCCCCACACTGGGTAATGTTGTTGAAAAGAAAAATCCATTTTTCAAATTCTTATATCTCATTTTGATTGAACTATATGACTGCAAAAACAAGAGAAATATTAAGATTAGGATTTATGGTTAGTACAACCATTACCGAGTTTCTAAGTGTTGTATCATCTAATCTTTCGCGTTTCTACACTACAAGTTGCAAGCAAGCAATAGCATTCAAAATGGACGATGAAGATGGTCATGTTGTAGCTTAAAAGCTTAAAGATATCAATTCCATTACTTACCGGAGCTAATTCTTCCTCATGCTTTGGAATGAAAGCAGTATCAACTTTCCCGTTCTTAAAGTCCTGTTGAACAAAGGACACAAAGCAAAATTAGGTTCACCGAAATCTCCCGAGTCAGTATACACGTTAAGAACATGGTAGTCCACCTACCTCGATATCAAGGATGAGTTTATGATATTCTATTGTGGTAGGAACTCCTGTCAAAAGAAAATGTAATTTAAGTGCTGGGTGGATTTTAAACCTCTCATGGCAACTTAAGGAACCAACTCTACTTTGCGGTGCAAAGAAGCACTCATATATCCAGGAAACCATTGAAGGTTGGTCTTACCAGTGATAACGGTGTCATCAAGTGCTCTTTTCATGCGCTCAATAGCCCTCTCGCGTGTTGGAGCCCATACGATGAGCTGCAACAGTTTCATAAATAATTTTTAGGAAAAAAGAAATGTTAATAGAAGGAAATAGTAGAATAAGCTGCAACAAAGATCAAACAGCTTTTAATTGCTGTGTTATCAACTTCAAATAACGACCATCGACATGAGAAATGGAAAAATAGTCATGCATTCTTCTATAATCGTATACTCCAATAGAAGTTCGCTCAAGTCCAGTCCACAGAATCCATTTTAATACTTGTAACTTGACTACGGAAAGATGGCTAAAATTTTCAAAATCAGTAAAGATAAACTAATCGTCAAACCACATGTCTTGCATAAGGTTTACTACCGCACAAATCTACTTCTGGTTTTAAACATTCATTGGGTGGTCTAGAAAAACATGAGTACCAACTTCCATGGTTTCTGCTGGACTTTGTGGCAATTGTACTTGGATAATTCGAAATGGGAAAAGCATTAAGCAGCGACTTAAGAAGAGAAGAGTGACCACCCAAGTGCCCCCACAGTACATGTCCATAAAGAAATACAAGAGAGGTTCAAGGTACATGGAAAACGGGACGGTAAAGAGAAAGAAATCCACCTTTCCTAGCAGGGAATCGTAGCTAGGTGGAACCACATAGTCAGGATAAACATGGCTATCCATACGCGTAAATGGACCTCCAGCTGGTAAATACGAAGTGATTCTCCCTATTCATGAAAAAAAAAAAGCTTCAGTTTCCAGATATATCAGGTAAAATGCAAAACAGTGAAAGTAATGTCTATTCTGCTTTACAATCTGGCTTTGATTCAAGTAAACAGAATTGAGCATATCCAACAAAGCGCAATTCAGTCATACAAATCATAAATGTCATTTTCTTCTCACAAGTTTCACTTTAATGCAGACAGTTCCCAATGTAAATTATAAGAACTCAAGAATTGAATAGCAATTTTTTTTTACGTCAATTTCTTCTGAAATGTAAAATCGGGGTAACTCCACCATAATAGCAAAGGAACTGCGGGAAGACAAATAAAGAAAGTCATCAACTACTTATCATCTCTATATTAACTGAAATTTATTAGAAACGATGTGAATTATGTCTATATTGCTATGGCATTTGCATATTTATCTCTGGCAACATTCACATGCAGGGATCAATATGAACTTATTAAAACATCTGAGGACTTTTTTAACGTCATGTACACCATTCTGAAACACAGAATGATTTCCTTACCCAGGCCGGTTGATATCACAATGAAGTATGATTCAACCTTAATTTGTAAATAAATATTCTGACAGAGTCTGCCTTGTAGGTCATTATTAATCATGCTATAAAGGAAAATATTATTCTACGAAAGAAAATTCAATAAAACCTGGGCCGGGTCTGAAGTTTTTGAAAGCATCTTCTGCGTTTATACGGCATTCAATTGAATGTCCTCTAAGCACAATATCCTCCTGTAAGTAAGAACACAAATTAACAAATGAAAATTAGATAATTAACCATAGTTCTGTTTTTGGCGATCTTACAGATATCATCACTCCTCAGAGGAATTCTTTTTATCATTTCTTATCTGATTCTCTATCAACATTTATATAATACAAAGCAACAAAGGACCATTTTATACACTACAAAATTACTTTTATGCACCGAATTACAAAGAAATTCAACCATTAAATGGTGGAATTACTGATCCATGCAACTTACTTTAAGCATTACAGACTTTTGAACTCTCATTTTAATATAGTACAAGTCAAAACACAATTTTTCACTGAAATTGTTATAATTTTCCTTGTCCGTCTCTTTCCAGAAAAAGAAGTCCAATTCAAAGAAAAATTGATTGTTCTCTGTTACCTGTTTGTATCGGAGCTTTTCTCCCATAGCGACACGGATCTGTTCCTCTATCAGATCAACAGAGGATATCATTTCTGTCACCGGATGCTCTACCTAGATATTCAGCAAATCGACATATTACATTATTTGCTAAACAATATTAGAAGTAAAAGAAAGATTACATTGTTTTTTATAAAACTAAAACAGAAACAATGAAGGCAGATTACATTGTTATCATTGAGTTTCTAATTATCTAAAAAGCTCAGATCTTGAACAGAGCTTCTTTCACCTGAATACGAGTGTTCATTTCCATGAAGTAAAAGGAGCCTCTCTCATCCAATAGGAACTCTATGGTTCCAACACCAATGTAACCTATAGATGCTGCTGCTGCCACAGCTGCATCACCCATGGCTTTCCTCAGCTCTGGTGTCAATGCAGGGGATGGTGCTTCCTCCAGCAACTTTTGATTTCTTCTCTGCACAAATAAGCCATTTCAATGGTGCAGTTTGTTAGTGTATGCCACTTGACCAAACAAGATTACTGACATAGTCTAACAATATAATGATTGTCTTAAACATAATTAATCATAAAGGAGTGTTTGACATTCAACCAACCATGTTACAACAAAATGAAGCATCACCAATTATTTACAGAATTTATAATACGGAAGAGCTTCCCAATAATGCAAATCACAAAAATGCAGAAGATCAAAAAAAAGATATTTGTATAACATTGTACCTACCTGAATACTGCAATCACGCTCTCCAAAGTGTACAACATTACCATACTTGTCCGCCAAAACCTGCATATAGCATAAAGCTGTGAATCAGCACATTTGAATCATAATATAATAGAATATTAACTGTATATTACAATGTGAATGGTTAAACCAACAAGGATTACCACCTATAAGGAGATAAACTATCTACAATACTTTCAAACAATAATTAGGATTATTTAATTTTTCTGCATGAGATTGATTAAAGAAGATACTTTAGAAAAGAAATGCACTTTCTAATGGTCATTTAGTTTATGTTGATCACTGGTGATGCTAAGGGTAAAAGATGCAACTGGGCTCCTCACAGATTCAATAAACAGCAAACTGAAATAGGTTGAACTACAGATATCTCAGACTAGTTGAAATTAAAGGACGAGTGTTAAATGTCATCATATGTCTAGCACCAGTTACTAAATCAGATAAGAAAAGACAGAGGCACTATACTAAAAAAAATAGTGTGTGTCTATTGTAGAAGTTGTTCATAATTGTTATACTAAAAGCAAAGCATTTTTTTCTTTTCTAAGATTGATTCTTCTGGGTCAAATATATGTGAAAATTTCGAGTCCCAATATAAAGAAATAAATCTGCCAAAACAAAAGAAACACAAATCCATAACTCAGACATTTTATGTGCACACAAAGCCTGAGACAACAGCTCATTAGCAGTTGTAAGATGTAATGTCCAACATCCAAGAGTTGTCAGTCATTTGATACATGTATTCCAATTCTTCCCACAACAGAGTGGCTTTTTAAAAATAAAAAGTATTCTAGTTCTTTCCAAGAACTCACGTAAAACTTCGATCTCTATGGAGTCAAATTCTTTTTTTCTCAGTTAGAAAATCCTCTTGGTTCATGAAGTAAGGTGCAACGATACCTGAAATTCAATGTGCCTAGGATTTACGATGTACTTCTCCAGATAAACGCCATCATTTCCAAATGCAGCTGCTGCTTCACTCTTAGCTTGCTGAAAGTGAAAAAAGACCAAGCTTAGCGATAAAGTCAGAAATCTGGGGTAAGAGCAATGATGCTTCATGATATGTTTTGTGGGTCTGCTAAATTACGTATGATTCATAGAAAAGGATGATTAGAGACCATCATGGAAGAAAATGCTGTGCCAAGCTTATGTAAAAAGAGTTTCCGTTCACATGCATGAGCACGGTGATATGAGATATTATCAAATGCTCAGGAAATAATATCAATGATATCTGAAAATAACAAGTGCGTGAAGAAAGCAGAAGATGAAATGCAACAGTCACAACAGTTTCCTCAATAACAAATTACACGAAATAGTACTTTCATCTATATGAAAATTCCAAAGATCTCATTGGATGAATCTCCAGAGATTAAAGAAGTCAAAAGCAAGAGACTGATCTTCACCTACTGTTTGAGACTTAAAGATTGACATATGATACAAAGAAAGTACCTGCAATAATTTTACGAACTCATTAGGTTCTTTAGCAAGACGCATTCCACGTCCACCACCACCAGCTGTTGCCTTCAAAACATAAAAGCTTCACAAGATCAGTGACAACCCTTCAGTCGCTCAACTTTAATCACTTTATTCGAGCAAATAACTTCCATAATTGTGCATCAAACATCCTTTTTCTCTGTTTCCCTTTATTATATTCTTGACTAAAATTAAGCATTACAAAACTATCAAAGCAGGTAGATAAGAACCAGATATAGCATTGTACCACAGTATGATATTCAAACTATGTAACTTTTCATACTAAAATAATGATGGATTCAAATATAACATTTGATAGTGAAGCAGTTCAGTAAAATTTTCAAAATGAGCAAAGTAAATGGAGGTTTTGCTTGTGTCAAAATATAACAATTGTTCCAGTTGAGAGTGTCGCTAATTGACGTCTTTCTTTGCATTTATCAAGAAGAGGGTTTGCAAGAAGCACGGAGTCTGCATCGGTGTAGTAATATCTTCTCTGGAAATGTCAGGATACCTTTAGTTATGCCAATAAAATTTTGCCCAGTTAGTTATGTTAAAAATGTCTTTCCTAGACCTGTCAAGTTGATGACTTGATCCTTTATTCGAAATTACCATTTAAGAACAATTAACTACATCAAGTCCTATACAGTTTCCATTGTTAGAAGAGAACATTCACTAGAAGTAGAATGCCAGAAAAGAAGTTTCATGTCATACACAACTTCAGAGGCTAAAAGAAGCAAACCTATGTATGAGACAAGGATGATAACTGTAGAACAAAACAAGACCAGTCTCTTAATGCGGAAAGGTATTCAAGACCGGAAAATGTTTTCACAAAAGTCCATAATACTATAGCCGCCTAGTATTAAAGAGACAACAAGTCCAGCAAGCAGACCCATCAAGCCAATCAGTCTCCAAATGCACAAGTGACAGGTATTTCACATATACTGATATAATCAATATAGTCGAAGGGATATATTTTAGATACCTCACCACAGAGCATTTGATAATTCAAGCTACTTCAGTTTTGAGAAAAGTTACCTTAATCATCACTGGGTAACCAATCTCCTCGGCAAGCTTTACACCTTCTTCAGTACTCTACAATGGGGATTATCTAGTTATTAGTAGGTAGCCAAGAAACAGCAACACTTACACAAATAAATATAAAATGCATGTGCGTATGACAATGTTCAAATGACGGAAATGAATCAAAGAATTATGGCATGACACAGTGATACCTGCAATAGTCCGTCACTTCCTGGTACAGTTGGAACACCAGCATTCTTCATTGTATCTCTAGCAGTGGCTTTGTCACCCATGACTCTTATACTGTCTGGCTGCAATTTTAAGATAAAATCTTTTATAATGATGTTTACATTTCCTCGTGTTTTGAGCAACCATATGTCTTTTCATATTTATAGTGTTGGGACCAGCTAGCACAATTTGACTGATCCACAGGCAGGCTGTTCGACCAACAATCACAGATTACCAAGGCAATCCTGCCTAGCAAAGCTGGAGCAGCTGGGCCCAACAAGTGTTGTTGCTAGGATTCGAACCAGGGATCTCCAGGCTGTCACTCCAGTGCCTCAATCACTAGATCAACTCCTTGGGACGAATGACCATGTTTATTATGGCTCTCAGATTAAGTGGGATGTGTGATATTGTCCTTTACTAACTTTTACTTTTATTTGGTGAACAGAGTTGGAAGTGGATATTACAAAAATAAGATTTTACTTAAAGCCAGAGAAAGCTGTTGCTAAAAGTCAAAGAATTTAAGTAATCCTTTTAATTTATGTGGCTATTAACCAAAACATAGCAGAATACATTCTGAGGGCAAATGATGCATATGCTTCCATTGAGCAAGGGAAGGAAATGACATGGTTATGTATGTATATGTTTGCTGTTTTGGAAAAGAAACAAGAAAAGGGACCTCCATCAACAAGTCACTAATCTCAAAGCTAATTCTTCTTTCTTATCATGCTTGAGAGTGTCAGATTGTTGTATTAAAACATTCAGCTTATACTGAAAAAATTATCTTCTGATGGAAGAAGAGAAACTACCAGGTAGTTATAAAGAGATGTAGATATACCTATTCGAGAGATCTTATTGAGCAGAAGACAACAAGCTCTCTGGGTCATACCACAGAGCTCTATTTGAAACTCACATGGCTGAAGCCTGAAAAAATTTCAATTTATCCTAGTAATTTCTTCTCTTAAACCAAATATTTGATTATTTACCCACAAAACGCCAGCTAATTATTAGAAGCTTTATTTAATAAATGTGGTGTTGGGGCCAGCTAAGCACACCTCAAGTAATTCTACAGGGTACCTGCTACATCCCACCAACACAGGTACCAGATAATTATGTTCACCAAGGTTGGAACAGATGGGAAGAAATCACTTTGTTTTTGCATAATCTACTTCATTGACCACTATGCCACACCCTTGGGTGCCTTAGAACTCCCATGTTTATATACAAGACATGAGGATCAGCTAAATTTCTTCAAACCATACACAGATAGATAAAACAGATTAAGATTTCACTGTACTACTATACTTGATATAGCAGTGATCATGAGCATCTATATAGGAATCACACTAGATAAATACTTTAAGTTCAATGTCTTGAATTGATGGCTTTAATATCTAATATGAATCGATTAGAATAATACTAAGTGTTACCTTTCGTGCTCCTGTTTTGTTAGTATCTACTGAATACAACACAGATATCATGGAAAATACAGATGCCTACAGGTATAGGTAATAAGATAATGACGTGTGTAGGAACTTACATTTGGCCCAATAAAGTTGATTCCATGTTCTCTGCACATCTCAACAAAACTTGCATTCTCAGAAAGGAAACCATATCCAGGATGCAACATTGTACATCCGCGACTGATAGCAGCAGACAAGACATTTGGGATCACTAAATACCTATACATGGTAAATGGAGATGTAAATTCCGTGATTCTTGGAGATGAAAACTATGAAACGAAGATCAAATAAAGATAAGAAAATGTTAAGAATTTTCTTTTGGTGCACCCATTTAGTTCCGGTTTGTATAGAGGATTGGGTATCATTTGGAGAGAACCATATTTTGTAGGTTTCTCCTTTTTTGGTATACCTCTTGTATACGGAACTAATGGCCTTGTCATTATCAATGAAAATCTTTGGCTTGATATTTAAAAAATGCAAAGAATTTAAACTTAGTTTTGTCCAATAAGAACAGCAAGTTTCTGATAACTTACGACTGATTACTTGGTGCTTCTCCAATGCAAACAGATTCATCAGCTAGCTTCACATGTAAGGCATCTTTATCAATGGTCGAATAAACCGCAACACAAGGAATTCCCATCTCATGGGCAGTTCGGATCACGCGAACAGCAATCTCTCCTCTATTTGCCACCAGAATTTTCTCGGCGCGGCATGTCACAGTAAGAGCACCATGACCCTTGCGAGAATTAGTACGAACTCTGTGTGCTTGAGCTGTCTGCCTTGGAAAGTTTATCCTATTTCCAGCTATAAAGCTACACTGCGAGCTCCTAATACCGCTCGTTCTCCCCAAAAATAAACCCTATTCAGAACATGCACCCAAAATTTAAGGTTATCTGTAGCATCAAGATCTTCATTTGGCAGGCAGAAAGGTGCAAAAAAGCAGCATATATTTCAACTCATACAGAAAATACCTACTAACAAAATGCACCATAACATTCCCTCTGGGAATCTCATGTTGAGATGTGTGCAAGAACGTTTATATATTGAAAGAAAGAGATAAATGTGCCTAGAAGACTTCAAACAAGGTGAATAGCAAATTCTCCCAACCTCTCTTTTACATGATGATGCTTCAAGTAGTTTTAAGAAAAAAGAAACACCTTTTAACACAAAAACAACAACTACGCCTCAGTCACAAACAAGTTGGGGTCGGCTATATGAATCCTCATTTCTTCATTTAAGCTCATATCATAGTAAAATATATAAATAAAATATACTTATATAAAAATAAACAATTAAAGTTCCATTCAAGTCTAAAACCTATCCTCAACTAGTAGCTATCACCTGTATGGATCTTTTTCTTCATGTGTGCCCTATCTTTAGCTAAGTCTTTATTGATACCAAGCATTTGCCGGTCTAAAATACCAAAATATTTTAACACATCATATGATTTTTTTGTTAGCAATTATTAAATACCATAGGTATTATTACTATTTAGTGATATTTAACCTGTCAGGTCAATTCCCAGAAGAGCATATCATTAATAACAAAGCAGGATTTAAGATTAACACACATTACATATAAAAGTGGCCTTACGGGAGTAGAGCAAAGAGCAGATTTGCCACAAACGCTAGTCATGGCTGCAGAATCCATTTCCTGATCAATGTAATCCAATTCCTGTCTTCCTGCCAAGAACTGGGGAAAAACAAATCTTTTGAACATTGATCTAAGACCCACAAAGAATAACACAATGATTAACAAGAAAATGAAGAAAACAAGCAATAAGAAATGTCATTAGCTTAGTGTGTACCTATTACATTGGACGGAGAAAAAGAGGGGGGAGCAAGACATGAAAAAATCAGAGATGGGGATAAAAAACTAGGTGGGTGTGGAAAAAGAACGAATCTTTAGAAGAATGATTCAAGACCCACAAAGAATAAAACAATGCAAAACAACAAAATGAAGAAAACAAGCGATTTAGAACTGTAATTAACTTAGTCTGTACCTATTACTTTGACAGAGAGAGAGATGTGTAAGCAGCGAAATGGGTATAAAAGATTAGGTAGGTATGGAAAAAAAACAAATCTTTAGAACATTGATTCAAGACCCATAAAGAATAAAACAAAACAAAACAAAAAAATGAAAGTAAACAAACAATTAGAACTGTAATTAGCTTAGTCTGTACCTATTACTTTGACAGAGAGAAAGATATGTGGAAGCAGATGAAAGACAGGTGGGTGTGGAAAAAGAACAAATCTTTAGAACATTACTCAATATCCACAAAGAAAAAAACAATGCAAAACAACAAAATGAAGAAAACAAACAATCAGAACTGTAATTAGCTTAGTCCGAACCTATTACACTGACTGAGAGAAAGAGACATGGAAGCAGAGAAATGGGGAGGTAGGTATGGAAAAAAAAACAAATCCTTAGAACATTGAATCAAGACCCACAATAACAAATCAATGCATAACAACAAAATGAAGAAAACAAGCAATTTAGAACTATAATTAGCTTTGTCTGTACCTATTTCTTTGACAGAGAAAGAGATGAGGAAGCAGAGAAAGACTAGGTAGATAGGGGGAAAAAACAAATCTTTAGAACATTGATTCAAGACCCACAAAGAATAACACAATGCAAAACAAGAAAATGGAGAATACAATCAATTATAACTGTAATTAGCTTAGTCCGTACCTATTACACTAACAGAGAAATAGAGACTTGTAAGCAGAGAAATAGGGATAACAGACTAGGTGGGTATGGAAATAAAAAACAGATCTTTTTCACATTGATTCAAGACTCGCAAAGAATGAAACAATGCAAAACAAGAAAATGAAGAAAAACAAACAATTTAAACTATATGGAAGCAGAGAATTACACTGATAGATAGATAGAGATGTGGAAGCAAAGAATTACACTGACAGAGAGATAGAGATCTGGAAGCAGAGAACTACACTGACGAATAAATAGATGTGGAAGCAGAGAATTACACTGACAGATAGATAGAGATGTGGAAGCAGAGAACTACACTAACAGAGAGATAGAGATGTGGAAGCATAGAAATGGGGATGAAAGACAAGGTGGGTATGGAATAAAAATCAAATCTTTAGAACATTGAATCAAGACCCACACAGAACATCTCAATTCATAACAACAACATGAAAGAAAACAAGCATATAGAACTGTAATTAGCTTACAAATCACTACTTTGGCAGAGAAACGGGGATGAAAGACAAGATGGGTATGGAAAAAAACAAATCTTTAGAGCAATGAATCAAGACCCACAAACAACATCTCAATGCATAACAACAACATGAAAGAAAAGAGGCAATTACAACTGTAATTAGCTTACAAATCACTACTTCAACAGAGAAATGGGGATGAAAGACAAGATGGGTATGGAAAAAAAAAACAAATCTTTAGAACATTGATTCAAAACCCACAAAGAATAAAGCAGAGCATAACAGGAAAGTGAAGAAAACAAGGACTTAGAAGTGTAATTAGCTTACCAATCACTACTTTGACAGATAAATGGGGATGAAAGACAAGATGTGTATGGAAAAAAACAAATCTTTAGAGCAATGAATCAAGACCCACAAACAACATCTCAATGCAACATGAAAGAAAACAGGCAATTAGAACTGTAATTAGCTTACAAATCACTACTTCAACAGAGAAATAGGGATGAAAGCCAAGGTGGGTATGGAAAAAAAAAAACAAATCTTTAGAACATTGATTCAAATCCCACAAAGCATAACAACAACATGAAAGAAAACAGGCAATTAGAACTGTAATTAGCTTACAAATCACTACTTCAACAGAAAAATAGGGATGAAAGCCAAGGTGGGTATGGAAAAAAAAAAACAAATCTTTAGAACATTGATTCAAATCCCACAAAGCATAACAACAACATGAAAGAAAACAGGCAATTAGAACTGTAATTAGCTTACAAATCACTACTTCAACAGAAAAATGGGGATGAAAGACAAGATGGGCATGGAAAAAAAAAACAAATCTTTAGAACATTGAATCAAAACCCACAAAGAATATAGCAGTGCACATAATAAGAAAGTGAAGAAAACAAGGAACAAGAAGTGTAATTAGCTTACAAATCACTACTTTGACAGATAAATGGGGATGAAAGACAAGGTGGGTATGAAAAAAAAAAATCTTTAGAACATTGATTCAAATCCCACAAAGCATAACAACAACATGAAAGAAAACAGGCAATTAGAACTGTAATTAGCTTACAAATAACTACTTCAACAGAGAAATGGGGATGAAAGCCAAGGTGGGTATGGAAAAAAAAAACAAATCTTTAGAACACTGATTCAAATCCCACAAAGCATAACAACAACATGAAAGAAAACAGGCAATTAGAACTGTAATTAGCTTACAAATCACTACTTCAACAGAGAAATGGGGATGAAAGCCAAGATGGGTATGGAAAAAAAAAACAAATCTTTAGAACATTGAATCAAAACCCACAAAGAATATAGCAGTGCACATAATAAGAAAGTGAAGAAAACAAGGAACAAGAAGTGTAATTAGCTTACAAATCACTACTTTGACAGATAAATGGGGATGAAAGACAAGGTGGGTATGAAAAAAAAAAATCTTTAGAACATTGATTCAAATCCCACAAAGCATAACAACAACATGAAAGAAAACAGGCAATTAGAACTGTAATTAGCTTACAAATAACTACTTCAACAGAGAAATGGGGATGAAAGCCAAGGTGGGTATGGAAAAAAAAACAAATCTTTAGAACACTGATTCAAATCCCACAAAGCATAACAACAACATGAAAGAAAACAGGCAATTAGAACTGTAATTAGCTTACAAATCACTACTTCAACAGAGAAATGGGGATGAAAGCCAAGGTGGGTATGGAAAAAAAAAACAAATCTTTAGAACATTGATTCAAAACCCACAAAGAATATATCAGTGCACATAACAAGAAACTGAAGAAAACAAGGAACAAGAAGTGTAATTAGCTTACAAATCACTACTTTGACAGATAAATGGGGATGAAAGACAAGATGGGTATGGAAAAAAAAACAAATCTTTAGAACATTGATTCAAATCCCACAAAGCATAACAACAACATGAAAGAAAACAGGCAATTAGAACTGTAATTAGCTTACAAATCACTACTTCAACAGAGAAATGGGGATGAAAGACAAGATGGGCATGGAAAAAAAAACAAATCTTTAGAACATTGAATCAAAACCCACAAAGAATATAGCAGTGCACATAACAAGAAAGTGAAGAAAACAAGGAACAAGAAGTGTAATTAGCTTACCAATCAATACTCTGACAGAGAAATGAGAATGAATGAGGAGGTGGGTGTGCGGTAGATTTGAAGAAGGAGAAAGTTGATGATGTCGATGAAAACAAGAAAGCAATAAAACTTAGACTCTGTTCCAAACAAGATTGAAAGGTCCGCCAAAAACTGTGTTACAGGTTTTAGCTGCTAATGGGCTTTGTGATTTATTTTGAAAAAATTACATAAATTAATATATTTTAAAAAATAATTATTAATTTTAGCGATATTTTTTTTGTTTATTATCATATATAGTAATATTGTGATAAATCTGTAATATGTATTAAAAGTGAATTATGTATGCAATATATTTGAATTATATTTGTTTTTGAAATATATTATGTTTGTTTGGTAAAAAATTGTCACATTATATTATAAGTGTATTAAAATGTGTGATAAATATATTATTCGATCATTAAAACTTGTATTATATGTAATAATATATTGTTCTTTGTAATATGTATTAAACTTGTATTATAAATAAATTAAAAATGGTCAAGCGAAAAAAATATTATTGCTATTAATAATAAATATTTTTTTTATTATAGTATATTTATGTAAGTTTTCCATTTATTTTTACCGTATTCGGCATCTATATTAGAGTCTGATTAAATTTGAATTCACTAAAAAAAAGTAAAATATTTTCTAACAAGAGTGGCTCAGTATTCAAATGGACTCAAACTCGAGCCGTATTTAAAGTAATTTTTTTGGGAAAGAGTCAAAATGTCTTAAATTATGTAAAAGTTATAATATGCCTAATCAATAGTTTCATTTGAAAATGCTTTATAGTCGATATTTTGATTTAAAATGTTTTTATTATTTCATATGAGCTAAAAATTGTTCTTTTTAAAAAATAAATATATTCTTTTAAAACAATTTTTTTTTTATTATTCTTTTATCAGCATATGTTTATCCCATATCAATTTGAGAAAAAATCTTAGTAATTTTGTTAATTTTGTTTACTGTTATCTGAATGAAAATTAATCATGATTTTACTATCATGTCATATATTTTCAAACAAAAAAATCATGAATTTATTTTATTTTTAATTGTGCATTTTAGAAAATCAAATTGTACCAAACCAAAGTCAAACAACCTTATTTGGTACCCAAAAAGTGGGATATTAGATTTGTCGAAAGATGATTATCGATTCAAAAACGTAAGGTTCTCAAGCCCATTTTTTTCGAATCAAAGTAGATCGCAACTGTTCCACAACGAAGCGATAACGAGAAGAATTGAGGGGTGAACATGAACTAGGTAAATGTCCAAAGAGGAAAATGACAATAAAACACATAAAATACATAAACTAAGTAAGCATATTGTCACTTTCTAACAGCTACATATATTTACATGTTTAGTGCCAGAAATTCACATATAAAAAACAAGTATATTCATACATGGCTCAAGTCACATGAGCATATCCTTTTTCACTGTATACACTGGAGGATCGATCTTATGTTTCTCGTCTTCCTTTTAAGACGAAGATCAGTCTTACAGGAGATGGTTAAAGATCACAGCTGCGGAGAAATACCTTCGTTTACATCAGATTCTGAAACAGTATATAAGGTATTTCCTGACCGCGCTTGCACAAGACAGATATACCCCTTCAACACTCTCCTTGTTTGAGCACTGGTATACAAAGAACTTGTGCTTTTACACTGATTAGTGTTGAAGTAGCATAAGTCCAGAATTGGTGTTTTTCTGCATCTCTAAGTTTAAAAGAGATCAAAGCATGATTCACCACTTCAAAGTTCTCCGGGCTTTGTGAGAAAAACTTTTCACAGTTACTTTGTCCGCAAATGTTAATGGGAATTCTTCATCAACCTCCTCTCGTTGATCATACCAGGTCGTTGTATCTCTATCATCCTTTGAACTTCCTTCCACAGGTTCACAAGACGAGTAGGAATCCTCTGGTATATCCCGATACAAGTGTTTCAGCATAAAAAGAGCTGTATCGTTATCTCTCCAGTAGTTCCTGCAAATGTTAAATCCTTTTTAAATGATTTGAATATACCATAGAACAAATGGAAAATCCTGATCAAAAGCTGCGTTAGAGTAGATGAGATTCACGAAGCAATATAGTACAATGAATTGGCAAGCATTTTTGACCTGACATGTCTCACCAACAAAACTATCTGCGATGGATTCCAAATGAACCATAGGCAATCTAAATTTTGCATCCCAGCAGATACGAAATAACCATAGATGATCTCTTAGTATTCTTCAAACCATAGGTAGATAGGTCGCCCAATACATATATAGGTAGTAGGTATTAAGTGCTCAGTAGATTAGTCAAGATGTGCATAAATTGGTCACGACACCACAGTTAACCAAAAAAGTTTGAGTAAAAACTACACCATACCGCTTAAAATAAGAGCGCTAATTGTAAGGTCATGACAGAGTTCAGACTTAATAAAAACCTTTCACTATATACAGAAGAATGCAACAAACTGAGGTTTAAATATATGAGACTGTTGACAACTCTAAATTCGATAGAGTTGTCTACGGATGTCGAAAGGCTGGCAAAGATGCAAGTAAACCAGGCTTATTCAAAAGAAATGTTGGTTATGACTCAAGAAGCTCCAATAATCTCCTAAAGGAATCAAACACCAGAGAAAGATACAAGATAGGCACCATGAGACCACATTCTCTTTGGTTAACGAACAAGGGAGAAAAAGAAACAAGCACCACATACATGTTAGAACATGTCAAGGTTTGCTTTACACAGAAACTCACGTATGTGTTTTCTTATTAGCTAACTGCTCAGTTTGTAGGTGGTGGGACATGTATTATCATCATTTGTAAATATTTAAATTAATTTCAAAGTATGTTTGTTTTACCATTTTGTCCATTATTCAACTTCAGCTTGAAATAGGGAATTTGAAGTTGAAAAGATGGGTATTTCAAGTGAAATAATAGTATTCACTCACAAAACTTCCAACTTTTTCCCAAGTGAAATGCATGTTCAAACACTATGGCAACTTGCAAATATTCTTTTTTTAAAACATGAACTTCAAATACTCGTTTTTCAATCTCAACCAAACATTGTCCAAAGAAGGAAAACCAATTTGAACATGCTTTTCTCCAAAAGATTGGAAGTACACGAAGGTTTTTTTTTATTAGATGCATCAGGAAAAATAATTCTGCACAATATTCTGCACAAGTAATAAGGCATTTGTTTTGCAACACAACTTAAATTACAAATGTAATTTCGGTGTAAATAACACAACATTTTGTATCCCTATATTATTTCTAAACTTTGAACAAGTTCTTGAACTAAACAACTCCTCATTCTCTTGACTTTCAATGTAATGTGTTATCTAGTTCAAGAATAGTAGGTAACTTGGATGAGAAGGAAGAAAGAACTTCTAGGAAAAATTGACCAAACTTTTTGCGCCACCGCTTTTTTGATTGACAAGAATGGTACTCAAACATGCATTTCTTGCCAACATCAAAATCGTCCTGAACAAATTTTGCTTCCAGAAAGTTCAATTGACACAACCACAAAGCAGGGGAATTCATATTTTTTAAAGCTTTGATTAATGAGTCTAGTGGGGTCCTCTATTGCATAAAAACTATATTGAGTTACAGAAAAGTCGACTACGACAAGGAAAGATTTGACAGAGTTCCCTAACAAGAGGAGATTTTTAGTGGAAAAAGGCACCTTAAGAAGTGGAGTAAGTTGACACAGTTTGAACTACCATAACCATTAAGCAGTTCTGTCTTTGAATTACTTAATTCAAACTCCTCCACGATTCCTGTCACTTTGCATATCATACAAGTCTTACAACTACAACAACATACACAGTATAATCTCAAGAGCTGGGTATGGGGAGGCTAAAGCGTACACAAACCTTAGCCCTACCGAAGTCTTTGTAGTATGAAAAGACACTATGAACACAAGATTTTGTCATTGAAAAACTTTAGATCTCACCATTTTCTTCATTTGCGCATGAGGAATTTTTGGGTATACATGCCTGTCAATCATTTTAGAGGAGACGTGCAACTGACACAATGAACCCTCTTATGTTGACAAGGATACTTACGTGTGTGCTCCAAGGGTTGAAATGTATGCATGCCGAAATGTTTTATCCTGCAAAAAAAAAAAGAACAAAAGCCAATCGCGACTAGTGAGTTAAAATATATACTCATTCATGGACACTATCAGCAGCCAGGTGTTAAAAAGGAACACATAGTAAGAACCTAATGATATATATATACACACACACGCGAAATCATGTGGATTTCAAAAAGGAAAAAAACATTTGATTCAGTTTGCTGGACATTAGAACTTAAGTTCACAGCATGGACAGACGGTAAAGCACAAAATCTGATTAGTAGACGTGGAATGCCTCATGCTCGTAAGCTTTTAAAACTTTATTCATTACGGTAATCGTAATTTTTTGAAGTTTTTAAAATTATTGAAAAGCTTCTTTTGATGATCTTTGTCTAATGATTAGTATGAGAACAGGAGTCGTACTTCCATTTTTGTGTATAACATAAAAGTTATGAATTCAGTTTTCCTGACACATGCTGAAAGAAGATGGTGGAATTCTTGACATGTGAAACTCTGTATTCGGTGAGAAGTGATTGTAGGGGAAACCCTCCTTACTCTCCAATCTTGCCCGTTACCGACGGGGATTAAATCGAAGGAAATGATCAGCATTAATGATAAATTGTCTAGCGTTATTTTATTTTTGGTGTAAAGAGAACATTTTAGTCCAAGCAGAAGATATCTGGGATGTTTTAGATTATTTGTAAGAAATAGAGGTGATAGACGACAATATGACTAGACTGTAATACCTTTTGAAGGGGACTACATATATAGATTAGTGTTACTATCCTCAAAAAAAATGATAAAGAGATTTTACATGCTTTTTTATAGCTGGAAAATTCATGTTTCCATCTTGTTTTTGTCATCAATGGTGAAAATGTATAGATGCATTTGAACTGATCTCCTGATTATTTTTTTTGGAAAGTGTATAGACCCATGGAGAAGTCAATGGAGAAGAGAGGTGAATTTTTTTGAGCAAAAGGAAGAGAAAAAACATACTTCAAGCTTTTCACGTGCTCAAATATTAGTGTAAAACAAACAATATGCCATGTCAACACAAGGTGTACTCAAGACGCACCTCTGTAAATTGAGGTGTCTAAATGGTCACTAAGAAAGTTGAGGTGTCTAACTGGCAGTTCATGCCAAATTTAAGGGGCTATCTATCTATTGAATAACACCGATTTGCATACTGAACAATCACCCACATAAATATGAACATCAACAGCTACAGGAAAACAATGAAAAAGTAGAAAGAGCAAGAGAACAGCCATGTAACACAGAATATTAAGGCCTTCAATTGCAAAAGAAACTGGAAAGATATAACGTAAATAGAACAACTATTTGAAGGTCTATGGCGAATGAACGTACTTGTAAAACATGATCTACTCGACCATCTTCATTTCCAGTTAATCTCTCCATCATAATTGAGCCATATGACCTCTCTTCTATCTCCTGAGACTCTTGGGAACCCTCTGCAAGAAAGTGACATAATTACCAAGACAGATAAAAGGTAAATGGTGTTTGTTGGGTGAGGGGAAATGCTCCAGCTTGATTTAGAGCTGATAGCTTCTGTCACAGATAAAAGGGAAGAGGAACTTTTATAATCTAAACTGGAAGAAAGCACTCGAAAAAAGAAATGGTTGCTTTTATTACCATCTTCGCCATCCTTGTCTCTTGATTGACAAAGAGTGATCACCTTTACCTAATCACAAAGCATCAGTAATATCCATAACTCATTGGCATCATGAGACCTAATTGAAAACCATAAAATAATCACACAAATAAAGGCTAAGCACTAAAACAAGCTAGTCTACCCATCTTCTGTAAATTAATCCAGGATTGAAGTTTCAAACTAGTAGAAAAAATGCATGTCATAAAAAATAGTTAGATGAAGAACACACGTTTCCAGCATGATAAGTGAAAGGAGAATATCAGGTTACAGAAGCATAACCCAAGTCATTCAATTCATGGTTCCAACAACAAGCTGATATAAACCAAAACAAATAATTATTTTCCATGTCAAGTGATCTGTTCAGCAGGGATCTCTACTTCTATGAGCTATGCTTTATAATGTTAAAAGATCATGCACATATCTATACTTTAAACAGCCGTTCTCTTACTTTGTTAAGGTCAATAAAATCCAATCAGCAAGTTTCATTTGTAATAAGCTGAATATTTAATTCTTCATTTGTCAACCTTAGCAAGATTACAGCATATCGAACTTCCTAATGAGTGATATTGAATCGTATCATCTCAATCACAAACATGCCACCCTTTTTGTGCATGTAATGTCACATCAACAAATGGGGAGAAAACACACCTTTACAGTATTTATATTGTTCACAAAAGCATGTGAGCGCAAAGATACTTCTTCTTTAAATTCCTGCACCAAGTAGTATCAGGATGCACATTAATACAGACAGTGGAAGGAACCTAGCACATTAATTACGTAACTATGGAGACCTTACCTGAAAACCAACATGCAGCCGTTTCCCACCTCTGTGGTAGGGTATAATGACGGGGCGTTTGTTGAGATATTCTTTACAGACGAGTGGTTCTATTCTGAAATAGGATCGAGCATGCATGAGCTTGTAAAACAAAAAAGATGACCAAAATTAGCAATAATAACGACCATGAAACCTGTATGCCACTGGATCAAAAGGATGGAATATGTTGAACATTTGTCGACAAGCTGGCATCTCTTCAACTATGTTATCCTCTTCCCAGTAGTCTTTCCCCTTGCCTGTCATACCAGGATAAAACAGAAATAAAAAATAATAATTAAGTGAAACAGATGCACCACCATCTTTTTAATATATAGAAGAAAAAGAACTGCCATATTTCAAACACCCATGAGTTGCCTAGAACCTACAAAAAAAATGAATTAACCCCTTATAAACATCAAATGGCACCAGTCGCCACCAACATACAGAGTTTAGAGCATCCACAGGATTCATGGAACTTGCAGAGCTAAAGGCAGCATAATGCACCAGGAGGATTTGACAAACATTTAAAAAATAATTAATTTGACAAACATTTATTTACTGCTACTGAAGGAGTGATATATAAAGATTAGGTTTATACAGCAGATTTGATAGTAGTAAAGTAATCAGCTTACAAAAACTCACAGAAGACACAGACTCAACCAAACTACTGGCAATGGAAAGTGATCTGGAAAGTTAAGGTGCCCTACACGGTGCCCTGTTTTTACATGGCTTTTAGCAAACAGGTTGTTCTCACTCAGGATATCCGTATGAAGAGGAGCCTTCGGCTGTGCTCCAGATGCTTTTTTTGTGAATGTGAAGCAGAGATAATAAATCATCTCTTTTTACACTGTAAGGAGATGGTGAAACTTTGGCAGATTTTCATCAAGGTAAGGAGCATCAGTTGATCTATGCCAGGAAACATGAAGGAAGCTTTGGCATGTTGGAATAGGGATGGAGATCAGTCAGGGCACAGTGAAAGATAGAAGATTATCCCAGCTTGCATTTGGTGGACCATTTGGCTGAGAAGGAATCGGAGATGTTTTGAGAACAAGAGCTGCTCTATGGATAAAATGAAGCTGAATTGTTTGACTCTTTTCTATTTCTGGTGTAAACATGAATACCCTTGTCAACATGAGGATATCCCTAGTATTTTAGACAACTTATGAGTTCATAGGAGTACAGCAATACTTTTGTATTTCTGATTGTAGGTATTACTTGAATACTTC
Source organism: Solanum pennellii (assembly GCF_001406875.1). Taxonomy (NCBI): domain Eukaryota; kingdom Viridiplantae; phylum Streptophyta; class Magnoliopsida; order Solanales; family Solanaceae; genus Solanum; species Solanum pennellii. The sequence continues at coordinate 2,736,242 of NC_028637.1, read as the reverse complement.
CTGAGTTTTCCTTTGTTTATCATACAATCTAACCTTTTTTCAGAAAGTTTATGTATTAGATCTATGGAAACAAACACTAAGTGTCTATTCAAGCAAACAGATAACAGTTTTACAGGCTTATGGTAAAATATTCAAGAGATTTGTCACAAAAGTACAAAGTATACCCCTTCAGAGGATAAATAAGCAATGAAATCAACATGTGCTTTAAAATAGATAGAAGAATTACCGATCCCAATACGAACATTGCGGAGGGATAGAAAAACACCAAGAGGGGATCCAACAGCAAAAAATGTATCCACCTTTTTATGAAAGAACCAAAGAATGAAACAGCCAAAGTTAGAAGATGTCTTGGAGTACCCAACAAATGAAGAATAATCAGAAGAACGAAAGGTGAAATTATCAAAAGCCAGTTAATGCATTCCAATAAAATTGTTAACCCTACCATAAAGGATCTTGAATATTGCTAGTCTTGTATTAAAGAAATGATGAAAGCATAATACAAGTATTTAGAGAGATGAACATTTTGATAAGCTCAATAACTTTCTTCTAGGAATTTCAAAGAACATTGAAAGTCCTGCTCCAACATCAAACCAAAACTTGCCCAAACACACCCAGAAAATAGTTGCATCTTACAAAGGAGAAGTATTACCTTGAATTTCAACTTTGTGTATCTTAATTGCGGGGTATAACTCTTTGCTGAATCACTTTCCTCAGGAATAGATTGATTTCTTGTAGCTGTGTTTGTTCCTCCGTTTTCTGCTTCCGTTACACATCCTATCTCAAAAGAAACTTATAAGGACCATTTACTTTGATACACAATTGAAATGCTAAGTTAGGGGAAGTTAAAAACTGATCTCCATAATTATTTGTCTAGCTGTACCTTTCTTTATACACTCGGCATCTAATTCTTGGATTTTGGCTCTCAGCATATCAATCTGGACCAGTCTCATTGATGGAGAAACTTCAGTACAGAGAAAGTATTTTTAATAATGAAAAATGCATGCTGACTATGACATGTCACTACCTCTTTCCTCAGGGAATTGATTGTTCTGTCTTTTTCACATTCAGATACTCCCTCATCAATCTTTTGATTAAACTCAAAAATTCCATCCTCCACATTCTCGGCATCATTTATAGTGTCCCTCTCATCAATAGGAGTGTCACGAAAATTTTCATTTGCTGAGGAATCATTAGGTTCCCTGATATCATCGCTTGCAACTGGTTCATCTGAGTCTGATGAAGCAGGAGGGCCCACAGGATGACAAAAATCTTCAGTACGATCTTCCATAGACACTGACAAACTTGGTTCTACATTCATTTTGTCTTTATCTGACAGATCACTCTTATTTCCCTTCCTAATAGAAGTTTCATCATCTGAACTTAAGGCAGAGTTTTGGTCTAAAGAAAGGTTGCTCTGATCCTGCTGAGACAATTCATTCTCATTTTGTTCTTTGTACATCCACTCCATGGGAAAAGGGGAGGACAGTGTTGTTTGGTGGCATAGGATATCATATGACAAAACGCTCCCAAGGGAATGACCATACAAAGAAACCTGAGAATTTTACAAAATTTTAGTATGTATCTTTAATCTGAACTGTATGCATCAAGTTCTTATAGAAATAAGAAAGAATCTCTGCATATTCAATTATATCTTTATACCTTTCCACTATAACCGGGATTCCTCTTGAGAAACTTTAAGTATAACATATTCAACTGGTTGGAGACCTGAATATGGAATAAACAATTAGCACTAAACACTAATAATTTAAAGGTAGGCAATTGATATACCATATTGAATTGCCAATGCATATCATATGCAGTAAAGACAAATTAATGGGTGAATCTGCTAAAATGAATAAACAGAATGACCTTGAAGAAGTGTGACAACAACTATTATGCCTCAACCCATAGGAAGTTGTGGTCAAGCTACATGAACTCTCAACTCCATTTCCAATATTCAATAGTTTGGATTTCATTAATACTGTAGGTTTTCTATAATTTCTACTAACATACAGATCTCTGAACTTAATAGATATCCTAGCAAATGAACCTAAGTTTAGCATATTATCATGACTAAGTTTTAATTCCAGCTAGTAGGCATTGGTTATATGGATAGTTAGCTTCCATTGTGTTCTGTCTTCTGCTGAATGTTTATGGATTGCAAGAGATTGTAGATCTTCTAAGACTGTTGACTTCAATGTAAGTTTAGGTCTACCTCGTGCAATTGGAGGTATTCATACACATTAAAACCAATTATTAATGGCACGCCTAAATCAGGGATAAATGAATCGAAAATGGATTAATCCAGAAAACATAATAAAATGCCCTTCAAATCAAGTTGAGCAAATCTTTTGCAGAAAGTCATGCAGTCTACCTGAACATACCTTATGTCACTCAGGAAGGTCAATAGAGTCATTTCTAATTGTGTCACTGTACTTACTCTTTGGTATTGTTATTTGGTAAAACTGGTTGAATCATTTGTGATGCCTTCAGTTTTGCTCCACTAGATGTCAATTGTCATTGTTGCTTTAATGAGCAGAATCTTCGACCACTTAAGTCATAGTAGAGTACCGTGATTTTTTTCACACATAACTTTCTATTCCAGCACTCTATCCTGCATGCCTAGACCCCATTCAGTTCTCTTAGAAGCAACATTATTTATTTTAACTTTTACAGAAGGGGGGAGAATAGTACTGACGAGATGTTTTTTGTGCAATGACACTGGAGAGACAAATAATTATCTTTTTTACATTGCAAGTTTACTTCACAATTGTGAAACCTGTTCCTCAGTCTCACAAAGACTGAGTGGATAATGCCTGAGCATACTGCTGACTTGATGAGCTGCTGGATGAAAAGAGGGGGTAGCAAGAGTCCAAACAAATGGTAGAGGATAAATCCTCATGTATATGCTGGACAGATGGAAAGAAAGAAATGGGAGAGGTTTAGGAAACGAGATCAAGTCCATACATGATGCGAAACGGAGCTGTTTAGTGTTTTAATTCTCTTGTGCGAAGGATATTTTATAGAGGAAGTAGATGAGCTGGTAGGTTTCTTAGGTGCTATCTAAAGCTTAGAGTCTAACCTTACTACCTTGTAATTTTTTTGGAGGCGGCCACATTCCTTTATGGCTAATGCTGAAGAATACAACAGTACTAATTATCAAAAGACAAAACATTACTTGTGTAACTCAAAATTTCTCAAACTAGGTAACTCTTATGATTTGTAGTTATTCATTAAATACTTTAGAATAGGTTCACTTATAGTTTTTTTTTAAGTGGGTACATGTGTATGATTTCATTCTAAGAAGGAACTATTTCTTTGCAATAATAGAATCAGCACTAGACATGTGGTATATGAGGATTTCATCATGAAAAGAAATACAAATGCTATTAAGTTGCCAGTTTCATAAAACAAAAAAAATGCTACTGAGCATACTTTTCCATCTCAGGATTTAGGAAAACTAGACATACATAACAAATTCAAAGACAACAGTGATCCCTAGAATCGCAATTTGTTACAGTTACAAGCTGATAAGATTATACAGTTATTTTTCTAAAATTAGGTTATGCTAACCACTTGGTTCACAGATCAACAGCCAGGAGCAATGCCATGACTTGGAAGTGGAAGAAATGCTAGAGTTTTTGGACAAAATCGAAAATATTCAGATACATCAACTGGAGAGGAATTGATATGGGAAAATAGAGGTAAAGGAAGCTGCACAGTCAATGAGTTGCAAAAAGAAATGGTTAATAGAAGCAATATCTTTGAAGATAGACCTTTTGAAATTGATATTGAGAACAAAATCTCCAACCAAGGTATGATTTAGCTGGCTGGCAGCTCAAGGAGCATGCTTAACACAAGAAGTTCCAAGGAGGAGAGGTACAGTTATGTTTTAGCTGGCTGGCAGCTCAAGGAGCATGCTTAACACAAGAAGTTCCAAGGAGGAGAGGTACAGTTTTTGCAGCAGGTTCTTCATGTTTAAAGAAGAAGGTGAAGATATAGATCATCTATTTGTGCATTGAATAGTAGCAAGGAGCTTGTTGAATTTGTTGAACAGTACCTTTGGTACAAGCTGGGTGATGCCTAGGAGCTTGAAGGAAGTTTTTGTTATTTGGAATGGATTAAGAGTAAGGAAATCTACAAGGGCAATTAGAAGATGATATCTTAGTGTATTATATGGACCATATGGAAGGAGCGAAACCAGAGATGCTTTGAAGGTATTTCAATTCCCATATAAGTACTTAAATCTAGATTTTTACTAAACCTTTTTGCTAGGGAGTAATTTTTCTGATCTTTTGGATTTTGTTGGTTCCAGGAGCATTTATAAGGAGATCTGCTCTGTAGGAGTTAATTTATACTTTTTCAATTACACCCAAACAAATCAAACAAAAATAATACCGGTTTTGACATATGGGAATAAATCAACAACCAAAAATCTAATGAGAAAGGTAACCACATAGGGTGCTTGGCCAGATAGCCATACACCTTATTACAGAGAATATAAATTTTCACTTAGTTACCAATTTGTTCTCCATACAGCTATAACAACAATTATGTGAATTACAACCCCTCATTCTCCAGAGTCAAAAGAGTTTGGGCTATGGAAGCAAAAGGTTTGTAAGTTGGACATTCTTTTATCAGTAAAAATAAATTTTATTAAATAACAGATAGTACCAAGCTGGTACTGCAGCAATACAGAAATAAACTGGACATGGATTCCTCAAAGCTAAAGGGAATCCAATAAATCCAGCAAAACATTAGTTCCAAAACTAAAAGTGCAACTTGAACATTTGAATACAGAAACCAGGCAAAAAATCAAGAATCCAAGAATTCCAGCAAAACATCAGTTCCAAAACTAAAAGTGCAACTTGAACATTTGAATAGAGAAACCAGGCAGAAAATCAAACACAACAGCTGAGCAACATCAGGAAGAAGAAAGGATAGTGAGGAAAACTTGAACTGGAGAAAGCATATTAGAAGTACCGAGTCAATAATAGCCTGGCAGTAAATGGGGCTCATGTAATACAGCACATCATGCACTGTTGCACTCAACAGTACGCGCAATCCCCGTACACCATCTAAAGTACATCGTTCAACTGCAGCCTCACCACTAAGCTTTAAGCCCTTCCTCCACTGGTACCCACAGTTGAAACATAAGAAAAATTGACGTTAATTTACAAGAACAAATCAACAGAAATCAGATCAAGAAACAGACCTATGAAGAAGAAAACCCCAAAATATTGCACGACAGGAATGCAAAAAGATAAAACACTTAAACATGCTAACGGACAAAGGGGGAAAAGACGTGACTATTATGTAACAAGATAATGCTTCAATTGAAAGACTATAACAGCAATTTTTAGAGTTGCAGTAATACGATAACTGGAAATAACTCGATCGAGCACCACTAAGCACAAACAATGTAAATTCAAGTACAGACAGCAGTGATTATACCTACTTGGTGCCCTCACTTTGGCCTATTCTATCTTTTGCATCTTACGATCTCGAGGTGGACCCCTAAGCAGAGAGTGGATCACCTGAGGTCTCGGATTGCTAGGCCCTAAATCACATGTCCAATAGATGATTTTACTTACTAATTTTAGATGCTTCTAGTGTTCATCACTATTATCAACATTTTCTACAATTTCAACTGTTGCAATTACAGTTATAAATGACACTCTGATCAAGTAGGTATACATTTGCTACATAATGACAGGATTCTCTGTTTCAGTGTGAAGATTTTGGTAAAACTTGATAATCTCTCCTTTGATCTCTGATGGTTCATCTAAGGAAGTCTCATTAATAACAAACTTATCAACGATATTTCACCTTCTGTAACAGTTTGTAGTTCTATGAAAGAATTTGGTGTTTCTCTCCCCTTCTTTAAGCCACAAAACCCCTTGATCTTTGTCTCCAGGCCACTTCCTCCTTTTTTCGCATTTTCCTCAAACACCACTGTCAGGGCAGCCCTCAAGTGAGCCTCATCATCTGTCAGTAATATATGGCCTTGAATCTCTTCTAACTTAGTCAATTGACTAAGTATACTTTGTTTCTGCATTTCCAGATTGCCCTGTATAGTTTTGCTCCAATCCTTAAGTTTCCCCTTCAGAGCCTTCAACTTGAAAGCTAAAAATGAAATCTGGCCTGCCTTCACATATGCTAGAGTCTCACCACAGTTTTGACTCTTCTCTTTTGAAGGTTTCTGTCTGGAGCCACCAATTCTCAAATTTGTACAAATAATTTGACCTCTCCCAATTGTCACAATCAAGAACTAAAGGACAGTGGTCAGAAATATCTCTCAGTAGAACTGACTGCTTGATGTTCCTAAGGGAAACTTCCCACTCTTTCTGAAGTCAAAAATCTATCAAGTTTTGCGGCAATATAATGGCTTTCCCTTTTATCCATGTAAAATTGCAACCTGCCAATGGAATATCCTCCAGGCTCCGGCACCATCTCCTCTATGAATTCAGAAAAATCAACCATGGCTTGTTGAATTTAGTACAGTTCATCACAAATGGAAATCTAACTGTGTTGAAGTTCCTGGCAATCACCCAAGGCTCATTAAAAAGGCTTCCGACAGCGCGCAGTTCAAGCCACACCTCTTCCCTTTCCATCCTGACATCTGGATAAAAGCCAACAAAATTCCAGAGGTTTGCCTAAGAATTTGCAGGTGATACAGTAAGAACCTGCCTCACATATCCCTCCCTCCCATATTCTGCGATCCCATAGCAATATAATTCCCCCTCTGGTACCACTGGCCTCCAACTATGCATACTTCACCCACCTATTTGCCCATAATTCTTTGATAATATCCCTAATGTCACCTTTTAACTTTGATTCTTTGAAAGCAATAGACATCTGATTTCTAATTGTTCACCATATTTGTGGGATTAGTAAGGGCCCTCAAATTCCATGTTACAATATTAACTTTCATTGACTTGATTAATCCATGTATCATTAATATTTGCTTTCTTATTCAATCTTTTATCCCACATAACTTATACAAGTATTATTAATGAGGAAACAGAAAGGATTACCAATTGCATTAGTTAATGCTGATTGTTATGTGAAAAATAGATCTCTTCAAATCCTAAACAAATATGGTATAAACCAATGTTGAGATTTTTTATTTTTTTTGAGGATTAGCAATGTTGAGTTTTATGTGGATATTATATCTTCTAAAACCTCAACCCAAAGACCCCTAATGCATTCATAACAATGCATACCACATTAAAAAATGTAAAATATCAACTATGAAAGCAATACCTGGCATGGGATGAACAGAACTCTCTGAGTGCCACGTTGGTATGAGGTTAAGTGTCGTTCAGCCAGGATTGACGTAATATGGCGGAAGTCACTAACATCATCCACAAGATTTGATTTTTCTAACCTTTGACCAATCCCGTGAACCATGAACACCAGATGTCGAACAGGGACCTATACACAGCAGTATCAAGTTACACAGTCTGCACTACAAAGCTATCATAGAAGTTGAAAAGAGACCATTCTACATATGGAAGGTAAAAAGTGGAAAAGATGAGTCTTAAAAAACAAGTTTATGCATTTTTTTAGGAAACATTAGTAATCTCAACTAACTTGATCAGCAAAGGAAAACAAAGAAACATCAAAATTGATTAAACAGGTAATTACTGAACTCTAAAGAACACGAATAGAGACATATCACGCAGATAAAACCACCTCAATGAGTTGGACAAGAGTAGTTCGTCAAGATAAGGATTAATCCTTTTTAGAAATTGATTTTATGCGGTCCTATACATATGCAAGGAAGGTAATCAAAAAGGAAGGAAAACAGGTCGTTCTCTCATTATCACTTAGGTGTTGTGTGAGATGACAGTTTTAAATGAGAGAAAGAAGTATGAAATCCTCTTTTCAAATCTGACTTTTCCTCCCATTGTTGCTTTTCATTACATTACTTCAAAAGTAGCTGCTTTAGCTTCAGCCACTCGAATTTTCAAGCAACCTTTTTACTTCTGTGCACATATACTACCATCAGTGTCAAAAGAGAATTTGAATATGTGCACATAGATAAAGAGATACGAAAAGGACAAAGCATGAGGTCATATAAAAGGTTGAACTAGCTAAATAAATGCAGAAACCTTCAACTGAGTGAAATGAAAAGTTAAAATAAGATATTAGCTTGATCTTGCAAAGAAAGTGACGGGGGTCATATTCTAGTTTTGAGGGAATAAAACCTCCCAACTAAGAGAATCTTATGAATTTCCAATATACCAAGTACCAGCAACTTAGTACTTCTGATGCCTTCCATATCTACAGTCAATCAAAGGTACAACTACTAATACAAGCCTACATGATGGTTGCATCTTTTTTTTTTGAACTGGCAACTTAATGATGATTTCATTTTCTTAAGGTCAAGACAAAATAAGCATCCCCATATTCATATATCATTTGATTGATGAGTGATAGAAGTAGAACACATACACTCACGTAGTAAACAAGAAGCACTAGGCCTACCTGTGAGCAGTAATCATCCATTTCTTCCTCCTTCTGTTGACGTACTTCGTCCTAAAAGAAACAGATACATGAGTTCAATTTCAGCAAGGAGGAACAAGAGAAAACAGATTAAATCCTAAATATCAAGACCCTTTATGGACCAAAAGCCAGTCTTCACTCTAAATCATCTTTATAACAGAAGGCATATAAACAACTTCCTTATAGCGAAGAAATGGACCTTGGACCTAACTCAACCCCAAAAGCTATCTCATGAGGAGAGAATTGCCAATCCAAGACTATATGATGTCTCCCCCTCTATGTCCACTCAAAGAAAGAGGACGCTATGAAGATGAGCACAAAACAGTAAAAAGGAAACTAACACTAGTAACTTCATATCAGAACGAAGAGAACCAACAGAAGTATTAGATTTGATAGTAAGAAAATGAGTGCCTGTGTTGGTTTCGGGGACTGAGGAAGAGCATATCCACGCCTTAGCTTAACACCATTCCCCCCAAATCCTATAGCACCTGAGAAACCAGAGGCATCAGCATTAAGCCACGCTTCCCAAGTATCATCTTCTCCAGTGAAAATAGCATGCAGTCCCTGCATTGTTGCAAGCAAGTACATCACTAAGTACAACTCAAAAAGCATATAAACAAAAGCTCCATAAATTCAGCAATTTAATACCGGGGCGAAACCCTGCATATCAACTCGAGCTGCATAGAGCCCTGACGGCTGAAAGGTTCTTCTATGCCAAACCTGTGGCAGCCATCCAAGACTTATCAATATTACTGAGGGAAATTTTTTAATTATCCACAAAAAGATGAGGAGCATAGAACATTAAATGAAAAAAGAAACGTTCAATTGGATCAGTGAACAAACAGATAACAAGGTAAAATTTTCAAATGCATTTTATTTTTTGACAGTAAGTAGTAGGATTCCAGCATCTGCCACATGCCGTCACACATTCCTTAGCAGAAGATGTAAAAAAAAGATCATAAAACCAATTACATATAAATCTTTGCAATCAACATCAGATGATATATATCAAAACTGCCACTCTTAGTAATGCCAAATACCTTACTCCGATATGCAAACTCCAACTGCTCAGCAACATCTTCACGTAGTGGAAGCCAATCCAGACCCCCTTTACGAGCGAACCAGTGACCTCTTAAGACACGACGATTTTCTCCATTCCAGTAAACAGGAAAACAGTGTCTCTTCACCAAATCTACCTGCAGAGATGATGACAGTCCTTATTCAGGAATTTATTTTCTAACTGTGTAATTACCCCCTTCTAATTAATCTCGTATGCAGAGGTTGAAACCAGATAAGATTTCTAGGCAAGAACCGCATAGTCCATGCTACATCATGCATAATTTCCAGATATCACATGTTCTACCCAGATCTTTGCCATTGGTGAACATCTTTATAAATTTTGTCTTAACCTTCTCCTCTTAGGAGGTCTATATTCTGTACTGTAATATGTTCTTTTTTTGTTTCACGAGTCATTATGACAGTACAAAAGGTAAGTACTCCTCCTAGATGGACTAACAGGCAGTAAAATAAGAGAATGAATAGACAAAGGATACCTCATACAGGCCCCCCTTAACAGGGACTCCAACTCTTTCTTCTTCAACTAAATCTTCATGTGCTTGAGAGCTCTCCGGAGAAGATATTTCTGATGCAGAACTGAATCTATTTGGTGCCCCCTTTGGACCCACACTGCACTCCCCATACTCTTCCCACCAAGAAGAAAGCAACTCATCCTCTCTCTGCATAGAACAACCCAATTAATACCGCAGATATCGACATACAATATTGCAGATTGTAATATCCACACAAGTTATACCGTGATATTCTTTTTGTTTCCATTCTTTCAGAAGGTACATGATGAGCATATTTATACAGAAGCTTGAACTTTGCATAATCAAGCAGAAATGAAGCAAATATGGGGCAATATCTCTTTATCACGTACCAGCAAATGTTATACTGACTGGGCCATAGATTAATTATTTACAAATGAGAAGTAATCCAAATAAACAGAACTCTGGTCAGAAAACATTACCTGCAAGAAAGAAGCCTCAATTGCAAGAGAATCTCTCAAGCCAAATCTAAAGTAATCACCCTTTCCCACTACTTCTGTTTTGGGGACTGCTGCAGCAGGCTCTGTGTAAAAGTAAAATCCACAAAGGACAACCTAGATTTATACACGAATACGACAGCTCATGCTCACAGCAATTGACAAATCTATAATATTTGGACTCACGAGTTTAAAGAAGATCAGCTACTTATCAGAGAATTTTGACTCATGAATACACTTTAAACCAGAAAGCACAACCCGACTCATCAATGGTAAAGTTTCTGAAGGTATGATGAACTCCTTTGAAGAACACTAAATCTAGACGAATTGAACTTACTGTTATTCTTTTAGAATCTATAATTTTGTTACTCAGAAAGCTTATGTATAATTTTTAGTCCAAACATTTTATGTTTTTAAGCTGCAGAAATCGGGTTCAAAAGGAATGCAACATTTTGGAGGACAAAAATCCCTCAGAACCATATAATGAACAACGAAAGGATAAACAGCAGAATAAACTAGCAAGTTGCTTTTCCAATTAATTGTTCCCAAGGTAGAATCTCAGAGAGGAAAGATATCCATGAGTCAAATACATGACTGTACTCCTTTGAGCCAATACATTAACACCTTCTATTTCAATTCAAATTTTTCCTACTGAACTATGCTTCAATCCAAAACTTGGGGGTGGCAATATGAATCTTCAACATCCATTCAGCTTTATTCGAGCTTAATTTGTTTTAATTCTTTTAAGGTAATTTAGGGTCTATTGGTTCTCTAAAACTAGGGAATTTTAAAATCTCACACAATACACTGACATACAAGTCTCTCACCAATCTAAGAAGTCTCCTAACAAACATCAGAAAGAATGTAAGTGCAACAACACAACTAAACCATAATCAAGACTAGTTAGTATTCCATTGTATTCTGTTCCCACTTCTTCTTTCTTTTGTGACGGGGTTTTTATCAATAAAGTGCCAAGAAGTTACTGAAGAAGTCCATCACAAGATTACAAGCTATAGCCAAAAGTGACAACCCCAGAAACTCAAAAAACTAAATTTTTGAGATATAATCAGTCATCCTAATCCTACACTAAAGTAAAGTTCTGTAAGCATATCAATGTCTAACAAGATAAATATGAAGCCTTTGGTTTTCAAACGATCTTGCATTCCTCTCTAACCAAAAAGTCCACATGATGCATAAAGGAATGGTTTTCAAATTTGTTTCAAGCTTCTGCTCACTTTCTGATTCTGCCTTAACTTCCCCCGGAAAAAAAAAACATGTCCACATCGTACATCTGCTACAAGCACTTCAACATACAGAGAAACAAAAAGCAACACGTCACAACACATGACATGTGGACCTCACTTTTCAAACTCAATCAAAAAAAGAACTCAAACAACTTTTAGAGAAGTTTGCAAATATGAATGCCAACATGGGACCTAAAACATTTACAGTTAAGAGTAGAACATACGGTTTACTGCCAAAGGCATCTTGCAGAAATACCAACGAACATCACCACCATCTGACGGACTTCTAGTCTGAGCAAGGTACTTTTGCCTCCCCTCTAAGTGTTCAATCTCATCTGCTAACCTCCTAATATTTGATGGTGTGTTCTTCAACATGTCAGGAGAGGTTTCATCGATCTCACCTTTCGACCCAGAAACAGATGCCATTTCCTCCTCCTGAACCTCAACCTCACAAAAGTCCAAACACCTCTCTACCAGTCAACTATCTTTTCACAAGAAAAACATGCATCAGCATCCACAAAATACAACCTTAGAAATCTCAGTGAAGTGAGTATCAACTTGAAAAAATTACAAGTTTTGTCCAGCTGAAATCTTGAATATGCAACAAAATCTAACTTTTTTCTATATGAATTCATCAAAGACATGCGCAACTAATTTGATGCCATGAATCAAATCATGCCTTTTAACAGATGCCATTACCTCCTCGTCCTCAACCCCACAGAAGTGAAAAGTCCAAACACAGTCAACTAATACCTACAAAATAAAAACAGGTATGCAGCATCAGCATCAACAAAATACAATCTCAGAAATCTCAGTCAAGTGGGTATAAATTCAAAAAATATATAAACTTTTCCCAGCTGAAAATAATGAGTTTTTCTTCGCTTCTTGAAATTTTCAATACAAATTCATCAAACAAATGCTCAACTTATTCAAGAGCATGAATTAAATATGCCCATCAACTGATGCCATTACCTCCTACTCCTCCTCAACATCAACCTCACAGAAATGAGAAGTCCAAACACAGTCAACTAATACCTACAAAATAAAAACAGCATAACCATAAGCAACATACAATCTTAGAAATCTCAATCAAGTGGGTATAAACTCAAAAAAATATAAACTTTTCCCAGCTGAAAATCATGAGTTTTTCTTTCTTTCCTGCAATTCTCTATACAAATTCATCAAACAAATGCTCAATTCATTCAACGGAATGAATTAAATCATCCCCATCAACATATCCCATTACCTCCTCTTCCTCCTCCTCAACCTCACAAAAGTGAAAAGTCCAAACACAGTCAACTAATACCTACAAAATAGAAACAGCATAAACACAAGCAAAATACAATCTTCGAAATGTGGGTATCAACTCAAACAAAAAATATTAACTTTTCCCAGCAGAAAATCATGAGTTTTTCTTAGTTTCTTCAAATTTTTAATACAAATTCATCAAAACAAATGCTTAACTAATCTTAGGCCATGAAATAAACCATACCCATCAACAAAAAATTTGTTCTTTACAGATTAAAAACTTAGAAATTGGAAAATGGGTATTGTTTAATTGAAGATTAACACATAGTATTGGTAACAAAATTCACCTGAAAATCAAGAATTAAAGGGTTTTCTGGATTCTCATGGAGGATTTTGTACTATTTTTTCGTGTAAATTTTAGATTTAGAATCTAACAAGGCAATTGAATCTTGTTGAATGAGGATATTGAATTGTAAAGAGAAAAAAAAAACGGTGGAAAAGAAAAAGAAGAAAACCAGAAGAATGTATTGATTAAGTTTATAGAAGGAATATTCTGTTAAACTCATTGAAAATGGAAATTAATGGTTTAACCTTGTTCAATTTTTCATCTTGATCATTTTCGAACTTATTTGATTGGAAATAAATTATCGTAATAATTGACTTTTTGGAATATATTATTTGAAAATATTAGTTTTGTCGAAAATAAAATAAACTTATTTTGAATTAGGGTGTTATTTGAACATTTAAAGAAAATATTTAGCATATATTAAATTATTATTTTTTTTTGGAATCCACGATAATTCATAGTCGTTGCAAGGCTCTATCCTTTTGGTGAGCGTTTTGTGCGCACTGGATAAATTTCCGCTATGTAATAGCTTGTAAGCTATAGAGGGAATATAAACCTCACTGGACAAGCCATATACAACATGCTCGACTCAGAATACATTACGCATATTAAATTATTGTAAAAAAGAAGAAGAAAAATATGTTACCTGATACTACAAAAGTATATAAATATGTTTTTAAAAATATAAAATTCTTGAAAAATACATTTATAGATTTTTGTAGTATTCAGGTAACATAGCTAAATGGAGTTAATTGTTCTTCGATTAATATCAACTAGAGAAAATAAAAAACTACAAACTGATTTGGCCCTATTTTTTTCAATTTTTTAGATATTTATTATTAAAAACTTGAAAATTGGGAATGGATATTGTTGAATTGAAGATAAGCATCTAGTTTTGGTAACAAAATTCACGTGAGAATTAAGAATTAAAGAGTTGTCTGGATTCTAAGCGAAGAATTTGTATTATTTTTTTGTGTTAATTTTAGATTTGATATTTAAATAGGAAATTGAATCGTGTCGAATGAGGATATTGAATTGTATAGAAATTATTATAATAAAAAAACGGTGGGAAGAAAATGAAGAAATCAGAAAAGTGTATTAAGCTTATAGAAGGAATATTCCGTTAAAATCATTGAAAAAGGAAATTAATGGTTTGACCTTGTGCCATTTTCATCTTAATCATTTTTTGGGCTTATTTGATCGGGAATAAGTTATTATGAACTATTATAATAGATTTTAGAATAAGTTATTTGTAAAGGGAACAAGTTATTCTGAGCTATTACATTAGATTTTAGAATAAGTTATTTGTAATTTATTTTGTCAAAAATATGAAATAAATTTAATAAATTAACAATGTATATGATTATATCCTTCATATTGATTGAGGTCTTTAAAAAATATCAAGCATATATTAAATTCTTAAAAATAGATTTATGCTACTTTTATAGTATTCGATTGAAATAGCTTAGTGGAGTTAATTGTTCTTGAATAACCGTCGACTAGAAAAAAAATAACGAATTTATTTGACCATTCCATTTTTGAATTTTTAAATCTTTTTAAAGTTATTTTGTAAATTGAATTTATTGGTTAGAACTTACTTAAGCTAATACGAATATAGATTGACGATGACGACATCTAAGATGGAGTGTTCATTCAGAAATAAAAATTATGAATCAATAATACACAAGAAGAAATGATGTTTGATCTTTAGAAAAAGAAACACATAGTTATTAGGATATATTATAACAAAAAAAATAATTTTGAAAGGTAAGTTAGTTCAAACGTAAATGCAAGAAACGAAAAAAAAATGATTTCAAAGTATTCATTTCTTTTTGTGTGCCAAAAAAATTAAGAGGATTAGCACTAGTGAGGAGTAACATAATAAGTACTTGTATTTTAAAAATTGAGAATTTTTTGAAATCACTTTTTTAACTTCATGAAATATACATAAAATCTGTGTACACTCTTTTTTATTCGATCTCTATTTTTAAGATTAAACAAAATATATTTTTGTTATCGCGCAAAGATTAACTATATTTAAAAATTTATTGACACTCTCTAAAGTCACTATTGCTCCATAAATTTATCTTACAAAATTTATATTGTTGTCTGCTGATTCTTCTTATTGGTGTTATTAATTATTCTTGCGGTTGTTTTTTAAAATAAAAATAAATAAATTGTTTTATCGTAAATGTGAATCGTTTCAAGCGAAAGATGTATCAAAAGATTTGAAACATCGAGAGAATTTAATATTTGAAATCTAGGATTGTTTAGAGGAGATTTTGAGTTGATCGAGATTAAATAGTCTATAATAATGTCTACTTCATATATAGTTAAACTATATTTATTTTATTGTGTATATCATAATGTATAATTAATATATAATTATATATAGGTACACCATAATGTATAGTCAGAGTATACTTTCTATCTGAGGCAGACCCACTTTTGAGGGTGTGGGTGAACGTGCACCCGTTCCCTTCGATATATATATATTTTTGTATATATACATTTATATAATGAAAATTAAGAAATATATAACTGAGTGTGCACCCTAAGACATATAAGTTGAGTTGGTGTAGTGATCAAACACCCGATCGTTGGCATCATTGCAACTTGATGATCGTGAATTTGAGTCTTATTGTTGTTTTCTTTTTGAAAAAATAATTTTTTTCAAAAAAGAGATAATAATTCTTTTTGTAAATTTTAATTTTTTTTTTTCCAAAAAAAGGGTTAGTAAAAAAGCCTCAAGCGAGACTCGAACTAGCAACCTTAGAGTGTACACCAAGGGTCGGTACCATAAAATTTTAGAGTGAATTATGCTCGATTTTTTTAATTCTATATTTATATATACACTCGATTTCATACTTGTTTGACAATTTTTTTGATAAAGTGTCGTTGCTTCATTAACTCACATTCGACTTTAATAGTGTCTCCGCCGTCTTCCAATCCTAGGTTCGCCTTTGCTTTCTATGACTTTTGGCAAGCTATAGTATAGTCAGTGTATAGCTCATATATAGCTTGGCACGATATATTGCATACTCAATGTATACTTAATATAACTTTTGACAGTCTATAATGTATAGTTAGTATATAACTCATATATATTTACGCTTTGCATACTTGATGTATATTTTTCATGACTTTTGACAAGCTTTAATATATAGTTAGTGTATAACTCATACATATATACGCTATATTCTATAGTCAGTGTATGTTTCCTATGACTTTTGTTTATTAATTATGTAAGAAAAACATGTCTATATAATTTTATAATTAAACATTTTTTGTATATATTTGAAACTAGCCCTGATTATTTTACTATAATATAAAAAAATGTTAACAAAGAGAAAAGTAATTATTTTCAGTTATTGTCTAGTTTTGGATAATATATTTTTATTTTTTGATATTTCAACCATAGAAAGGTAGCATGTATTTTATTATACAGAAAAATATCAAAAATATTATATTAAACTATGTGATAGAATGTTATCAATTAATAGTTTGGTCTAAAAACATATTTGACATCAATATTTTTTATTCAAAAATATCTTTACGATTAATAGTTTGGTAAAAAAAGGTATTTATTGTTACTTAATGGATCGAAAATTTCATCTTTTAAATAAGTAATTTTTTTCCTTTTAAACACATCTTATTCATAATAAAACATTACTCTTACTTTTAAAATTACTTGAACTAATAAAAATGTAGAAAATAATCTCCTCTTCTTAATTTCATTTTATCAATTAAAATATATTACCCTCTTTGACGAATAGTTTATGTCATGTGTTTAATTATTTTAGATTTATCCTCAATTCATTTAGATAACAGTAACTTTTTAATAATAAAATAAGCAATTTGAATTTATTTTTTCGAATTAATGTAGAATAAATATTTGTTAGTAAATAATATTACTGTAGAAAAAATATTTGGGTTTTAAAAACGTATTTTTGATCCATGAAGTAATAATAAAGATATTTTCTCGAATCAAATTATTAACCGAAGATATTTTTTGTTCAATTTCACATAGTTTGAATGTATTTTAATACTTTTTTCACTTATATTATATAACTGAGTTGTACGCAAATTGACATATTCGACTATATTAAATAAAATCTGTTAAAGTGATGATCACATTAATTAACATTTTTATATTAATTATTTATTTGATATGGGACTCACTTTATAATTTAAATGTCTATTTTATATTCGGTTTAATAATTTCATGATTACTTTCAACATTTCACTAATACAAAACTTTATCCTAAAAAAAATTATATATAGATATACAAATAGAAAACAAATCAATATTTTTATTTGAATTGGAGTTTTTTTAATGTTTTTTATCCTACTTTATTTGGATAAAATTAAATTAAATTAATAACAATTAGGTCACAATCAAAACAAACATTGTAGATATAATAACGATACAATACAATACAATGGATAATAATGATCCAAACATACTGTTATATGTTCATTTTTATTTTTTAAATAAATAATTAGAGGACATTTTTTATATTATAAAAACTAAAATGTAGGGTAGTTTTATTCACTTTCTACAAGTTTAGGGACCTTTATGCACTTTTCAGTAATATTTTGGTTTATGTAAAAGGAGATTGAATTACTCGTCTTCTTCACCTACTGTGCCGGAACCCTTGCCGCCTTCCATTTTTTGGCTCACCGGTTGCATCTGATCACCGGCCACCGCCGCCGCTGCCGCCGCCGTCGCCAATTTTCTCAGATTCAGGTGTCACCATGCCAACCGTTAGCGTTGGAAGAGACCTTCTGTTCGAAGCCCTTGGCCGTACTTACAGTAAGTTTCTCTCTTTATATACATCTCCTGCTCCGTATGAAAGTACTTTAAGCAGTTAGATTGAAAAAAAACTTTTTTTATATGAATTTTCAGCTGATGAAGAATTCGATGAATTGTGCTTTCAGTTTGGTATTGAGCTCGACGATATAGTAAGTACTACTGAACTTTGCATATCTCACACATGAAGAAATGTTGTTCTCTTTGTTTTGTATGCTTTGTGTAATTGAAACACTCCCTCTGTCACATTTGATAGCTTCCTATTGTATAAAAACTTGTTATTTTAGTAAAGTTGTTTGTGGTTTTCCAAGTATGTAAACTTTATATGCAGTAAGTTGTGAATTGAGCAAATTTGATGCTGCTTTTATACTTTGGACCAGTAGTATTTGGGGATGTCAGGAGTAATTTTTATAGTCGTTTTATCTCTTCAGATAATTTGCTTGATTCATGTATTTGGTTGTTGGTTACCTATTCAGCTTATTGATGTGCGAAAAATGTAGACAACAGAAAAAGCAATACAGAGAAAAGAGAAGCATTTGGAGGAAGAGGGAGTGGAAGATGATGGAGAGACTATATACAAAATTGAAGTTCCAGCAAACAGGTGGTTTTGCCTGCTTTTCATAAGATATTGAGATTTTGATTATGCTTTTAGTATTTGAGTTGCACTTAGTTTAGTTTAGTGGATGGAGTGGTGTTGCTTAGAAATGTTTTAATGTCTTCATTCAAACTGGTATTGCAGATATGATTTGCTTTGTCTTGAAGGACTAGCGCAAGCTCTTCGAATATTTAATGGACTTGACCCGATCCCAACATATAAGGTGGCGAATATTGGTAAAGAATCTATGCTTGAAATGCGTGTGAAAACAGAGGTACTACTTGCTAAAGTTATGTCTGTGTTAAGTATTTTTACAACCATTAAATGTGGTAAAGAAACTATATTGCATTGACATGTGTCTTTCCCTGTCTAGACATCCAAGATTCGTCCATATGTTGTATGTGCTGTTTTAAGAGGTGTAACATTTGATGAGGCTAAGTACAATAGCTTCATTGAACTACAAGATAGGCTGCATCAAAACATTTGCAGGTATTACTAGAATATAAGAAGAATTTGAAATTTCTATTTACCTTTTCTTTTTCAACTGAATTTTTTATTGTTGAGACATAATATAATTCACTGGGTGTGTTGTTGTTGTTGAGACATAATACAATTCACTGGCTATGTTGTTGTTGTTGAGACATAATATAATTCACTGTCTATGTTGTTGTTGTTGAGACAAAATATAATTACCTATGGCCCTAAGCTTTCAATCTAATGGTAAGAGCGCAATGTGGGTTAGGTGCACGTGGTTCAGACCATGCTATGAACAAAAAGCTTGGCATTTAAGTGGAGAAAGATATAGGGATGGGCTTACTCTTCCGAGCTCCGAATGCACCATTAGCCCTTAAGATGTTCTGAATTATATAAGAAAATTAAGTGATAAAAATTGTACTCGTTCTAATATAATGAGATGATCTCCCACTTCAATATGATAATAGATCTGTCAAAAATGTTGGGCTCAAACATCATTACCATAGAAAAAGATCTCCTATGCTTGGCCCAAGAACAAGAATCAAGCCACATGTGACATGGCGTGCTGAGACATTATATAACTAAGTGATTAAAATGTGTGCACCTTAGAAACTTAAGCTTAGATGAGATGGTTGCACAATTCAACACCTATCAAACTCTTTTAGTTTCTTTGGTTTTGTCAAATCTTGCTAAATGACATCTTGAAGCATGTCGGATCACTAGAAGGGTGTAATTCTTATATTCTCTTTTTCATCTTTTTTGTTTCGGCTGTAAAAATTCTGCAAACCTTTGTACTTATGCAGTATACTCTTAGTAGGCGCTTGGACATGCGATTTCATCTCGTGTTTTCAAAAAATCATGAGATGAAATCAAGACATGCAATTTCATCTTATGATTTGAAATCATGAGATGAAATCCCGAATTCTCCAAAAAGTTTAATTTGAGAATTTCATATTCCGATTTCACATTTTTCCAATACAAAAATTGATCTACAAGTTTATATTTAGTAAAAAAAATCCACCATTTTGTATCTACCAACTATTTATTTATATGAAAACAAAATATATAGTTGATATTATGCTCTTATCAATCTTTAAACCATATATATCAGATATAACTAATTACTTCCTGGTTTAGCATTGGAAGGACTTTTATCTTTTTCTTCTTTTTGTAAATATGGTTTTTTGGTACTACCAAAGTACTGACTGAAATACAATGTTACTAGTGTCAAAAAAGATATAACTAATTACTCCCACCAGCATAGATATTATTTGTTTACACAAAGCTATCTCATTTGTGTTACATGTCTATTTAGTAATTCTTTACAAAGAAGTCATTTTTGTTGGTAGGTAAACGTTTCATGTTCAATTTTTACTTTATTGTTGAACTAAAGTTCGATCAATAAAAGTTGTATTTTTTTAAGAGTAGCTGTGTGATAGTGTATTACACTTTTGTTATGAACATTTACTTATTTGGTAAGCTTGTATAAAACTTTAGGGCGATTTTGATAATTTTCTGTTACTTGCTTTTTTTTTTTTAATGTTTATGAGCAAAAAATACTACTTAAAAATCCAAATTGCATGTCCAACAGAATTTGGACTTCATCTCATATGATTTCATATCATGTTTTCATCTCGCATATCCAAATGGGTCCTTAGCTCTCACGGGAATCAATGAGTAGATAATAGATGAATTTTCCTGAACTTATGTGAGCATATGATGCTTTTGTACATGGCTGGATACTGTTCAGTTATTCTTTTTACTTTTATGGGAATTGACTTGTAAAGAAATTATTTAGAAACCTTAGCTTGTTCAGTAAATGGGACTAGACATGGATTACTTTAATCATGCGTGTTAACTTATTTGTCGCAATAAAAAGTCCAGCACACATTTTGTGGACAATATGGAAAGAGAGGAACTCAAGACATTTTGGAGATACTAACAAATTCCATTCTAAAGAACAGGATGAATTTTATTAGTTTGTTCTTTTTTGGTGTAAACATAATTTATTTGGGGGGGGGGGGGGGAGGGAGTATGAGATTTATTAGATTTAATTGGTATAGTGTAAAGATTACAAATCTGGTAGGAGTTACCTTTCTAAAGATAATGGAGTTATTTTTTCAAGGTCTTTTAGAGCTTATGGGCTAAGAAATGCAATTTATTTCACCTTGTTGAGAGTATAATTTAATAATAAATGTGTGCTCTCTCTGACAATTTAAGCTACAACACACGTCAATGAGTGCTCACATCATTATTTTGGGATAGTCATACAACATATCTCATATCTTGTACAAACAATGCACAATTTATATTTTGAGTAGTTATTTTTTCAATTTATTTTTTTGAGTTTATGGGGGATAAGAAATGCAATTTATTTCATCTCAACAAGAACATAAGTCATTATTTTAGCTTAGGCATAAGGCATGTCTCTATCTTGCACTAAAACTGCACCATCTATTTTCTACTGCACCAATTTCATTTATTTGACCTACTTTCCCTCTTGGTCCATAAAAAGGACCTTTTTCTTTTAGCAACTTTTTAGGTTCAACTTTCTACATGACATTTTTAAGCCCACAAGATTAAAGAGTATTTTGGTACATTTGGCCGATCTTTAATTTCAGACCACAAAATTTAAAAGTCTTCTTTACTTTCTTAACTTATGTACCAAGTTAAAACATGTCACTCAATTTGAAATGGAGGGAGTAATATTTTTGAGATGGGAGAATATATAAGTTGCACACTAGACTTAATTGAAAAATTCATTTACACACTTTTTTTTTTTCTTGAGAAAGTTAGCATATAGCAATACACCAGTGGTGTACTTCAGTAGTAATTACATCAGGAATATACAATAAGCAAAACCAAAAGATTTATCATCTATATCCCTCCTAAACTATCTAAATAGTGAGTAATAACCTCTACCTCTTTGGGGAGGACATGGTTACACCAATCTAAAAAGTGAGTAATAGCCTCCACCACTTTGGGGAGAACACGGTTACACCAAAAATAAAGGGTTATAAGTCGGTTCAACTTCGTACTATGGAAATGAATGCTCTTGTTTTCTAAGCATCTCTGGTTCCTTTCCTTCCAATTGTCCACAAGATGCAAGTAGGGACAATCTTCCATCTCTCCTTGTGACCTGATATATTCCTTTCTCTATTCCAGCATGCTAGAAAATCTAAATTGTATCTTGGCATGAACCAGCTGATGCCCCTCATATTCAAGAAGACTTGCCACAATTTCTTGGTCCCTCTGCAAAGGAGGAAGAGATGGTTTGTTGTCTCTGTTTCTATTTCACAAAAAAACACCTGGAGCATAACTGTCTTCCCCTTTTCATTAGATTGTCCTGAGTTAGTACTGCTTCCCTAGCTACCAACCAGATAAAACAAGCCACGTTGTGAGGTACATTAATTTTCCATGTCATCTTCTAAGGCCACATGTTAACGTGCATCATAAACAACCTATTAAATTCCTGTTCTCCATTTTATACTGAAATAAAGAAGACACAGCTAAAACCTGACAAGAAAATTGATTATCAGAAAGCATTAATGGAAGAAGACTATAGTCATTTAGCAATGTCTGATTTTTCATGTTTTTTAATAAAAGATTCAACTTTGTTGAATAATGATTGTTGTAGATCTAGATTCAAGTGGGTTTAATGGGAAAGGAAAACAGGTGGAGAAAAACAAACTTGAAAATACTGACGGAAATAACAATCTTTCTTGAGCCTTCAACTTTATCAAAAAAGAAAAATAACAATCTTTCTCGAGTCAGTTTGCACACACTTTGATCATTACACTAGGTGCTTGCCACCTCCCACCAGGACACACCCCATTACAACAAAATGGGAAGAAATCACATAATAGTCTTGCCACTATTGGAATTTAAACCCTGATCTCCCATAGTTTTCATCCACTTACGGACCACTACTCCACAACCTTGGATGGTGGTGGACTGGTGGTGGTGACAGTACTGCTTCTTCTGTTTCTTCTTCTTCTTCTTATTCTTATTATTATTATCATTATTGCTGTTGATGAATTGTTTACCATGAGCAGTATCCATACAAACTACTTCGAGTATTTTGGGGAATCACGTCTTTATTATCTGAAAGAGTCCTGTGTATGTTTTCTCTTGCTTACGCTTAGGTAGGGTGTTTATTCTCCTTTTTGGTTTTTATAGGCGAAGAACCTTGGTGGCAATTGGTACCCATGACCTAGATACAATTGAAGGACCTTTCACGTATGAGGTATATGCAAGTTGTTATACCTAGCTTCCTTTAAAGTTATTCCCCTGTTTTTTAACCTTCAAAGTTATTCCTGTATTTGGTTGGCTCCAAATTGGAGGGACAGACTGATTTTTCCTTTAAAAATCTGATTCTTGTGTACTGCATTCTTTTCCCTATGTAGTTTAAGATGGTGGATGTTTAAACTTTTTCCCCTTTAATTTCAGGCTTTGCCTCCTGCTGAAATAAATTTTGTGCCATTGAAGCAGGTAATTCTTTTATTTTAGCAGTTGTCTTATGGTGTTGTTTAAGCTGATATTGTGTGGTTATTTTTTCAGACCAGAAACTTCAGAGCTGATGAGCTGATGGAATTTTACAAAGTGAGTTACAACTTATCCTTTTATTCTTCATCTGTATTGTTGTTCTTATCCACTATTTGCACATTAAGGACATCTCTAACACATCACTGCACTGATTTACAGTCGGATTTGAAGCTGAAGAAGTTTCTACACATAATCGAGAATTCACCCGTGTACCCTGTTATATATGATTGTAAAAGGTATCCAGTCTACGAATGGGCCGTTCCGTTTGGAGCTATTTTACTGCATTTATTTGCTTCATTGCATGCTTAATGACCTATGTGCCTTTTTAGATTAAGTAATACTTTTATCTATAATAATGTTTGGAAACAAAAAGCTAGTTGAAAGACATGAGCGAGGGTGTTGTGGTTGGAAGAAGGCGATTTAAACACAATTCTCTTGTAGAATAACAAGCTGAAAACAGAGTCATTCAATAGATTCCTTTGAAGTGGGAAGGGAAGTGCACGAGGGGGTGGAGGGGACATAAGAGTCGACTTAGGTTTCTAGATCGTTAGGAAGCATGGTGGAGACCAAAATTGGGGTTATGGGAGGAAAAGAAGGGGTGGTTGGAGAGGGAGATGGGGGAAGAGGAGGTGAGGGAGGCAATGATTTATTGTGTGGTGGGTAAAGCATTGGGGCGAATGGGTTCATGTTAGCATTCTTTTGGCAGGGTTCGGATACATTTAAAGGTGAGGTAATGCACCTATTTGGGAGTTTCATTAGGGGATAGAGTTTGAAAGGAGTCTAAGGAGTCTTGATGCATCTTTTATTATCATCATTCCTATAAGGGAAGGAACAATGAGGATCAAGAATTATAGACTTATTATTCTAGTGGCCAGTGGGTAACATCTATGAGATAATTTATAAGGTGCTTTCTGTTAGACTAAAGAAGGTTCCGGACGAGATTATGTCTACTCCCCAAAATGCTTTTGTTGAGTGGCAGATTCTTGATGAAGTTTGGCCACTATCTTTCTACAACTCATTAGTCACTCTCTGTTCTGCAGGACTGTTTTGTCTTTACCCCCCATTATTAATGGTGCACATTCAGCCATTTCGCTGAAAACAAAGAACGTGTTTATAGAATGTACAGCCACAGATTTGACGAAGGCCAACATTGTTCTGAACACGATGGTTGGAGCTAGAAGTTCATTTTCTTTTCCTCCTTCGGTTTGCTGGGACTCTAACTAATTAGTATATTGTATCTAGGTAACTATGTTTTCAGTGTACTGTGAGCGGAAGTTTGAAGTTGAACCAGTTAAAGTTACATATCCTGATGGAAAATCGTATGTTTGTCCCGATCTTTCAATCTACAACATGAATGTGCCTTTGTCCTACATTACTGGCATCATTGGAGTTAAATTGCCGGAGGATAAGGTATTATAGAAATTTTCGTTCATTCTCTATTCTTATCTCTTTTCATGTATACAGTAGTTTCTCTCATTTTATCATCTTAGCTTCATGACAAATTGATAATTATGATATTAATAACTAATCCTAATCAAGAAAGTTTTTTAAGTTTGTAGTTCCTTTGAATTGCTTTTCCATGTCTTGGATGTGCTTTAGAAAGTAGCATCAAACGTGAGGCTACAGTATGATTTTGATCCACTGGCTTAGTGTTTGGACATCCCATGCACTAATGGTACTTTTATTGGCTTTAATAACATCGCCACTTCAGAATTTTCTGTACATTGTTTAAATGCTACTTCAAAATTTGTGGCAGTAGTTGCTTGTCTCTTTGTGCTTTTATGTGATGAACCTGTGTTGCATTTCTGCTGTATTATTCTGTAGTAGAAAAGAAGATGGAAATTTTTCTTTAGACGCTAAACAACATTTCAGGTGGCTAGTTTGTTGCATAAAATGCAATTGCGTGCAGAGAAATCTGTATCAGAAGATAAAGAAGTCAAGTTTGTTGTATCTGTTCCTCCCACAAGAAGTGACGTTCTTCATCCATGTGATGTAGCGGAGGTATTTGTTTTGATGCATCACTGCTTATAGTTACCATCCCACCATAGCTTTTCTGTCTTTGTTCTTATATGGATTCAACTTCTCTATCCTTTTGCTGAAGGATGTTGCAATTGCTTATGGCTACAATGAGATCCCAAAGAGAAAACCTGCATCTTTGAATCCTTTACCTCTCAGTCAATTCAGTGATCTTATTCGTACAGAGGTAATGTGCTTATACACTTCTGTGTTGTTCAGATTGCTAACACGGACTTCTGGCGGTCATGGACATTTATGTCTTTGACGAAGGGAGCATCGCTTTCCATTGTGTTCCTCTGTACTCTGTAGTCTCTGCTACATGTGATTTTTAATAAAATTGTTTCTTCTCTTGATGTTGACTCGTACTTGGGAATGGTACTATAGTTTGGGATCTTAGGAGTTGGTTAAACAGTCTTTAGCCTTTCATTCAGTTCTACGCTTCTAGCCAGGAAGATGATTGGGGGGGGGAGGGGGGAGGAGTTTCAATATGTCAATTTTAACCCCTTCCTGTGCTAAACATCCGTTCTTCATTTATTTTTTTGATCAGGTACTTCCCTTCTTTGTTTGTTCTTTTTGAATTTTGGACTTCAATATTGAAGTCCTCCTATTAAGATATCTTCATAGAATGATGAGGTGGATAATTGATGCCTATCGGTGTTGTCTTATTGGACTATATGAAATTCAGTTTTTCAACTGCAACTTAGGTATTGAAGTATTCTGTGGTAGTCAAAGAATTTTTCAAAAAAGAACTAACTTGTGATTTTCTTCCTAGTGAAGTTGTCCTGACTCCTGTGTGTGTATACTTAATTGCATTCTTGATTCTCAAATTATTTTTGATACTTTTGCTTCCCATCTAACTTAATGTCTTTTCTGATTTAGATTGCAATGACTGGTTATACTGAGGTGTTAACATGGATCTTGTGTTCCAAGAAAGAAATTTTCTCCATGTTGAACCGTGAAGAGGATAATTCTGCTGTGACCATTGCTGATTCTCGTACGTCTGAATTTGAGGTGACTCTGCTCTGTCCCCCAAAAAATAAGTTGTCAATCTACTCTATGGCCCCCTGCCAGAAATCCATTATTGCATGGTTTAGTTGATTAGGAAGAATAATATTTAGCTTTCACTTTTAATATTGTTCTTGATTTAAAAGATGACATTTAATGTAAAATCTGGTGCATGTGCAACGAGATAAATAGAAGGCTGATTAAAACACAACAGTTTATATCAGTTGCTTTATGCAGTGTCTTGGTGGGCTAAGATGTCCTTTCCCCCCAAATGACCATATTACCCTCAAAGATGTAAAAATAGCCAGATGGAGATCCTCAAATATCTTTTGGGCCGTGGGCCTGTTTGACATGATATCTTTTGGGCCGTGGGCCTGTTTGACATGATTTGCATGGATCTCCTACAAAGTAATTTGGTACTTGGCACTGGACCTGTTAGGCTTTTAACAATATGATGCAAATAAGAATGTTCTTGAGGCTGACCCAATCTGGAGTTTACTAGACAAGCCATTTTTGGGGGCACATGGTTGATAGCGGCTGATTTGCTTTCTGCCCACTCCATGGTCTGATGGCTTCCCCTCCTAAGATAAGGGTGGCTAGATAAGGGTGGCTCAACTAAAGGCCGTGTGCACGTCACACATTATGAGGACTTGTTTCAAAAGAATTGACTTTGGTTATGCAAATGATGGGAGATATCAAAGCAATAACACACAAAAAGGCAATATACTAGTACACTTGGACAATTACTAGTAACCAGCTAAACCTAGGCAATCAAGCGAACAACATGTCTCTTCCCTAGAAAAAGGAGAAAGTACTCCGCAGAGGTAGTTATGGTAGACTAAGTTGCTCGGACTTGGGTGCGGATCTAAAGGTTGGGTCCTTCATGATCTATTTCTTAAGATTCAGTGATATGGATCCATGTGTGGATAAGGCTGCGGGAATTCGCTTGAAAATAATTAGAATATCTAAAAATGGAGCTATAAAACTAGAATTATAAGATATTATGTGGAGAACTTGAGGAGAATCCTAGAAGGAGATCAAAGGAAAAGGAGTGACAGAGAAATTTCTATATAAAAGGTATTCCATTTCCTTCAATTTCACCTTAGCTTTTGTATTGATTACAGAAATTATTAAAATCGTCCAGACTTTCCCCATCGATTTTGGTCAAAGTACCCAAAATTGGTTGACCAAATCGGACACAGATCCCACACCCACACCCACGTTGTGTCACAAGGGTGCGACACTTCTTTACGTGATGATAAAGTCCTTTTTGTTGTGACCCCTTTGTTTAGTCTAGTAATTTTTTTGATTACCTACTTAAAAGAGATACTGCTTTGTGTAATCGTTCTGTTGTCGTTGATTTTGATTTAATTAAATGCAAACTGCAAACCTTTTTAATTGATATATAGTTGCAGCTTTCTTCTACTTGCATATTTATTCTTGTTATGTATCAAATGCTGGTAATTGAAACAGCTCTTACTTTACAGGTTGTTCGGCCTTCTCTCATGCCTGGACTATTGAGAACTGTGGGCCATAATAAGGACCATCCAAAGCCTATAAAGGTAATTGAGGACAACTAACTTCTGCATGGTTTCACCTGCCATTTACTTTACCACTGACTTTATTGCTTCAACTGTGAAGTAAGCTCAAGATTGCAATTAGTGACAGTTGTAGAAAATAGCATTTCTCACCAAGTCGTCTAATAGACTATATTTTCTGCCTGACCTTGTGAGCTATTTAAATTTTTTCGGAGGGAAATAGGCTATAATAAGCTTAAGTATGTGGGAGATGTATGTTTAACAACAAGTGAAGGGAGTTTCTGCTTTAATTATAAGTGACATTTGTTAGTTAGTACTACTTTGCTATTTCCAAGTATTAAGCTGTGTGATCATCTTGTTACCATCATGCATATTTCTGTCATTGCTACTGTTTTGGTGTAGTTACTGCCTTGAATTTTTATTTCTTTTGCCAATCCTTTTGTGAGTGACTTCTGCATGTTAAATTTTATGTCTTATTTCCATTTTTTGTTTGCAGATTTTTGAAGTTGGTGATATAGTCCTCTTAGATGATACAAAAGATGTTGGCGCAGTAAACCGTCGCCACCTTGCTGCTCTGTATTGTGGAGCAAACTCAGGATTTGAGGTACAGATTTACCAATTTGTAGCTCGTATAGTGGTAGTTTAGTAGTTCTACACCGTGAAATCTCCTTGGATGTGAACTATTTGAAATATATATGGACACTCTCTGTAGCATCTGCTGCACATTACAAGTTCCAGTTGGAATATGTATTGTAATTTGGACAGATATTTACTTGTAAAGGAAGCTCTGTTCTAGGTCTCTACTTTTTTCTTCATGGAGAGCTGATTGCAGGTGTAAGTTTAAAATGGAAAGGCTGTTGGGTATATGAAAATAGTCGACTGCCTCGATCATGAAAGTTATTTTCATATGAGAGCTGGACCTAATTATGAAGTGACCTCTGCCATCCGGTCCCTACAGATCCCCTTTTGGTCTTCCTCTCAGGGTGACCCATTTCCTGTTGTGCCCTCTGTTGCAATAAGAATGCCCTACTTCCCTTTATGATCTTCCCTAATAGCTTGTCCTTTCTTTAACTGGATTTTATTTACTTCCTCCATGTCCTTTCAAAGTTTTGTGACATTTTTAGTTGAGTTCTCTTGTACAAATGATTGTTAAAACACTTATTTACCAAATTCAATATAATAATCGGTTCAAGCATTTAGTTCTCAATTCTTGTGCTTTTTTTTGGATAAAGTAAGTGGTATTAGTAACAGCATCAAGAAGATGCAAGAATTACAAGATATGGCGTTTGAGCTTACAATAACTTTCTGGCTAACTAAACAAACTATCTTAGGCAGAACTAGTGAGTTCATTGCATCCTGAAGTTGTACTGCATTTACAGCTGGATACAACTTGGACCAACTAAACAAATATACAATACGCCTAGCCTTCAAAATGCCTAAAGCAGTTGACTCCCACTCAAGTCTTGTGCTATTTAGAACTTAGAATAGGTTGCAAGTACTGCTCTCCTTTAGTAGAACTCTTTGTATGCACAGAGAGAGTTCTGGAGAAGTCCATCGTTAGCTTAGTTGGCAGAATGATTTCTTATCCTGCTTCAACATCAGTTGTGCTGTGATAATTTCTGCAAACTCTGAGCTTCTGCATCCACAACTACTATGTACACCTCTGGAGAGCAAGGACCAAACTTTGGAAGGTTCTTGAATAACATATATACTGCTAATTTTCTTATTGTGAAGTTCTACTATAAAAATATTTGGAGTTGAACTTGAATCTTCTGACTTCCAAGCAATGATTTGATTACTATCAGACTCCTATGTATAATTATATTAGTTCTATACCGTGCACTAGCTTCTAGGCACTCAAACATTTGACTCTTCACATTTTCCAGCTAATACATGGTCTAGTTGACAAAATCATGGAAGCAACCGGCACTAATTTTGTATCACCTGGAAACAGTACAGGCTACTATATAGAAAAATCAGAGGTAATTGTTTGCATTTTGCCAATTTGCTTGCTTTCATTTCATTATGAGTATTGCTCAGTGTGCTTATTTCTGTCTTAATGTGTCATAGGAGCCTGCATTTCTTCAGGGAAGACAAGCTAACGTTATTTATGGAGGAAAGCGAATTGGAACATTCGGCATTGTGCACCCTAAGGTATTCACTTATTATGCATTGATTTTGTATACATGTTCTAATTACTTCTATTTGCATTTTAAAGCATCTTGAGTTTGGTTAAGTCCTATATAATTCTTTTACCCTTCTTGTTAGGCTATAGGAAATCCGTATCTGCATTTTTCATTTGGATGCATGATTAAAATGTGCACGTGCATAGGTTTTACAGATCATTACAATGACCACCTCAAATAATGTCTTTGGAGTGTACAACCGATAGCAATTTCGGAACGACAATTATTAGCATGCCATAACAGCCTGATTCACCTAATAGTTTCCTCTTTAGACAGTTTGACTATCTACTGTTAATTGACACACGTTGAGGCCACCCGTAATAACCTGATTAGCAGATCCCGATTCCGGAGTTATATGTTTTGCCTTTTGGTTTCAGGTCCTCAAGGAGTATGACATTCCAGATGTCTGCTCCTTCCTGGAGCTTGACATGCAGAGTTTCCTATAGTCAGGTTTCACGGTACACTATAATTATACGCTCCCTTCTCGCTTTTCCTCCCCTTTTACCTGGAATAAATACACCTCTAATTTATGTTCTGCCAGAGCATCATCTACCATGCCTTTTTCGTCCTGGGAATTCTTTGTCGCGTTGGTTCCATGAAGTATTTATAAGTTCATTTATCAAACCGTGCTGCTTTTGAGGCTCCGGGGCCTTGAGCTGTTCGATTATGGTGACAATTTTTTGACAAACGTTGATACTTTGTAATTGAGGAAGAAAGATGATCCAACATTCATTTGGTTCACTTACTGTTTGACAGGAAATTCTCCCCTCCCAGGCAATATGTTTGATATCAACATTGAGATTATCATTGTCTGTTAGCTTAGTTAATTCTCTTTTTTGAGCAAACATAAGATTTTTTTTTTAAAAAAATGAAGCTGTTCACTTGTTTACCCCCTCCTATATATTTGAATGAATTATTTAATTTGGCATGAAAACTTTAATGTTTGATTAAACACTAGTGAATTATTAGATGTGGTTTGACTCATTATCATCAGTGTAAATAATTTGCTTCCTGAAGCTTTTACTTAAGTATAACCTTTATATAGCTATTTAGATCTAGTTAGCCAAAGGACTATGTTATAGTTTTATTCATTTCGTTTTAAAAGGAATGACCTAGTTTGATTTGACACGAAGTTTTAAAAAAACATAACAGACTTTTCAATTTTGTGGTTCAAAATTAAAGTTATATCAGACTATGTTATAGTTTTATTCATTTCGTTTTAAAAAGAATGACTTAGTTTGATTTGACACGAAGTTTTAAAAAAACATAATGGACTTTTCAATTTTGTGGTTTAAAATTAAAGTTATATCAAACGACCGACGTTTAATTTTGTGACATCCTATGTTACATGGAAAGGAGAAATCAAAATGTGGGTCATTTTTTTTCGAAACAGATTAAAAGCCGACTTGGATTGACTAAAGAAAGTAGTTTTTAAGTAAAAAAAAAAAAAAGAAAAGAAAGAAGAGTTCCTACTTTTGATTTTTAGTAATTTGTTCGAGTCACGTAAACTTATTTTTAACTTTTTCAAACACTCTCAAAGTCAAAAGCTAAAAATGACTTTAAAATATGTTTGACTAACTTGTAAGTCAGTCTAGGCCGACTCTAAATGAGAACATATGTCATTTTTTTTTAAACGGAAAAAGTGATAATTTTAAATGTTCCATAATTAAATAGTTGAAGGGCAAAAAACTAAAGTATATTTTGTACTGCTGTTATTATTTTGTTTCTTAGTTTATATTTTGTACTTTAGATTATTATTTTGTTTCTTAGTTTTTTATTATTATCACTGTTGTATCTTTTGCTTCGATTATTATACTATTTGCTACTACTATTATTATTTCCCCTTTCTATTATTTTTAAAATTATTTTTATGTGGTATTTCTTTTTCATATCTGTTTTGAATTGCTTTATTTGATCGAGCGTCTTTCTTCGATTCAAATGATAAATATTCATCATAAATTGTTATTTCGCCCTAATATTAAAAAAAAAAGAGAAGATATTTAATTTTAAAATGCTGGCATCACAGCTTCTATTGGAACTTAGCAATTTTTTTTATTAAAAAGCTGTCTCTCACCTACTTTTGTTGATTTAGAAAATATAGCCATCTACGATTAAATTATATAATTTTAAAATTTATATATACTAACGGATAATACAATAAATTCTTTCATCGTCAGTATAGTTTTGACCAATTATAACAAGTTACATAATTTTACTTTAGGTTACGATTATCGATGC
Source organism: Solanum pennellii (assembly GCF_001406875.1). Taxonomy (NCBI): domain Eukaryota; kingdom Viridiplantae; phylum Streptophyta; class Magnoliopsida; order Solanales; family Solanaceae; genus Solanum; species Solanum pennellii. The sequence goes on along the minus strand of NC_028637.1, from coordinate 2,703,439 downwards.
TATTAAGAAAGAATTACTCACGATCAGAGACGAAGCTAGGTGGGGTATATGAGTTCGGATGAATTCAATAGCTTTTCCGTATATCTTATATTTGTATTAGAAAATTCATTAAATATATATTCTAAAGGAAATTTGGAACCCTGAACTTTTAATTCTAGTTCCGTCTCCGTTCACAATCACATTTTAGTAATAACGAACTTAGGGTTTAAACATCTTTTAAACTATTTTATCATTTTTCCTGTGGTACCAGGTAATCTATTTTCAACTATTGATGTATCCAAGTCAAACACTCAAATTCAACTATACATACACATTTTTTTTTGTTCTATCGTTATCTCCTTTTAATTCTGCTTTCAGTGGTGAAATCAAGATATTCATTAAGGGGGTTCGAAAAAATAAAAACGTAGTTTCTTGAACACTTAAATCATTGATTAAACCTCTACTGAAATCTATATACTCACTAAAATAAATAATCTTAGATATACAGTATAATCGAGAGAGTTCTGGTGAACACCCCCTCCCCCCCTAGATCAGCCTTTGCCTACTTCGATTACTTCCTTTGAGCTAAGATTCAAAATGTATCAGTAAGATCTGCGTACATCCTACTCTTCGGACTCCGCTATATAAAGCCATTGCCAACTTATTAGACAAAAATATCTCTAGCCATGGAGAAAAAAGTAGAGATAACATCACAAAATTTGATAAAACCTAAAGTTTGTCATTTTGAATCCTTCAGTTTTTCAGCTCTAGATCAACTTGCTCCCCTTCCTCACTATCCAATTTTTCTATACTATCCAAATGATAATAAAAAGAGTTCGGAGCCTAAGGGTACAAAATATTAACAAAAATTTCAAAACGGTATATAAAATTTTATATTAACCAAAACGGTAAAATCGCTGCATCAATAGCGATTTAACATTTTTTTAAAAAAGAAATAGATGCCTATGCAGCGATTTCCTTGATATATATATATATTTTTAGAAAGAAAATGTTATCGCGATTTTGCTCTTTCCGGTGGGGTAAGTCGCTGTTGATGCAGCGATTTTACCGTTTTGATTAATATGAAATTTTATATACCGTTTTGAAATTTTTGTTAATATTTTATACCCTTTAGGCTCCGGACTCATAATAAAAAATCAACCAACATATCAACAAAATCCCAACAACTAAAAAATTCATTATCCAAAATTCTATCTGATTTTTATCCATTTGCTGGTAGATTAATCAATGAAAACACTTCAATAAGTTTCAATAATCACAATAATGATGATTTTGGTGTATTATTTATTGAAGCTTTTGCACATAACTATAATCTCCAATAGGATATTCTTCTCTCAGGCATTAAAACAAACACTTGTGGACACTTTCTCCCAACACTTGATTCACTATTGCAAACTCATTTGTTGATTGTTCAAGTCACATTCTTTGAATGTGGAGGCATGATTCTAGGTTGTTGGGTTTCTCATAAGTTATCCGACGCTACGTCTATTTGTAGTTTCATCAATAACTGGGCATCCACTGCTCGAGAAGCAGCAGTGGATGCCCAGTTATTGATGAAACTACAAATAGACGTAGCGTCGGATAACTTATGAGAAACCCAACAACAGCAGTGGATGCCCAGTTATTACTGACCCCTGATTTTAAAACAGGGGTCAAAATCTTCCCACCTACCCAAAAACCCTATCCATCACCATTCACTAACTTCATTTTTAATAAACAACAACTCGTTTCGAAGATCTTCTTGTTTAATGGACCTAGCATCGCGAATCTCAAGACTAAAGCTTTATCTAAGGATGTACCTAGCCCTACGCGTGTTGAAGCCGCGTCAGCTCTGATATGGAAATGTGCGACTGTCTCATCTAAAAGCAGCTCTGGTACGTCTTACTTATCACATGTAGTGAATGTTAGGAAAAGACTTGTACCTTCATTGCCTAGTGGGACTATTGGAAATTTTTTTGGTTTTTCATTGTGTACTAAAAGTGAGAGTGACATTAATGAGTTACCAAATCTTGTGACTATAGTTAGAAAAAGTTTATTAGAGTTTCCTTATATTGAAAATGGTACAAAGAGTTTAAATTGGGATGTGGCTTTAGATCCTATAATTGAAAATTGGAAAATGATTGGAGATATTTTATCAAGAAGTAGTGATATTGAGTTGTATAATTTTACTAGTTGGTGTAATGTGCCTTTTTATGAAGCAAATTTTGGATGGGGGAAGCCAAAATGGATGAGTATTATGGAACTTTACTCTAAAAATATGATTTTGCTAATGGATTCTATAGATGGTGGGATAGAAGCTTGGATTTGTTTGGAGGCAAAACATATGTTAGAGTTTGAACAAAATCAAGATTTACTAGCTTTTGCCACCATTAAATAAACAATTATGTGTTGGTAGGGAGCGTTTCCCCCCTTTTATGACATTCTTTCGAAACTGGTTAAGAATGAGCGTTGACATCTCAATCTGAATCCAATCAGGTTTGTTGATCATATCTCCTTCCTAGCGGTACATGGCGCGAATCTGGCTTATATGGGTTGTTATTGTATTGTATTATGTTGTTAATTTAAATATGATGTTTGTTTTGATTGTTACTTGTTGTTAAACCGATGAAAAGTCTCGTCTTGTTTGATTTGATGTGATCATATTGTTGCCTTTTTTGCTTAATCATTTTATTTTTTACTCATAATCTATAATCTTATTGTCCTTTACTTTACATTTTATAATAGCTTTACTCCGTATCCTTTTATCATTCAAATTGCTGGTGTGTAATATTATGTAACAACTGTAAATGACATAATATATTCGAACGTTGTATTTGTCAAATCGATACAATACAAATCACATCGTTATACTTTTTTTCGCGCTCTTGTTTCGTCTCAATACTTGCACCTTATTCTGCACTGTCAATGTACGCAAGTTAAATCCATGTATTAATACACACGAAAAATGACCACACTTGGCACAATTTTTCCAACACTTTGCTTGATCTTCTCAGTTTGGAAGGAATGAGAACCGCGTAAATTAGCAGACTGAAGAAAGTAGTACGTACGCAAATTTTATCCCTACCTTCACGAGGTAGGAAAGTTGTTTCTAATAGACCCTCGGCTAGAGGAAAGAAAGCTAAAGAGAAACTATGAGCAAGAATTCACCATTACCTTTCACTTTGTATTTTGTGGATTCAACTCCCATATCAAAGACAAATATCAACCAAAGATCCAAAATTTTGTTACTATGTTACATTAAGAAAAAAATGAGTCACTTGCCACAAGTAAACCATAAACATCTAAATTTTTGGAAGGCATCACAAATAATGTAGCAAATTGTATGAGCCAAAATGGGAAGGCACCAAAACTTTCGTTTTATTAAGACTGCGGCAAAAATGTAGTCAGCCCCTCGAGCTCAAATGACTGGATGACAACAGCGAAAACTATCTGCAGTCTGCCCCAACAGCTTCATGGATTGACTTGTAACCATCCTTTTCTAAGCATTGCGCGAGTTCAGCCTATAGAAAGAGAGAGTGTTGCAATACGTGAGCAGAATGTTCGTTAATCTACAAGTGAGAGTAGAAATAAAGAAAGTGAGTTATTTTATTGCAAGAAGAGAGCAGAATATGTTTTTGTTTGCAGATGAGAGCAGGAAAAAATGAACCTAGGTTAGTGGAAGATTAAGCGGCTCGTATTTATAGCAGCAGTTTATCTCAAAAAGGATTAAAATTGGAGTTGAATGAAATCCTGAACTTCACAAAGTAAAATCAAAGACAATCCTGTGCACAATTTACATCCATATCCGGCGAATCCATCAAATATTAAGTTATAGTAGGGATAAAAGAGATTTTTCTATGCCAATTTGCAGGTTAAAGTGTCTGCAAAAGATACTACAGCACACGCACAAAAGCACCTGAAAAGAAGGGGGTAGGAACCACTTTAAATGCGAGTTTCTTGAGCTAATGGAACCTCAAAGAGGAAATTCCGACTTCAGATTGATTTACCTAATGCTTGATGTCAATCTAGTCTTGTGAAATAGGGGATGGATTATCAGTCAGCCGTGTGGTTATATTTCACTTCTCCATGGAGTAGCACACACACGGTATATACCTATTACCTCGTGCATGATATCAACATGGTATATACTATTCCCTTATCCCTCTTCTTCTGCTGGCACCATCGGCCCTCACAGCTTTGACCCAGCCAAAAGAGGAATAGAAAGGATCTCTCCTTCTTTACACCCTGTAGCTAATCGTGATTCTATGAATAAACTTTTATGTCTATACTACCTAAAAGAAAAACTAAAAGCGAATAAGAAAAACAAAATGTCCCAACTTGAAAATCTGCCTCGATCCCATGAATGAAAGGCAAGAGAACTTTTGGAATGCATGTTCGGTTAGAATCAGGGTTTCATCTTGTACCATATTTCTTCTATACTTCGTATTATTTATAGAACTCTGACGAAAGAATATATGATAGATATCCAGAACTTAATGAGCATGAAAAACCAATACCTTAATATTGGGGATAAGTGCAGGTCCTCCATATCCAAATGCTGTATAAAGCTGAACAAGAGTTGCACCAGCTCGAATTTTTCTGTATGCATCCTCGCCACTGCAAGAAATGCATAATTTCAAGTATTCAAATATTTACCAGAATTGCTAATGAAATGAAAGATGTTAATACTTGTTACAATCATGGACGAGGGAATGGAGTACCTGCTAATACCTCCACAACCAATCAGAGGAATCCTTCCCTGTTAGAACAAACATATGAGGTTATCAGTTGCATCAAATATAGACAACGGAAGATATTGTTTTTGTCATATGCTGAGGATACGAATGTAGCGAGAGACAGAAGTGAACAGAGCAATATGCAGATAGTTTCACCTCAAATAATCAAATGAAAGAATTATTCAAGGTTAAAATTTGAGCAGCAGAAAAGTCAACAAAAAATATAAGAATACAATATATCATACTCAATAGAACAATAAATACTTGAAGTTATACTCCATACATAACAATTTTATGTAGTAAAAGTTAAAAGGAATCTGTGTTATTTCTATAACAGGAAAAATTACAAAAGAAAATTGAAGAGAACTTTTTTTAGGAGAACATTGACATGGATCAATTTAAATACAGCAACAAGACACAGGGAGGACCAAAAAGAACCAATCCACCTGTTCCACTCCAATTTGATAACTAGCACTGTGCACATATTCCAGATACAACGGGACAGTACACTTACCTTAGTCAGAAGATACATCTCTTTAAGTATATTTGTTGACATATTAAAGAGTGGCTTCCCACTCAAGCCACCAGTCTCTTGTGCCACAGGGTTTTGACTAACTGAATCCGGTCTTTGGATTGTAGTATTTGATATAATCTACAAGCATCAAGCATAGAATGTTGGTATTTATGTTAAAAAAAATAAAATGTTTCACGGAATGCAGGTGGTCAAACATGAAAACAAGGAAAGCATAAAGCTCGTCATACCTACTTGTGTCACTGGGTTTTATTTTTGCTTATCTTTTCTTTTGAGGGGGGGGGGTACAGAATGCTCCTACCAAAAATCATTTCTTCACGGATAGACACTCAATATTTGACACAATGAGAATGGCACAAGAAAATTAATAAGAAATGGTTCACACAAACATGAATTGCCACTAACTTAGTTTAGCTCGATGCCAAGCTTTGTTTCTTTCCTTTCTTTTGGCTAATACATCATTATTTCTTATTGCTACTGAGTGGCAACACCTTTGTACCAATTCCATGAAAATCCTAATCCATTTTATGTATAGAAAAGCCAAGATCATAAAGTTTTAAATGTGAATATTATAGTACAAGAGACCAGTTGCTCAACTTCTAATAATTATTTGAGGATAAATTAAACAGCGAACCACAGAACCCCAAGTCCCAACATGGAATAAACTGTTGGTCAATATAAGCTCAATGTCACAAACCAAGTAGCTCTTCCTTTTTGGATAGGTATAGTCAGAAACCAATTAGATATTGTCATCATGAATCTCCCAACACCAAAAGTGCTGCTCGAAATCCAACAGTAAGGGACTTACTTTAACTTATTAAAAAATGCAAAAAAACAATACTAAAGTTCTCTTTAAAACTGTACCAGTCCGTCCACACGAAGAGCAAGAGCCACCTACAATAGTACAAAGAGAACAAGCCATAAGAACAAATCAACAACTACTAAAATCGTTGTTGCTCGGACTCTTCAAAAATGTCAACAGGCGCGAGTCAGATTCTCCAAAAGTAAAGTAATGTACTTTTGTAGAATCGGACATGCGTCCGGCAGCAAAAGGGAAGTGTCTGCGCAACTTAGTAGGTGTTTGGATTGATTTGGGTAACACAAAAAGTGCTTTTAAGCTGAAAAAGTACCCAAAAAAAAAATCAAAAGTCAAAAGTTGGGGGTTCCCAACTTATGACTTTTGGCTTTTAACTTACAAGTCACTTGAAAAGCAAATCCAAACACCCCCTTAGATTACAAATCAATCCCAAGCTAGTTTACATATGAGTAGAAATGGTTCCATACCGCTGCAATATCTTCAAGATCTTGTTTGGACAAATCTGGAGCGATTTTTACAAGTAAAGGCGGAGGTCCCTCCTCACCCCACTGCATTTCATCACGAGCTGCCTGGACCTATATAAAGATACTGAAAGGACTTAATCTAATACTTGGTGACATGGTCTTAAACATTACCATAGGTAAACTAGCACAATATAACAGAAAGGCACCAGGCAAAAACCTTCTTCACAAGATCCTTCAGTTGCTTTCTTCCCTGAAGTTGGCGTAGTCCTGGAGTATTTGGGGATGAGATATTAATTACCTAAAGCAGTAAAGGAGACTATGAATCAGTCTTATAAACAATACTAGGGAGGCGTTTCTGGAAGCTGGTAGAGAATGTCTCCTTCATCAAGAGAATTAACTTAGCGAAAATTTACCTAATTGTTCTCAGAGATTAAAAAAACAATTACTATGTTTGTTTCCGCTTCTATCGAATGATGAAATGGAAAGTGACATTGCCAAAAACACCACATGTAAAATATCAGAAAATATAACAAACACAGAAAAGTTTATGAAATTAGCAGTCTGTAATTCTCTCTTTGGAGTGTGGGTGGGTAGGAGGTTCTTTTCAAACCTTCATATATTTGATGAATTAGTCTAATGGGTGTTTAGAAAAAGATAAAATGTCCTGGTCCTTCAGCCTGCAACATGGCAATCTGATACATAGTTTTTCTTCATTCTAGAAGTTAATTAAATAAAAAACAGATTTTGTATGCATTTTTAGAAACTAGATGACAAAAAGCACATAAGTTTACACACACACATAAAACAAAAAGGAGTACCAAACAGGTGTAATCCAAGAGCATGCAAATATCCAAACAAAAGACACATAATAGTTTCAGACATCTACCAAGTAGTCAGCATACTGAGATAATGTATGAACTCCTTGGACATAATCTGCTGCAGCATCTTCACTTGTCTTGTTCTTTCCAAGGTTAACACCAAGAATACCAGGACCAGCTTTCCCTCCATGCTTGACTTCATCTCCTGCTGGAGATGAAGTACTAGATGTTTCCAACTTTCTCTTACCATGCTGAGCACCCAATCTTTTGGCAACCACAACAATTCCTTCACTATTGAAGCCACACCTATTGATTAAAGCACTGCCACCAAACAAAGGATTCTTACTTTTACAACTTCCAGAATCAAGCATTTTGATCTTCTTTTTTTATTTTTGATAAGCATCAAGCTTTTTAATTATTAAAGATATAGAAATGAATTTCACTGGGAAAACCACAAGAGAAATAAGAATAGTTCAAGATCAGAAAACATAACAGGTGTTGATGGTGAGTTGGACACAATCTGATTAGACATGCATTCTTACCCTTCATTTGGCAACCTAAACATACGTGGTTTTGGGTTGCCATCCTGTGGAATGGGCGTTACTGAGCCAACTTCAACAAAACCAAAACCTAATCCAAGCAAGCCTTCAACGGCCTCGGCATTCTTGTCAAATCCAGCAGCAAGACCAACAGGATTTGAGAACCTTCTTCCCCATACATCAAGGCCCAATATAGGAAGATCAGGCCTCTTCTCCCTTGGAACCCATCCTCGGGCTGCAGCAGAGACTGCCAGTTTGTGAGCAACCTCTGGATCCAGAAATGCAAAGAATGGATTTACAAGCTTTGTTGCTGAGAATAGCCAGCCACTGCACGTATTTTGGAACATAAATGTAAATTTCACCCAAACCTTGTAATAAACAACAATAGATACAGTTCAGGCAAAGGGAGAGAGGGAAAACTGGAATTAGTTCGATATAATTAAATAATCCAACAAGATACAGAAGATTGTCAACATAATCTCACAAATCAAACTGCAGATACTAATATGCTTATATATGTATGATGATTAGAAATCTTTTGTACCTATAACATTCAAGTAACTCAAACCAACAAGCTCATTGAAGCACACCAATATCCTTTTTCTGTTCTACCGTAGGCAAGAAAATCGATCTAATTGAAGAAGCCAACAGAAATCATAGGCAACAAACCAATTCCCTCTAATTTAAGGAAACATCATTCTCAAACCCCAAAGAAATGATTATTTGGAAATGTAAACCACTGCTAAGCCTTCATAAGGAGAAGGCAGAGCAGAGCATGGAATACAGCTCCTTTGGCACTTATGTGGGTGCTTTGAAGAAAGAACAACAAAACAGCTTTTGAAGGAGCAGAAAGTAAATTTATACAGTTGAGGTCCCTCTACTCAGTTTTGGTCAATTTTCAAGGGAGACGCATAACCGTAGAAGAGAACCATATCATGCAGGTTCTCTATCTTCTGTGTATCACTTGTACACAAGGTATCCACCCACACCAATAAATTCATTACATATCTAGTAAATAAATAAATACTCACAACTGAGCAATTTTATCACAGCGGAACCACTTCTAAGGTAACACCCCCATGAAACAACAACCACACATATTCTCATAAGTTCAGTTTTAAGCCAACACATGTATAAAGCACCAACTAGCATCATTTTCTCTTTCCATCTCACGAGCAACTAAGGGAAGCATTTTTATGAATTATATAGGTCGTTCCAACCTGCTTGGGAGTTGGGACTGAGGCGTAGTTGTCTTTTTTTTGTTTATAAGTTGCTTCAACTCTTAGAATGAACAGACTGGGGGTGGCTTCTATGTATGGGGATTGGAGAACAAGATATAGACCAGATCCCTCAAAACATTTGCTGAACCATCCACATCTAATGTCTACTAAGAGTGTTTCTTCCAGTGAAAAAATGTAAAACTCATCTCCGACCCCAACCACACCCCTCTAGAAAAGCAAAAAGCTAAGAAGTATTGACCAAAAATAAAAACGAAAAATGCTGGCAACTTTATTATCTCTCTCCTCCTTTCCTGAGACATGTTATTGAGTTGATAAGCCAAAAATTATCTCTGAACTGGAATCCTACAACCGTTGGCCTTGGTTGAGTCTCACATCTAGATATGCTGAAGTCCAAAGAAGAACAGTAAGCTTCATGCATCCTCATAAATATCATAATCCATATCGGAAGAATGTCTTAGATGAGAAGTTGCAGGTACACTAAAATGTAAGTGTACCGTTTTCTTTTGCTTCTTGTGTGTGCCTGTGTGTGTACATCCAACCAATGTGCCCAAAAAAATTACACTACATTACCATTTAATTTTCTTTGTTTGGTTCACTACAGGATTCATGAAAAGAAATCTGTACAGCACACATGCATTTATTTGTCTCTCAACTGTTCTATAGCCACTGTTTTAAAAGTAAATATCTCAAAGATATAAATTCAGTACCAGAAGGTGGCCTCATCAACTGTACTTGCATAAGCTCCCCCAGCTATTAGTAGACCAATTGTGGCTCCTGTTAGCAACCTTCCCTACAGTTTTAACCAAGATACTGATATAAAATACAAGAAGAAGGCTGAAGAAATTACTAACCCTTGTAAAAGCATGAGTAAATTTGAATACAGCTCGTGCACTAATAGGCAATTATCATATGCCAACTTCTAAAACTCAGGCCAACAGTACTAAAATTGTGGAAATTCCGTATGGAACTTCCAATATTCTCGAAAAAAAGGATAAACGTTGTTTTTAATAAATGAGTTACTTCATTTACTCGACATGGTTAAGATAATCAAATCCACTGATAAATTCATGAGAGTGTTTCAGGAAATAAGAAGATACACTCAGAATAATTCAAATCCCCAACTTAAACTGATAAAAGAAGAAATTAAATACTTCTTCATGTCCCATTTCTCTTTCATTGGAAGTTACCTATATTTCTTAATTGCATGATTTATCGTAGTGAGTCCAAATTCTTCTGTCAAATTCCAACCTTTTTTATGACAAGTTACTTAAAAACCAATCATATAACAATCAAATACAAAATTTGGCCATTTGTATCACTCTATTCCAACCATAAAGATTCTCTAGATAACTTTTTTTATAACTATGATATCCGGGACAGCTTGCACGCACATTGACTAACACCACGGGTTACCTGCTACCTCCTACCAATACATGTATCCACTAACTTTGTCCTATACTTCTCAGCAAGAAATTTCCTCTATAATTAAACTAGTAGTCTAAGAAAATAACATTCTCAACAGAACTTTTTTCTATAACTACGATATCCGGGACAACTTGCACTTGCACACACCTTGACTAATTCCACCAACTACTTGCTAGCTCCTACCAATACAGGTACCGGGCAACTCTATCCTATTCTTCACAGCACCTCTAAACTAGTACTCTACGAAAATAAAGATCTTTTTAATAACAATGGTATCTCGGCGCAAGAACCTCGATAATTCCTACCTTATACCAATACAGGTACCAAGTAACTCTATCATATAATTCTCACCAAGAAATTTTTTTACCTTTATTATTAAATTAGTACTCTTAAGTTAACAAAACTAAAGATACAAAACTATAAAAACCAAATAGAATAAACATAACAAAGAAAGTACCTTTTTTGAAGAATGAGGAACCTTAGGTAATGGAGGAACATTAGCTGAAGAAGTGCAATAATGTCTAGGAGGAGCAGAGCTTGGTTTTATTAGCTTACGATACAAGCTTTCTCTAATCAATGCAAATCCAACCCTTTGTTTCATTTTCTTTAGCAAATTGAAAAAAAAAACAAATCTTTAATAACCAAACACTTCAAACTTTACAACCCCAAATGCTCAAAAAAATTCAAGAAGATTTGTAGAGATACAGACAACTGATGACACTATGATTCATATGACTGAAAAGGGTATCTGGGGTAGCAGAGATGGGTGTAGGGGGGTGGGGTTTGGTGGGGNTTAAAGGTTTGTTCTTGAGAAGGAAGGAGGAGAGGTTTTAGCAAAAGATGAAAGGGGGAAGAGAAAAACCCTTTTTTCTTGATTTTATTAGGCTTTGGTATATATTCCTTTTTGGAAAAGTTAATTAAAAAATTATGCTTTAATATCTTTTACACTTTTTTTTTAATATATATAAAAAAATATTGTAATAATTGACTTCTTAAATTAAAAATTTTAAATGCGATAGATACTTTTGATTAAAGCCGTCAATATGGGCTAGGCCCGTTGGGCCAGCCTGGCCTAACTCGGGATTTAATAGGGTTGGGCTAAGATTTTTGGAGCCCATTTAAGAAAAGGGTTTTTTAGCCCAGCCTGAATAAGCCTGTTGATTTGATGGCTTGAGAAATATAGGTAGGGCCGGCCCGTGGGCCAATAATAATTAATTAAAAAATATAATATAATATTAAAATTTAAAATTAAAGAGAGTCCAAATTCAAAATAATTAGGTTAATATTTTTATTAATATATTTATACTTTTACTGAAAAAAAAAACTTAATAAATAAGATAATTTCAGAGACCTTCCTTCTAGGCTTCGCTCTATAACACTCACTTTCCCTGTGGTTTACGATATTACGTCTACCTCCCTTATTTTCATTTTCTTGTAACCATTCTTTAAACCTATTTAAATAAATATAAATTAATTTAGATTTGATAAATTTACCCTTATATATGAATGTTTAAATCTAATTTTCAATGATTTATCTTTATTCGTTGGATCATGTTTCTTCTTCGCTTGTGTAAATGTTTAACTAGAACAAAATCTTATCGTTCTTATCGAATTTCTTTTTTGGGAAGTTCAAATTTTGTCTTCTATTTGAAGAAATTGTTGCTGGGAAATGATGGGTTATTGTGAGGAAAGAAATTACGTGAATTGGTAAAGATGAAATAGAGATAAAGAGTTAATATTTGGTGAAAATGTGGGTCAGCTTAGTTGAAGACTTTGATCTTTGTTGGATTAAAAAAACAAGTCTTTGTGTTAATTTATTTTTAAAAAGTATTTGTTAAATGAGTTATTTTTTATATAATATTTATTTAGAAGAAATTTATATAAAAAAAGAGTAAAATTGTCAAATCTATATTAATTTATATTTACTTTAAATAGGTTTAAAGAATGGTTACAAGTAAATGAAAATAAGGGAGTTAGACGTAACATCGTAAACCAAAGGGGAGGTGAGTGTTATAAAGTGAAACATGGAGGTCTCTGAAATTATCCCTATAAATATTATAAAAATAATTTTATTTTGATTTGATTAACAAGTACTAACATTAACATCATGTAATATTGTTTTGTCGATATTTATGATAATATTTTAAATTATAATTTTAAATTTAATTTAATAATTATAAAAAAATATATTTTTTTAAAAAAAGTGGGCTGGCCCGTCAAGCCTGTAGCCCACGTACTTATGGGTTGGGCCGACCATTTTCTGGCCACGCCAAAAATGGGCTAGCCCAGACTGACCCGTAAAATGTCAAAGCCTGTATGGGTTAGCCCGAATGGATGGACTAGCCCATATTGACAGCTCTACTTTTGATGGTATTAGAATTTTGTGTGACCTAATATAGGTTAGAATTTAAATTGTAAAAACAGATATTACATTTGCTTGAATTTTGTATAAATATGAATTTTACTTTGTTGGTTAATCTTTAAATCAGATTTATGTGATGCACGAATAATATTTAATGAATTAATTATATCAAATTATTATCGTCTTGTTAAAATATTATAAATTTGATTGATTTAATAGTCTCAATTGTTTATTAATATATTGTTCCTTTACCCAATATTTACCTAAGGAGGAGAAGAATAGAAAATAAATAGGAAAAAGAAACATATGGTTATTGAATTACTATTTGCAAAATTTCAATATATTATAATCAAGTTGCTTATTGTTGTCAAAACCTATTCACTCTTTCATTAGTGATATTCTCATTTTCATTGCAAATCATAGGTCAAAATAAAGAATTTTAATGGTTGTTAGTTTTTTATTTTTTTTAGATAATTGTGATGTTCAAGTCAGTTTACACACCTTAATTAATTTCACGACATATCACATTCCTGCTTTGCTAAAATTTCTTTCGTTTTTTTAGGACAAGGAAAATCCGCAGTCGCTATCCTTTGGGTGCGCATAGGGTAAAATCTCCGCTCCTATGCAATAACTCGCAAACCACATAGGAGAGATAACCCATGCTCAACAAGCCCGATGCAACGAGCTCAACCCAGAAGTCAAACCCCTTGCTTTCGCTGGCAAGGGATTTCGAACTCGAGACCTCCAACATGGAAGTTCCAAGCCCAAATCATTGGGCCACTCGAGTAATCTCCTTTCGTTTTACGAAAGATAGCTTGTGAAACATCTTACTCCAAAGATGAGACAAAGAACATACAGTTTCACAAGAGAGTATGCTCCTTCAGATTAATATAAACAATCGCCAAAAACGGAATGACACATTTTTTTAATAGACTAAAAAGAAAACAATCGCCAAAAACGGAATGACACATTTTTTAACGGACTAAAAAGAAAAGTAAAACGAAAAAGAGAGAGTATTGTACTTTCTTGGTATTTGTCACAACTCACAAGGATTGCAGAGATATATTTGACAATGTTAGTTGGCCATATAAGAAGTAACTGTCAAAAGTTTAGACCACCACTCTGCAACTGGAGTAATTTTACATAGTGCCATGAAAAATTTACTTCAACATCACTTTTATAACAATAATATTCAAAATCTAGACAATAAAGCTGGTGGAAGGTAGTATAGGTATCCGGTAGAATGGTCAAGGTACGGGCAAGCTGACCCAGACAACACCGTTATCAAAACGAAGACAGCTGCTGAATAACAGGCTGATACATTAGAAGCATCAAACGGTGTAGATGTTTGCTGTCAAAATATTAGAATGTAGTGTTTCCTCCATCACTATATAGCTGCTGATAAATAGGAAGCTATATATGACTGACCCCTGGCTCGGATCATTGCCTGGATGAAAGAACAACGAAATTAAGCTTCAGATTTGCAGAGATGCCAAAGAATCATATAATAAGCCCGAATTCATATAATGACTTGTGAAATTACAAGATATACAGGTGAGGAAGTTAAAGATTCATTATTGTTAGTATGATATATTAGAAGATACCAATGCATCTCATCGATCTAGTCATTAACTTTAGAGTGATGCTCCCAGAATGTACCAATAAAGACTATTATGATAATGACATCGAAGATAAAGAGTGGTAAGAGGGGGAAACTTGGTGCATGATTAATAATGTAAAAATAATGGATCAAGAATTAAAGGAGATACTACAAAGAGAGAATCACAGACATCTATATTTAAATGTGTCCCACGTAAGCTGTATTCAGACGTCAAAAGAACTTGTGCCGAGGGGATGCTAGATCTGCACTTTCTGGTAATGGTAAAACAATTCAAAATGGAGAGACCCTGCAGGAGACAAACTAATAACCTGGGATTTGTGAAGTAAACCGAATTGGGGATACACAGGAAGTAGAACCATAATGCACTGTCAAATTATCCTTATAGTATGTTATACTAGTTATGATTAGTTTCTAAACTTTCAAACACTTGAGACAAATTCTTAAAGCTTGCATGATTTAACAGATGCACAAAAAATCAAGCCATTCAACTCTTAGGAAATTTATTTTGAAGTAACAAAAAGGTTTAAATTTGAACCCTACACTAGCTGAAATTACTTGTTTTTGCACTTCCTCATGCTCTTTGTCCATTCATAACCTTTTCATCGTCTCATTGTTGTCCATGTCATCAACAAAGTTCCAGCGTGGAGTGGTTTGACTCCACATATCAAAATTCTATGACGAAACAGGCCCAAATTCACGCTTCAACTTTTGACTATGGTTTACAATTACATACTCCAAATACTAACAAAGTATCAGTAAATTGGGACAAGATGGTAAAGGGTAAACTTACCTCTAGTTGGTTAAGGTTTCATGATGCACAACTAAAAATCTAACTTATCTCCAGAAAAGGGAGAGTTTGAAGACTAGCAAAGCCATAAGGAAATGAAATACTTCCATATCCAATATATTCATAAAACATAGAGAAAAACGTGAAAATAAGATGCATACCATTGGATAATGGAGCCGAAAAGGAAATGCTGCATGATAGGAACCTTCTGCAGAACTTCAATCTTGTACATTTTAAGTAAGCCACTGTTTACCTTGTTCCAATTGGGTACACCACTAATGTCATCTAACATGGGAGAGTGCTCTGCAAACACTCCCTTCTTCACCTTCATTATGAATACAATACACGAGAGATAAAGATATTCATTTGCAAAGTTCTCCAAGATATCTTTGTTATGAATAGATTTTGGTTTCATGTACTTGTGATCAATCAACTGAGATGACCCAAATATAAAAGGTAAGAAGTGGTAGTCATCTAGTCCCCAAACCCCATGGGACCCAGCAGGCTCTAGGCAATAGGTCACTTGCAACTTCCTCATCAAATCCAAGTACTTGACAAAAACCCTTGACACCAGAGCTTGATAGTCTTCTTCTTTCACAACTCCTAATCTTGCTAAACAATACAACAATGCTGCGAAATTTGTCTCATGTCCGGTACCTATATAACAGAAGTGATTAGTTCTAGGAATTAATATTAATTTGTTCTAGGAAGGCCAGTTATAGAACGCCAGCAGTCATGTGCACTTAAAGGTTCTAAAGGCATATTAAAACGTATAAAATAGTTCTATAGCATAATCCAGCAAAGTAAGAACTCAAATCAAAGGAGGAGAAAATTCCTTAAAGTAGATTGAAAAGTACAGTCATTTTCATGCAACTTTTTATATCATTGGTGTATCAAGAAAAGGAATCAGATGCTGAAGATAGGCTACTACGTTGTTCTCCATCAAAACTGAATATAAATCAGCTCAACAAGAAAACAAATGTTGTCATGCTCAATCACCAAACATAAGCACAAAATGAAAATGTGCCTATGAACAGGGGCAGACCCACTAATTTTTTCTGGAGGGGGAAATGATTTATTTTTACCCTCATAACATTATTAAACCTTGTTTTATATTTGTTGATGCATCTTTACATCCACCAACACGATCATAGGAAAGATGAGGTGAACACTGTGAAATGTTTGCTAAGGGCAGAACTCATCAACGATTCAACTGTTACCAATATTAAAAGCAACATAATATTCAATACTTCCTGTATTATGATTCTTTTAATAAACTACGTGTATTATGATCAATATATAACACATCTTCCGTTTCTTATGAAGTAAGTTTATTAATCTGGTTGAACTACCATATACAGGATTGTTATATCACACATCATTATACAATCCCACAAGAAAAAAGGTGCGGCAGAGCATCAGTCTGCAATGAATGTATCATATATTACTAACATTAACATTTTATGTTAGAATCACATCTTAGCCTTAACTACATTTCCTCCAACTAGTTCACAACTGAACTCATTTCTATATTCGGGAGCAGTAATAGTAGCACTAAACCATAACCAAGTATTCATTTCCAATCGTTTAACAAGAAAAGTTTCCGCAACTCTAGTTACTCTAAGAAAAACAACAACACTCCATCGCGCATAGTTAACACTGCCTATGTAAATTTCTGCAAAGGATATTCATAGCTGAGCTCAACTAATTTGGGAATGAAGCTAATCGATTGATAAATGAAACAAAATTCAACAAGCATACCATAATCAATTCTGCTGGAGTTCCCAAAGCTATCAGTGAAGTAAGGAACAAGTTCAACAGTAGCCGACTGGAGATCAGGAGGCAGAAACTGAAGCATAAATGACTCAGCATCACAGCTCATACGTTCATGCCACGTTCGGTACGCCAAGTTCCCATATCGAGACGACTGTGGTGCTAAAGGGATCTCATCAACGTAGACACTTAGGGTTTCAAGCACAGAAACAATGGCTAACACTACAGACGACTCATGACAAGGATCTGAGAGTTTATGTGAACGAATAGACTCCGATAGTAACACCACGAACCCGAGGAAGTTCTGGCAAGTAGGTGATGATTGAAACTGAACGATGTCGTTTTGGTTGTGGATTTTCTTCACCGGAGTTCGGAAATGGTAAGGAAGAGTTAACGGAACAACTCTCTGTGATTGAGGAACTGGTGTTCGCATGATGATTTCTCTGTTATTGGCTGGTGGTAGGTTGACGGCCGGAGCACGGATGGGGATGTAGTTGGGATTGGGATCAGGAGGCGGTGATGGGAACGCGGTGGGTCCGCCGCAGTTGACGCAGGTTCCGCCGTCGCCGCCGTCGTGATGGTGGTGGTGGAAGCCGATGGACGGTGGTGAGTTGTGATGGGGTTCCATTTTTTTGATACAATCCAAATTATGAGAGATTTTAAGATTTATATATAAGAAAATAACATAAAAAGTATTATATATCGTAATAATTTAAAATATTTAAAAAAATATATAAAATTATTACGATCAAATAAAGATTTGTTTGTTCAAAATTCAAAATGTTATCACGTAAATAGATATAGATTTTTACATAGATATCAAATATAAAAACTTTATTTCAAAATACATAAGTTTCTATATTCGAATTTACGAATAAAATTTCAACCTACACACAAATTAAAATAAATATCAATTTATTTGTAATATATATAGAACCCGTTCGATCACAAATATATTTGAGAAAAACTTTAACGATAGTGTTTGATTATACAATTCACCATTTACTTAGCAAATATATTCGATAAAAATCCCAAGCTTCAAATACTAGAAAATGATAGTGTTTGGACTAAGTTTTTATATTTGGAAATCTTTAAAGATTAAAAAGTTATCCCAAATTTTATATTTTATAAAAACACTTATTGTTTATTAATTTTAACTAATATTTATCAAACAAATTACTCCATTAATAACTACTAAGAGAATTGAGAAAAAAGAACAATTTATTTTTGTTAGGTTATAATTCTGAACCAGTGACGAATTTGAGTATGCAATTAATATAATGTTTTTGTCTGTCTTGTTATTTATCGTTAATGTTATAATATTATTTTTAACATAATATGTTCATTATAAAATGCTCCCAAAATTTATGACTATAAATACATAGCAAAATTTCACCTAAAAAAATAATTTGCCAAAAATATTATAAATCAAACCCTAGCATAATGTAATTTTTAGAGATAAAAATCATTTTGGCATATGAAATTGCAGTATTAATTTATCTGAAATTTGACTTAACAGTCCTAAACTAAAGACATTTTTTACCCTTAGAGATAAAGTCTGTGTATGCACTAATTTCTCCCGATCTGACTCGTGAAATTACACTGAGTATGTTATAATTTTACCGTAACAACAGCTTTCGTCTTCCAATACACACTCAAACACATACTAGTTGAAATAGAAACTTGAGATGCAGCAAAAGTAGAATTGTACCATGGTTTCACTCACCAAAAGACATTTGCAATGTAAATCATAAACTTCTTGTAATCAACCAAATGTCTGCTACAATGGAACAGATGATCATCAATCAACGATTTCTCGCGGAAGGTAAAAAGAACACGAAAAGTGAGGGTGAAAGGGAGGGAGGTACGTTGAACACTCGTTGAACTTCTACTTCACAGCTCCAGTAATACTAATTCAGACAGAATTTGGTACTCGTAAAGTTCTTTTGAGGCACATGAGCTCGTTGAGTTATCAACGAAGGGACCTCCAGAGCGTTGACCTTTCTATTGTGCTTGAGCAAGTTGTCTTAATTTAGCTTGCAAGATAAGACCAGTTTCATCAGCAACACTTTTCTTCTTCGTCGCAACCTGCATTTGTACAAATGATTACTAAATCAAGAAGGTGCTTTCCATAACAAATGAAAAATATGATTAGAGTTGGTTGTATAAATCCAAGAAATCTTTGTACAGTATCATCGGCACAACATATGTTAAAAGACCGACAGATCGTCCCTCTGTTTCAATTTGTTTGTCTTGCTTTCTTCGTTATCAAGCAAGGACATTGCAGATGCACGGAAAGAATAGAAGTAGAGGAGTGGTCAGTTGCTGGAGAACATCAAGCGGAAAGAGTATGAGAAGGATAAGAACATGGAAGTAGTAGACGGGAAGGAAGGTGAACAACGACATCACAACAGAAGGAAAAACCGGAATCAGAATAGGCGGCAACATAGAGAAGGGAAGAATCTGAAGAATCGGAGGTATAAATATACTATAAAATATAAATGAACCATTCCAATGGTACGCCAGAATCCAGATGAAGTCGGGATAAAATTTGAATTTTACGCTAACTTATTTTTCTGAAGAATCTGAACTCTTCCTCACAACAGAAATTGAGCTTATGACAGTAATCACACTGTTCTTGATGATGTTTCTTAATGAGTTTAGTCATGTAGTTTGTGTGCGTGCGTGTGTCGCATGTGCATTGACAGAGGTCACATGATGCCCTCTAAAACCTTCTTGTACATTTGTGGTATGACACACGGCTGAGAACGCCTTGGAACCCATAAAAGCAATTTTTTTCACTTAACTTTTTCTCACATCTATCGCACCAAGTAAAGAAGGCTGATTTACATTAGATAGATGATTAAGACGATATCTCACAAATCACAGAAATACCAGGTAGGAGGATTGTTACAGATAGGGTACTTAGTAAATCAGAAATGAAACCACCGAGAAGGTTTCTCCAGGCAGAATTTATGTCAAAACAGAATAAATAAACAGCTCAAAAATTGCACAATGAACTCGCTCCACCAAGTGAAACAAAATGGATACTTACATCAAGAAGCTGCTCGTAGTTGGACTTAAGCAGGTTGATTTTCCGCTCACAGTAATCTTTTCCTTCTGTCATTGTTTTCTATTCAAATAAAGAAAAGAACACAATCTTAGGAATGAAACTTCTAGCGTTAGAAGTAATTGAAAAGATAATAAATGGCTTTTCCACAGATGAAAAATTGAAGCATGGAATAACAAATGTGTTTTCTTGGATAATGCTACAACTACAGTCTCTTAGATTCCAAGACATCATCAATTTATTTCTTGAAAATGTAAAAGGAAAATGGATGATCCAAGAACTACATAAAACATACTTCGTGATACATGAAGATAAATCTTTGAAGGGAAAAATAACTTACTTAAGACCTATAAAGATCAGAAAATCTAGAATAAACATCCAACTACCTAAACTTAATAAAATCAAATAACTAGAAATTGTCAAAGTAAGTGTCCGCTGGACTTCTTTTCAGTCCAAAACAGAAGATCATAACCATAAAAAGATATTTAGCATGTAGAAAGAATTTTTTGAATTAATCATAACTATGTTGCTTCCAGCATACGTAGCAATGAAATCAATTACATTTCCTGGAAAATAAACAGTTCATTAGGACAGAAGAAAACTCAACCTCTTTAAATAACAATCCTCAAATAGACAATATCAATTATGACCTCCACAAAGAGAAGGTAAAATATAGGAAAAATAAAGTCTGACAAGAACGACACAATTTAAACAGCATCAAGTTCCTCGAGAATCCAAACCAAGCATGTCAGTAACAACCAAGGCACATTACCAATGGATTTAGAATATGCTCCCCCATACGACTCTCTTTCCATTTTGCTACACTTCAAAATGTTTGAGACCAACATTTCTATACTACTTACTCAACTTCCAAAAATACATGTCCACTAAACTATTCAATATATAAACTTCTGATATGTTTTCTTAAGACTTAAAATCAAACTGACTTTCCAACTACTATGTTTATTTTCTTTCACTAGACCAATATACTTCACAAGTTAAATTAAGTCCTTAAATTCTGTGGTAAATCAAACACTAACATATAAATAAACCTTGGCTAAGAAATTGCTATACACAAGAAAAAAAAGTCTTTACTTTAGTTGCATACACAAAAGCATCTCCATGGTCACCCTATCCTAATTCACCCCAGATACCCATCAAATATATATATATATATATATATAGATAGATAGATAGATAGATAGATAGAGATCGTAGATTTATCTATTCATTTAGCAGAAATAAATAGCAAGCCAAATGTCCCAATTACAGATGCAACCAACAGATAAATACATACCTCAACAAAATATCCAGTGCCGACATCTACCAAAACCTTATCAGCATCATCTAGAGTTCCCGGCACATATAACGACGCTGTTAAAGGCACCAACATTTTCTTCCCTGAGCAAGGAAACACAGTAAGAAAAAACCAAAACCAATATCACAAATTTCACAATAAAGTCCTAATTCTTAAAAGGCATTTTGCAGTACAAGAGGGATACGAACCAACATTTTCTTCCCTGAGCAAGAAAACACAGTATAAAAACCAAAACCCATATCATGTTAGTAAGGTTTTCATTGAAGATAACAAGGTCAACTTGGCAGTATACAACAGACATACCAATCTCTCCAAACGATACCAATGCTCTATACAAGCAGGAACTACATGGATGCATCACATGAAAAGAAGGATACTACTCATCGATTGAACAAAGCTCTTCTCCGCCCATATCATATACTTCACAATAAAGTCAAAAGCACAGTCTTTTACCCCTAATTCCTAAAAGGGTATTTTGTATTACAAGAAGGATACCAACCAACATTTTCTTCCCTTAGCAAGATAACCAAAACCCATATCATAAATTTCACAATGAAGTCAAAAGTAACAGTCTTCTACACCTAATTCCTAAAAGGGTGTTTTGCAATAAAAGAGTGAAAAAAACCAAAATTTTCTTCCCTGAGCAAGAAAACACAGTATCAAAAACCAAAACTTATGATCATAAATTTCACAATAAAGTCAAAAGAACAATCTTTAGCACCTAATTCCTAAAAAGCTGTGTTGCAGTACAGGATACAAACCAACATTTTCTTCCCTGAGCAAGAAAACCAAAACCCATATAAATTTCACAATAAAGTCAAAAGAACAATCTTTTACACCTAATTCCTAAAAGGGTGTTTTACAGTAAACCATTCACACAAACCAACGTTTTCTTCCCTGGAAATACAAACAAAGCATAACAAACCAAACCCCATATCATAAACTTCACAAACAAACAAACAAAAAAACAATCTTTTTCACCTAATTTCCAAAAGGGTATTTACCAAAACGATAATCAACACAAACCTTGAGGGCGTAGTGACAGATCTTGAAGGGCATTAGATGCGATTTCGAGTCGAGTAGTTGCTGTACGGATGTTATTGAGGCTATCTTGAAGAAGGTTCACTTCTAGATCGGCTTGTTCTTTGAGTGCTTTAAGTTGCTCCACACTCATCTTCTCTATTTCTAGTGTTCTTGACGCCATTTTTCAATTGCCACCTTCTTCCCAAAAACCCTCTCTGCTGCTGCTGCTAGATGAAGCTTGTTGCAATGTGTTGAGCTTATTGGAGTTGATTTTAGTTTTTGTTTATATTTATTATTATGTATTAAAAAGAATATATATTGTATAGTTTTTATAAAAGTATTTGTTTATAAAACTATAGTCTCTTTTTTTTTTTTTGGTAACATGTAAAAATATTATCATTACTATCGAAGAACAATTACATGTAAAGAGCACCTATTTCTGATAACGAAAGGTCGATCTCCTACCAAGTACGAAAACTAATAACATTGTAAATGTGATATGTAATGTCTTTATTTACGTGTTTTTTTCTAAACTGTTACGTAATTATAATTTCTTCTTTCACGACATGCTATAGTATTGGGTTTCTTCCGATGGTCTTCTAGCCTTAGAAGAAGTCGTGTTCGCCCGGACATCTGCAATGTCCTCCACGATATGCTACAGCTCTAGGTGTCTTCCAATGGTCTTCTAGCCTTAGAAGAAGCTGTATCCGTCTCGGCATCTGCAACGTCCTCCTTTGATATTCTGATCTGGGAGAACTAAAAGACTGATCATTCGATGACTTTCGTTGTCACCCTTACTAAACCAACTTAAATCTAAACTATATTCAGATCAAGTCTTATCGAAATAGTCGCAATAATTTACTTTTGAAATTGCTTTATGTGCTTCACCTTTGTTGTATCTCGATCCTTTTTTATCCCTTTGTTTTGCAGTATTATTCATGTTCACTGAACCCTTCGGGTTGTGATATAGGACTACTCCGTAGATAGTCGCAATAATTTACTTTTGAAATTGCTTTATGTGCTTCACCTTTGTTGTATCTCAATCCTTTTTTATCCCTTTGTTATGCAGTATTATTCATGTTCACTGAACTCTTCGGGGTGGCCCAGTATTTTGGACTTGGGATTTCATATCGGAGATCTTAAGTTCGAAATCCTTTGCCAGCGAAAGTAAGAGATTTGTCTTTTAGGTCGAGCTCATTGCACCGGCTTGCCTGAGTTACCTCTCCTATGTGATTTACGAGCTATTGCATAAGAGCGCGGATTTTACTTTCTGCGCACCCAAAAAATAGCGATTGCAGGTTTTTCTTTACCATAAAAAATATATATACACAATATATATAAGTTATGTACAGTTCAATATTTATCACTTAGCAATCTACCAGTATAACGTATTGTCAACTCCCATATTTGTTAATATCATATTTAACATGTGACAGTAGTATAACGAATAATTATTATACTTTTTCTCTGTAAAATGTTATTTATCTAGTATTAACTTTGCATACTTCTTAAGAAACGATAAATAAAAGGATGATTTTATTATATCATCTTTTGAATATAATAATGCAATGTCTTGAAAAATATACCAAGGGGAATGACCATAATTGATGATAAGTTCAAATTAGGAACAACTATTGTTTAACATCCTAAAATAATATAGTGAACAACTATGATAGCACAGAGGGAGTAATATTTTGTGTTAGTTTTACATAAACTAAACATTATACTTTAAGAAGGGATAATAATACCAAAACAAAGAGATTCTTTCATATAGACCTGTGGCTCAGTAACGCACGTAAAAAAACAAGTATAGAAATGAAATATGGTAGTAAAGAAGGAGAGAAGAGATCATCAACAACAACAAATAATATGGTAACCAAAACGATTTTATAAGCTCATTTAGTTCTATAGACCTATGGTTTTAAATAAATACCCCATGAACAAGGAAGCTTTTGCTTTAGCACAAACTGCAAAACTTTGGCACCCTACTGGGGAAGGAAGTGTTCTTTGAACCCTCAAGTTCTCAGCAATGCACAGCCGAAAACGAAGAGCTTAAGGCCATTTTCAGGAGGAACATGTCAAGACTCGCTAGGAATAACATTAAAGAAATGATAGACCTCTTCTTCGTCAATGACTCCAACGTCTGTTGAACAAACTGAACAGCATACGCGTTTATATGTCTTGCCCATATCAGAACCAGCTTCAGCTTCAGAAGATCCACGCCCTTTCTTACCCCTCTTTCGTTTGCTTCCAAGATGTGCAACCACTTGTTCGCTCTTGATCTTGCAATTGACCACGAACATTGCTCGGTACTGTGTGACATTCTTTTCATGCCTGCATTATTAAGATTATATCAATTCTGAATTGCAGATGTATTATCCCACCTACTAAAAAGCTAAAAAAAGGAGCAAAGGAAGCTCGCATCAGACGTAAATGCACCAAGGCACTCTCTTGATTGAAAAGCAGATGAATTACATGCAAATGCAGACCAATCGTCTTCAGATCAGATGGTGACTCAACAGGATTTCAGTTTACGAGTCAATTGATAATAACTGAACTTGGTAATGTCATAAAGGTTCGTTAGTTCAACGTATAGTAAATTTTTTTTTATGAATTATTACTTATCAAACAAGAAGATTTTAGAATAATTCTTTAATTCATGCTTTCACCAAATGCACTGAACGTAGGCTTCTTCCAACCAAGAAGAATTAACGTCAAATCAGTTAAAATATTCTTTTTATTTATAGTTAATCTGCAATCTCCATTTCTGCCGTGATTCCAGTTGATCATTACCCCCTTTTGCTCCTATTTCATCAAAAGAGCTTGTATTTGATGCTAAGAGCCTATCTGGATGGGCTTATAAGTTATAACTTATGCTTATAAGTCATACATTAGAGATCCTAACATATGGCTTTTGGCTTATTTTTTATTATTTTGATTTAAAAACAAGTGTTTAAAAGTTAAAACCACCTACTTAATCTTATCTCAATACTATAAAAGTGCTTAAAAGCACCTAAAATAAGCCAATTCAAACAGGCTATTACACTATTACTAGAACTGAAAAATAGTGGCAGACTCTCACCCTCTTACCTATGCAGCGCATCCTGTTAATCAGAGCGAGCAACATCGAAAATTCCAAAAATCATGTTATAGTACAATCAATTTCCAAACATCTGAAATGATACTACAAAATCAAGGTCCAACATACTGCACCAAAAACTTTATGGAGGAAAAAATATTTTAACAACTCTGAAAAATGCAAATCCTACTTTAAGGATATCTCTTCCCCTCATTGTTACATAAACTTTCCTAGGAAGCGGATAAACATAAGTAGAGTTAAGAAGATCCGAACATTCTGGCTGACTGTTCCTTCCATATGTTTGACCATTTTCAAAAAGTAATGATTTAAAAATAAGAACCCAAATCAGTATATCTGTTCGAGAATGCAAGAAGATCCAAATTAGTTGCTTTAAAAGGCAGTTCATTTAGTATTGGAATGATATGGACCACATTGAGCAGATAGATATAGATGATTCATACAGTCTATACAACTAATTGGAATTGAACATAGTTGACTGATTGATTGGTTGAAGAAGTACTAAATTACCAACAATTCCAGAGGTAAAGTAACAGAAACATGCAATCAACTATATGGTTGTTTTATATTCGAAAATCACAGGGATATTCTAGAAAGGAGAAAGGCCATACCTTTGACAATCTAGACAAAGGGTGGTAAAACAAGCTGGACAATTAAGGATAGCATCAGAAGTACGACCACCCCTTTTCTTTTGGACCCAGACTTCATCTTTGTCATCAAGTTCTGGATCATAAAATTCTGGCTTGACAGAGTAATCTATCTCATCATCATCAGAAACTGACAAAACAACAAAGTTAATATAAATTAGAGAATAACTCCACGATACACTAAATAATGAAACAAGAATGTTTCACCCAAAGGAAAACTTACACATCTTAACAGTCCTCTGAGGATTTGGCATTTCGATTAACAGTATAAGCGATGAACTATCCTCTATACACCCGAAAACAAAAGTATTAGAGGGTAAAGGATCTTAGGGAGTCCATACTCCACAGCACTAATTGGTAAAAGTTCACATCGGAATATTGAGGGGTTGGTAGGTGATATGATCTGAATTTCTTGCACGTGATTACTCATTCGAATAGCCATTTAAAACCAAGTGGTTTAACAACAACAATATACCTAACGTAATCCCACTCGTGGGGTATGGAGAGGGTATTCCTAGACCTTACCCCACCTTTGCAGGATAGAGAGGTCATTTTTGATAGACACTCGGCTCAAAAGAAAGTGAAGACAAATCATGATAGAAAGGAAAATAGCGACGATAAAAAGCAAGATAACCAAATCAAATTAAGCAACAAGTAATAATGAGGATTGAAGAACGCATTACCAAAACAGGCTAAGAAAAATATAAAATATGAAGTAAAAAATATATGCAACAAGTAGTAAGATAAACACAACCAATGAACCAACAAGTAATCAATAAATATAAACAACGTGCAGGACGCAATGCAAGAACAGAGAACGAGAACAGGAGAATAGCCCCTTGATTCTCCCACATAAAGATGACGCAACACTCGCTACCGACTAACGTTCTACCTTAATCCTCAAGCTCCAAAACTTCCTACAGATTCATGTCCTCAGTAAGTTGGAGGTGTATCATATCCTTCTGAATCACCTCCCAATGTTCTTCTTCGGACTACCTCTCCTATCCCCACAATAGCCAACCTCTCACACCTCCTCATTGCTGCATCCGCCTCTTCAAATGTCCGAACCATCTAACCCAAGCCCATGGAACACATTGACTAGGCCTACATGGATATGTCTTTTGGACCGCCATATCAAGCGTCAAAAGCGTGCTTAACATGTGAACTTGAGTTATATCTTATAAAAGCTATTTACTTTACTCTCCATTCCTATATGGTATTCACCTAAAGTGTCACGTGCACCTCATTTTAAGAGCTTGCCAACCTAGAAGCCTGTCAATCCTACCAGTGGCGGAGCCACCATATCTCGCCAAAGAAATTATATTATTTTTACATGATTAAAAATATTTTTTTTAGGTATATACAATAGATTTCGAACCCCCTTCGACTACTTCATGTGTCTATTTCTTCAGATTTTGAACTTTCTTTATCAAAAATTCTGGTTCCGCCACTGAATCCTACTTCTCATCAATCCATCAATCAACTATGCCTCAACTCAAACTAGTTGGAGTTTTCCATACGACTAATGTATACAACAACATAAATTAGCTTGAGGCGCGTTAAAAGACACTAATTAGGCGAATTCCTAAAACTTCGACAAGCTCTATCAGATACAAACATAATTTTTACCTGTTTGTTGAGAATGAGATGGCGATTCTTCTCCTTCTTCTACTTTATGCTTTTCGTCGTCTTTACTGTTCATCGCACTTTTGGTCTCGCGATACCGGAGGAATTGTGCCGGCGCCGGTGACTGTGAGTCGGTTCTAGTACAAAATACTGGGGATATTTTTTTATAGCTAAAATGGTCCACTAAGTTTGAGATTGATCATTTGTAGTACTCTTTTCTGAATAATGAACAATATTGGTATATGATGTTTAGTTGAATTACAAATGTGTCCCTTACATTTATGTTCGGATGATTGTCACCGGAATTGTTTCATAATGTATTGTATTACAATATAGAGAAAAATAACAAATATACCCTGAACTACAATAAATGGCATGCAAATATCCTCCGTTATACTTTTGAGATATTGGTGTCTCTGCCGTCCAAAACCTAAAACATATATGCCCTTTATACTAACGGACATACACATATCATAATCTTCTTCACCAATCCGAGATTTATGGACAGATAAGATTGTGCCACATATGTCATAATTTTATTCATCGATCTGACATTTATTGACGGATAAGATTGCGTCACGTGTCCTTATTTAGTCTTCTGTTAGAGTGAAGGACATATATATATATTCTCTAGTTTATAGACGACAGGAGCACCAATGTGCTAAAAGTATGACGGATGGTATCAGCATACCATTTACGATAGTTTGGGGTATATTTGTCCTTTTTCGCTATAATATTTGAACAAACTGTATTTTTTTTATCATTGAAAAACAAAAAAAAATTTCAAATATTCAATCATTTTCATTTTATTTTTTTGTTTTCTTTCTTCATTTTTGAAATATATAATAAATTACTCTCTTTTCATCCAAAAAGCAATCATAATATTCAAAGTATGTGGATAAATTGTATTTTACTTTTGTAATATAAATTTGAACACTAGTATTCTAAGTCATTTTTCTTAGCTTAATTTGCATAACAATAGTTTAAGTAAAGAAATTTGCATAATGATTTGCATTTTTGAAAATGAAAATGTAAAAATAGAATAAAGTTGATGGGTTAAAATTAAAAAAAAATATTAAAGATTGTAATAAAATGATAAATATTTTTTTCATTTTTAACTATACAAGTTTGGACAATGAATATAAGATCGTCTTTACTAGGAAGCAAATTGCCTTTTAAAAGCGAGATTTTCCAAGTGTGAATTGAGTTATTATGCTCTAAATAAATATTAAATATCGAAAGAATAATAACATTCTGAATATTATTTCATATGTAAAGTTTGAAAATGATAATGAATTTCATATTAAGATTAAAAAATATTGTGTCAAAACTCTATAAGTTCTCCATTAGGCATGTGGATTATTACTATATTATAAAGAACATAAATAACTTTGATAATTGATATTAATTCCTAATCACATAACTTTACAATAATTCTGCAAAGTTTCACATAATTTCCTATAGATTATAGTGTTTAACATTGATTCACCCAATGACTATTCATGATTCCATAATTTAATTAATTCATAAAAAAGATAAATAAATTATTTTCGACACAACTTAATGTATACTACATGGCGAAGTATCATTGCAGACTATGTTATCTATTATTTGGCATGCAGCAACATGAAATTTATATTAAGACAAAACTCGATAATCTACTAACATTTTTACTTTATTCGCGATCTTCATAAATCACACTCTCTTATGTAAAAGGTCATGCCCTTAGTAATCTAAATAATGATTCCCAGTATGTTTGACCTCTCACGCCTCATCGTAAAAGACAGAGAAGTTATTTCTGAACATAACTTAAAATATACTACATGACGGAGTATCATTAGACTATGTTATACATTCTTAGTATGCAACCAGGGGCAGATCCACATAGAGTCCTTCGGGTGCTCGAGCATTCATTAACCTCATCTCGAGATATATATATCTATGTAGAAATTAAGAAGTAATTGTTAAAATTCACATAGATCACCCAATGAACAAATGATTTGACCGGTCTATTGACTCTTGGGTGGATGCTTAAGGCTCTTTTAGTGTTATTGAGCTTGAGTTTGAATCTTATATTTTTGCCTCCGAACCACCCACAACTTTATCCACCACGTTCAAAGCATCCACAACCTTAAAATTCTAGATCTCGACCACCTACTAACATTTTAACCTTATTTACATCCTCCACATCTTCTTATCTAAGGTCATGTCCTCGTTTATTTATACTCATAATCGATCTAATCACCTCTTGACTCTCTTCGTGCTCAGTATATCTAACCTCTCACACCTCCTCATCGAAATTCCGACACCAACGTATATGACGTGGCGGGGTATCATTGGATACTATGTTATACATTCTTTGGTGTGCAATCAGCATGAAATTTCAAGCCTACTTAGTGAAAAAAATGTGTGTGGACCAAAAACACCTTCTTCATTAGCGATAACTGAAGAAGTTTTCTCGAAGCATTCAACAATGGCGACAATGGCTTCCGTCGCTACTTCAACTTCGAGGATTTCATATCCTATGACGCATTCGTTCAATACAACTTGTAATTTCGCTTCTCCTTTTCGTTCTTCGTTTTCTTCTTTGACTTGGAAAAAAGTTAGGTTTTCGATTGGGAATCGAGGGAGAAAGTTAGGGTTTCGAAATTGTTCGACATTGAGGATAAGCTGTGGCGGTGGATTGACGGAGATTAAGGAAGATGAGTTTTCCGACGTCGTTTTGAAGTCCGATCGTCCTGTACTTGTTGAGTTCGTTGCTACTTGGTGTGGACCTTGCCGTTTGATTGGCCCTGCCATGGAATCCGTTGCTGAGGTTCTTCTTCTTCGTTTTTTCCCCTGTTATTCGAGTTATATTCAATTAAATCTTCGATAGGAATTAGAATAGAAAGTTCGTAGTTTATAATCAGTTAATCATTATATTTCTATTGGAATTTCTCAATGAAAAATGTTCGGTGACTGTTCCTGCAGTAGTGAAAAAGGAGAAATGTTTAGTGACTGAGAATCTGTTTTCCACCATGCATTTTTGTGAGCTGGTTTGGTGGGAATGAAATAGGAAAAATCATGTTTTGTGATACAAATTTCCCATATGTCTGCAGATATTTTGATTGAATACGTGAGAATAGGAAAAATATTCAGTAGCTATTATCAATATTTCAATGAGAATTTGTTTGCCACCATGCGTTTTTTTTCCATGAATGATCCGATTCGGTGGGAAAACCTTGTTTTGTAGCGAAATTCCATTGATTCGCGTTGGGAAATGGGGTGGACAAATCATGTTTCTTCTTTTCACAATCTTTATGTTGTGTTATTGGAGTTCTATTCAATCAAACCTTCAATTTCCCCTTGTCAATTTGTTTCTTCAATATGCATGTTAAACTGATGAAAGTGTGTTTGGTGTGAAGGAAAATAACTTCTTTTGTTTGAGTTGATGGTATAAAAAAGCACCTAAACTATTACTCTGTTGCTAGTTTTATACCTTCCTAAACTATCACACCTTTTGCATTAGAAAACACTTCGATGCTAGTTGGGCAAATATTGTTCCCACTCGACAGTATGCACGTGTGTATCAACTTAGTGTCAAGGTGTGTTTTAATACAATTAGAGAGTGATACTTTTGGTAGGTGAATGGAACAATACATACTTAAGGTATGAAACTCGTGAAAATAGTTTGTCTTTTTGACCATTAACTCGTTCTTCTTTTGCTGAAAGATCACTTTTGTTGTTTGCTTTAAGACCCTTTTCCTATTTGATGTAGAAGAAATTTGTTCTATTAGAGGCATTTTGTTCACACTGAAATGTTGAAGAAATTCTTCAATGAGCATGTTAAACTTGATAAAGGGTGTTTGGTATGATGGAACATATTTGTTTGTTTTTATTTTGGCTAAAAAAATCATTTTCAGGCCTTCAAATGATCTGTTCGAGGCCCTTTTCTCATTTCATATAGAGTTAAAGATTCAATTTTTTTTCTTTAATGCACATGTTAAACTGATAAAAGGTGTATTTGGTATGAAGGATTTTTTTTTATTTGATAAAAAATCATTTCTGATATTTGCTTAGCTTGATTTATTGAAATGTTCTGATCAAGGCCTTTTTTCCTATCACGTAGAGTTAAAGATCCAACTTTTTCTTCAATGAGCATGTTAAACTGCTAAAAGGTGTGTTTGTTATGATGGAATAAATCTTCTTCTTTTTGCTCAAAAATCATTTGTGATATTTGCTTAACTTGAGTTATTGAAATGTTCTCTTCGAGGCTTTTTTCCCCATTTCATGTAGAGTTGAAGTCGTAAAGCTATTATGTGTCTGATCCAGTGTCCAAAAGCCTCTAGCCAGAGGATACCGCTGATTGATTGACAGCTCTGTAGTTTAAAATAGAACTTCGAGTGAGGAAAGATTGAGAAATTTTCATGCAGGAGCCAGCGAACGAGTGCTCTTCTCATTTTAGTATAGCTCGTTTTCATTTGAATACATCAGTGTAATGATACATAGTTATGTCTTCTTGTGTTGAATCTTGAATCATTAAGCGATTCCTGTCTCTGGTCTTTCTTGTTCTTGATGTTTGAAGTAAATGCTTTTCCTTAAAACGTTATTTCCTTTACTTTTACCGTTCAGGAGTACAAAGAAAAGATCACTGTTGTTAAGATAGATCATGACGCGAGTCCCAAGCTCATAGAAGAGTACAAAGTATACGGATTGCCAACTTTGATTCTCTTCAAAGATGGAAAGGAAGTTCCAGACAGCAAAAGGGAAGGCGCGATAACAAAAGTTAAACTCAAGGAGTATCTTGATGGACTTCTAAAGACAGTTTCTGTCGCGTAATATTCAGGGAAAAGTTCATCCGTTCTGGTATCTTCATCAGTCTATGATCGACGAGAGGCATTTTTTGGTCTTGTCGTTATTGTTCATCCTGTTTTTGCCTATAAATTGATCTGCTTCCTTGATTTAGGTAAGAATAATGAGGATGCATTGTATATTTTAGCTGTATAATGGCCGCGAACCTGTTTGGATTTGTATATTTGAGCTGTCTATAAGATGAAAATAATTGTGTATTTTCAGATTTATGTAATATGGTTTCGTTCAAAGAGAGGATGATCGTATTTATGCATTTACTAACGTGAAATACTTTGTGCATCGGACTGTTCTTTCTATGTTAGCAGTAGTTCACTCTTTAACTCCAATTATAAGAACAGTTCTAATTTATTCAGAAATCTCATGCGCTGGGAGCCTGGGACAGTACACCATGTTACAGACACCCAAGTTAATGACACGTATTGTCTTTGAATCTTGACCTACATAGATTTGTCTTTTGAGCTGTGTTACGTCAAGTCTCACGATCCAAGTTCATGACATGTACGTAGACCTGCATGGATTTGTCTTTCGGGCTATGTTACATCAAGACTCATGACCCAAGTCCATGACACGCACCTAAACCCGCATGATTGTCTTTCAGGTTGTGTCACATCAAGACCTAGGACCCGTTTGACGATAGATTTCTCAAGTAATATTCGGAAAAAAAAATTGACAAATAATGTTTGTCCATATATATTGTCATTATTTGACAAATATTTTTGACAAATGTTCCAACTTCTCAAATACTAGTTTTTTCTAGTACTTGAGTCAAATCTCATTATTTGAAATCTTTTAAAAATTGAAATTTCACATCAAATTTTTGTCTTTTACAAAAACACCATCTATATTAGTTGTTTGGATTATATTACATATTTTTTTTACGTGAACACCAAAGTAGTGATGGAATATTCAGTGAATATGAAAGTGATGGTACGGTTATTGATGAAAATGATGAACAATTGGTTCAGGATAACAAAGTCATGTGCTGTCTGCTTCACGATGTATGGAATGATGCTTGTAGCACTCACTCCAAACTACCACATTGCTCTAGTGTCATAGACACTACTTTTTATTTGTTGCAACGAAGATTCAATTGACTCGTAATACAAACTTATGTATACTTTGATAGTTTTCGAAACTTATGAGTATAAATCATATTTTTCTGAAAAAGTGAAATATGTTTCCCAAATAGTATGATCAAACACAAAGTGAAATTTCAATTCACCTAAATAATATTTGCAAGAATATTTAAAATCTATGGTCAAACATTAGCTTAGACGGAGAAGATTTTTAAAATAAAGATAATTCTTTTTGTTATAACTTTTTTTTGAATATCAATATATCATTGTAATAGATTTTTTGAATTGAATATGGTTATTTTTTTTTTAACTTGTATTGAAAGATAAAAATAAATATATATAATTGAGTGTGGTTAATTTAAGCTTGAGAGCATAATATGATATGTTTTTTAGAAAATAATATTCAATTTCAATACATATATATATATATATATATATTTACAATATGACATGATTAATAATTAATATTATTACTTGCGTATCACACGGATTTATTATTTTATCCACCAAACAATAACTAATATTACTCCCATTTTTCATGCAAAGTGGAAACAAATATGCATCTTCATCTCTTTATTTACTAATTACTAATTTCAAATTAAAATTTAATTAAATCAATTATCATAAATTAATATCATCCACAAACATTATACATGGATAAAAATTCACTTCTTTTTTCTTCTTAAAATTCTCTCCATCCTCATATCTCCTTAAATTTTTCCCTATTTTGTGGATAATTCAAAATTTTCACCTTCTATAAATACCTTTTATTATTTTTCGAAAAAATAAACAAGTAAATAAAAGAGACAGAGCAGGCAACAAGTTTGCCGTGCTCATGTAAAACAAGGGAAAATAAATATTATCAAAAGAAAAGAAAAAAAAATTCCAAAGGTCTTTCAAGAAGAAAAAAAATTTTTTTTATTGAAATTTATATTTTATTAATTAAAAAAAAAGACCTTTGTTTTTTTATATCCCTTGATAATTATTGTTGTGTTATCCACACCACTATCCAATATAAAATTCACTAAAGAATTTGTATAAATTATTTTAAATAACTATTTATTATTTTTAAAAAAAGTTTAGAGATTTTATTTTCGATAAATTCGTAAAAAAAATAAAAAAAAGATGGCAGGAGGATTTGCAGTAAGTGGTGGTAGTGGTGATTATGAAGGAAAAGTTACAGGTTTTGTTATTATGACATGTTTGGTTGCAGCCACTGGTGGTTTACTCTTTGGTTATGATATTGGTATTTCAGGTAATATATTTTTATTAATTTTTTTAGTTTTTTTATCGGCGTTCAGTATAAATATAAAAGATAAACGAACTTTTTTAATGTAAATGTCATTATTATGGACGTTCTTCTAATCCCTCTCTTGTCGTACCTTTGCCTATACATTTTTAGTCTTACCAAACAAACCCTTTATCTATTACTGTGAAAGTATGTCAGATTTAAGAATAGACAATAAAACGTTTTTTATAATGAATTTTTTTGAATGTCTCTCTTGTCATACCTTCGCCTATACAGTTTTAGTCGTACCAAGGACGTTCTCTATTTACTATTTTGAAAGTATGTTGAATCAAGAACAAGGGCATATAGTAAAATGTCTTTTATTATGGATGTTCTTTCAATCCCTCTCTTGTTGTACATTTGCCGGTACATTTTTAGTCGTACCAAACATACCCTCTATCTACTATTGTGAAAGTGTGTAGATCAAGAACAGACAGTAAAACGTTATGTTCTTTAAATTCCTCTCTTTATGTACCTATGCCTATACATTTTTAGTCGTACTAAACACACCCTCTATCTACTATCGTAAAAGTATGTCAGATCAAGAACAGATAATAGAACATCTTTTATGATTGATGTTCTTCGAATCCGATCTTGTCATACCTTCACCTATACATTTTTAGTCATACCAAACACACCTTCTATCTATTACCGTGAAAGTATGTCAGATCAAGAACCTATGGTAAAACGTCTATTATAATGGATGTTCTTCGAATCCCCTTTCATTTCGTACCTTCGCCTATACATTTTTAGTTGTATCATACACGCCTTCTATCTACTATTATGAAAGTGTGTCAGATCAAGAACAAACAGTAAAATGGATGTTCTTTGAATCCCTCTCTTGCCATACCTTCGCCTATACATTTTTAGTCGTACCAAACACATCCTCTATCTACTACCATGAAAGTATGTCAGATCAAGAACAGACGACGTTATTGTTGATGATTTTGCTTGAAAAATTGCAGGAGGAGTGACATCTATGGATGAATTTTTACTCAAATTTTTCCCAAATGTGTATCACAAGGAGAAGAACTTGAAAGAAGGAGGAAGCCAATATTGCAAATTCAATGATCATATGTTACAACTCTTTACTTCATCACTCTATTTAGCAGCATTAGTTGCTTCATTTGCAGCTTCAATAACCACGAAAGCATTTGGACGAAAAATCTCTATGCTTATCGGTGGTCTAATTTTCCTAATAGGCGCGGTCCTGAATGGTGCAGCCATGAACTTGGGTGTACTCATTCTGGGGCGCCTATTACTAGGTGTTGGCATTGGTTATGCCAACCAATCTGTCCCCGTTTACCTCTCAGAAATGGCTCCGCCTAAACTTAGAGGAGCGCTCAACGTCTGTTTCCAAATGGCTGTCACACTTGGCATACTCATCGCGAATCTTGTCAATTATGGTACCTCTACCATGAAGAAAAACGGTTGGAGAGTGTCTCTTGTTCTCGCGGCTGTACCTGCTGTTGTAATGACAGTAGGAGCTGTTTTCCTACCAGACACGCCTAATTCATTGATCGACAGAGGGCAAAAAGAGAAGGCAAAGACAATGTTGCAAAAGATTCGTGGTACAAGCAACGTAGACAACGAATTTGAGGATCTTATCATAGCAAGCGACATGTCTAAACAAGTCGAAAATCCATGGGCTAACATTATGAAACCTAGGTATAGACCACAATTGACAGTCGCTGTCCTGGTTCCGTTCTTCCAACAACTCACTGGTATCAACGTCATTATGTTCTACGCTCCTGTCCTGTTTAAAACACTTGGATTTGGCGACGGAGCTGCGTTGATGACAGCTGTCATCACCGGACTTGTCAATGTGTTCGCCACACTTATGTCCATATTCACTGTTGATAGATTTGGCAGGAGGCCCTTGTTCCTCGTTGGTGGTACACTCATGATTATCTGTCAGGTAACAATATCCGCCTACACTAAAATTACTCGTTAATGATTTATTTCAAAAACAACATGCTAGTTACTATCCCCCCTCTCCCCCCCCCCCCC
>NC_028637.1:2628738-2665886 GCF_001406875.1 Solanum pennellii | reverse complement strand
AACACACATAGAGTAAAACTGCTCTTCTTATTTATGATTTTCTTATAGGGCGTGCAAAAGAAAAAGTGAACAACTGATATGTGACTGACAGAGTACTACATAGGAGTTTCACATAAATCCAACTACTTTTGCTCAATCCACTAGATATCTATAAACATTTGTTTGTTTGTCGATTAACGACCCTATAAACTTCAAATCCTGAATATGTACAACTACATTGAAAGCAGAGTACACTAAGTGAGGACGGATTTTGCTCAATCCACTAGACATCTTTATTAACCATTTGTATGTCAGTCAATAACCACCCTATAAACTTCAAATCCTGAATATGTACAACAACATTGAAAACACAATACACTAAGTTAGTGACACTAAGTGAGGACATACTTTATCTCAATCCACTACATATCTATAAACATTTGTCTCTCATTCAATAACCACCCTATAAATCTGACACTAAGTGAGGACAAACTTTAGCTCAATCCACGAGATATCTATAACCATTTGTCAGTCAGTCAATAACCATCATATAAACTTCAAATCTTGAATATGTATAGCTATACTGAAAACACAATACACTAAGTTAGTGAGACTAAGTGAGGACATATTTTATCTCAATCCACTAGATATCTATAACTATTTGTCTCTCAGTCAATAATCACCCTATAAGCTTCAAATCCTGAATATGTACAAATACATTGAAAACACAATACACAAAGTTAGTGACTCTAAGGGAGGACGGACTTTTGATCAATCCACTACAAATCTATAAACATTTGTCTGTCTGTCAATAAACACCCTATAAACTTCAAATCCTGAATATATACAACTACATTGAAAACACAATACACAAAGTTAGTGACTCTAAGTGAGGACAGACTTTTGCTCA
Organism: Solanum pennellii; assembly: GCF_001406875.1. Taxonomy (NCBI): domain Eukaryota; kingdom Viridiplantae; phylum Streptophyta; class Magnoliopsida; order Solanales; family Solanaceae; genus Solanum; species Solanum pennellii. The sequence continues at coordinate 2,664,997 of NC_028637.1, read as the reverse complement.
ATCCACTACAAATCTATAAACATTTGTCAGTCAGTCAATCAACATCTTGAATATGTACAACTATATTGAAAACTGAATACGCTAAAATTTAGTGACACTAAGTGAGGACGAACTTTTTTCTTAATCCACTACATCTCTATAAACATTAGTCTCTCCGTTAGTAACCACCCTATAAACATCAAATCCTGAATATGTACAACTACACTAAGTGAGGACAAACTTTAGTTCAATCCACGACATATCTATAAACATTTGTCAGTCAATCGATATACAACCCTATAAACTTCAAATCCTGACTAAACTAAACTCTGTTTTTTTTTTGTTTTTCTTATTGTAGATTGCTGTTGGTTCCATCATAGCTAGTGTATTTGGAGTAGATGGTCTGGGAACATTCAGCAAAGGACTTGGTAACATCACAGTTGCCATCATTTGTGTATATGTAGCAGCATTTGCTTGGTCATGGGGACCCTTAGGTTGGCTTGTTCCTAGTGAAGTTATGCCTATGGAAATTCGATCAGCAGGGCAATCGATCAACGTCTCAGTAAACATGTTCTTCACATTCATCATCGGACAAATATTCCTTACAATGCTCTGTGAAATGAAATTCGGGCTCTTCTTCTTCTTCGGAGGATTCGTGGTGATCATGACATTGTTCATCTTGTTCTTCCTACCTGAAACTAAAGGTATTCCTATCGAAGATGTAACGAGGATTTGGAAGAGTCATTGGTTTTGGAAAAAGTACATGCCAGCTGACGATAATACTCATGTTTAGAGATCATGATCATAATATATCGTAGTTAAAATGGATAAGTAAATATTGCTACTATAGATTATGATTCAATTTTTCTTTTTTTTTTTGGTAAATTTCCAATGTTAATAAACTACTACTTATCATATTTTTTGCTTGCATAATGCCATTGATGTAGTAATCTTTTTGGGGGTTTTCCAATGTTATTAATAAGAATAAATTGCATTTTGCAAGTATGATTTACCTTTTCACAAATTGTTTCTTTTTGTATATTTATATTGTTTTTTTTAGGGAAAATGTACAAGTACCTCCTCAATGTATGCCTGAAATCTCAGAGTCACACTTATGCTATACTAAGATTCTATTACCCCTGAACTTATTTTATAAATAATTTTCTACTCCTTTTCTGCCTACGTGGCACTATCTTGTGAGCCCAGTGTGAGTTGACATTTTTTTTCAAGCTAGTGCCACGTAGGCCGAAAAGGGGTAGAAAATTATTTATAAAATAAGTTTAGGGGGTAATAAGACCTTAATATAGTATAAGTGTGTCTCTGAAATTTCGGACATAGGCTGAATGGGTACTTATACATTTTCCTTTTCTTTTTTTAATAATGATTCGTGAATACATATATATGATTCAGAAGAATATATGATTGATTCATACATAACGTTGATCAATAAAATATCGAAAACTCATATATATGATTCAGAAGAATATATGATTGATTCATATATAACGTTGATCAATAAAATATCGAAAACTCATATAACTTTTTGAGTTAACTTTGTGGTATCAACGTGTATGCTTGGTGTTATAATTTATTTTTAGGTGACTCTGAGATTTCAGGCATAAAAAATTAAGATATAATATTTCTTCACTAAATATTTACTCTATTGAAAAATTTATTTATGTGTGAACAGTAATATTATATTGAATATATTATTGTGTTGACATGTCTATAACGTTGAAAAAAAAGAATTACTACCGAAAGAAAGAGGGAAAGATATATCAACTTAAAATATTAAATAAATTTAAGATAAATAATATATAAATAAGAAAAATTACAAATTATAGGTGTGGTATAAGGAATTTTAAATCTTTTCTAGTTTTCTATCACTTTGAATATGATAACTTTTTTTAAAAAATGTATTTTATGGTTTTTGGTAAAACCTGTGAAACACATGCAACCTTTTTATATCCACTTTAGTTTAAAAAAGAGGAAAATAATAATAAATAAAACTTTGCATAAAAGTTCATTCAAAGCCCTAAAAAAAGGGATAAAAAGTTGAGTACTTACCTACAACAAACATGTCATCTAATACACAACTAGAATGGACCAAACAATTCATCAACAAAATGTGGTTGATAACTTCCTTATAACTCTTGATGACAATTCATTAGTGTGATTGAATTGATGCAATATGTGATATTTCGTAAATAGGTTAGAAATTATTTTTTTCTTAATGTCTTTTTATTCAAGTTTGTCGATACAATTTATATCTTCTTGTAAAATTTGTAAATTATTGTAAAAGAACGAAGTAGTCTTATATGCATTCGAAGAATAGCGTCTGTGAATTTTCTCGATGTCAAAAAACAAATTTTAAAAAAATAATTGTGGGACCCACTAAGACTTGGTAAGTAAATGAATTGAGTGATCAATTTCAAAGTTTCAAGTTTAAACACAAAAAATTTCTACACTCTGAATTGAGTTTTGTGGGTCCCACAAAGTGGACCCCCACCCTGACAACCATAATTTAAATTCTCCCTTATCTTCTTTTTTTTTTCCCTCTTTTTTTATATTTTAATTTTCCCACTCAAATATCAGACATAATATATAAACGTATTATTTAATTTGGATATACAATATTTTACATATTGTTTAATTTATAATAAGCACTTAAATTTATACAAAGTTTAACAAGTAAATACACAATTTACTTGGTGTTCTTCTTATCAATTCACATGAGATATATTAAAAGTGATTTTTTTCGATCAAACAAAATGATTTATATTATGTAATGTAATACAGATTTAAATGTTTATATGTTGCACAATGAAATTAGAGGACTTAAATGTCAGTTGAAGCCAAATAAAAATATACATTTATATATTATGTTTATCGTATGAAAATATGTCCCTAGTTTCTCGTATTTTCTTAATCAATTAGGTTTTTGAGATCAAGATAATTTTACTTTTCGCATCCCTATTTATAATTATCTAAGAGTTTTTGGCCAAAAACATCCTTTAACTATACCCCAAATTTAAACTACATTCTTAAGGTATCATTCTTACCATAAAACATCCTTCAACTATTTTAAAATAAGCAATTTTCATCATTCTACTTGAATATCTCGTAAAACTACCCCATATATCCCACAAAAATTAAGTCGTCTCTTCCTAATTATTATTCTTAGATATGCCAAGAATATTATCGTGAACTTTTTTGTAATTGAGTTATGAATTATGCAAAACTTTTAATTTGACCCTTTTTTTTAATTCACTTTTCATGTAATTTTAATTAAAAATATTATTAGTTTAAATATGTTTCTTCTCAATTGAATATGCTAGAAGTGACATTGTTGGAGACTTCCGCTTCTAATAAGATGTAGAATGAAACTCAAATACGAGACATAATCAATATTTTAGTCACTTCAATATTAGATTGACCTAAAAATCTATTGAATTATTTGGTTAAGAAAAAGATAAAAAATAATTAATCTCCAACTTCATTCGGTTACGAAAAAGGCAAATTATGTATGTGCACATCTTCCAATCATTTTTACTTTCCGTAAGCGACAATGTCTAAGATTTTTTTATATTTTCCAAGAACATCTTGTAGCAAGTAATGAAACAAAATAACTTTTGTTGATAGTCACGTTATCTGTTCATGTTTTCGTAAGATCCATTAGTTTTTTTTGACAATATCTAACAAAAGGATGAAAGTTGTTCATTTATAAATACTTAAAGGGTGTTTTCTGGTAAAAATGATACTTTAAGAATGTCGTTTAAGTTCAGGGTATAGTTAAATGATGTTTTCTGCTACAAATAATACTTTAAAGATGTAGTTTAAGTTTTGGGTATAGTTAAAAGATGTTTTTGACCAAAAACTCCCACTCAATTATCTAATATTTATATATTCTAATCTTAATTCGAATTAGCATGAAAAGAATTCAATTTTAAAAATTAAAATACTTTTTATTAAAGATAATTTATTTTCAGAGCTCGATATAAAAACTTTTTTTAAGTACAATTAAATGATAGTTAGCACCCATCTTTAAATGATAATTTCCTTCTTATCTACAATCTAATCTCATGCTCCTTTCATAAAAGCAAAAAAGTTGAGAGGATTTAAAGTTAAATTGCTCAAGCTTGATTAGAGTGATTAAGTCAAGATTATTATTATATTTTACTAAAGATGTTATTTTAAAAAAAATAAAAATTATATACAATAATAATGATATTCGATAAAGAAATTTGAATAAATCTTTATATTCATATGAATAATAAATATTTAACAAATTCAAAATAAAAAAATTTAAATAGTTACTATTGAAAAGGGAAAGTTGAAATACTTTATATTATACTTTTCCTTGTAATAATGAAAAATCATTATTTGTAAAAACTTTCAAAATTTTTCAAACTCGTATACAATCTTATCAAATGATCAAACTTACCAAAATTAACGATTAACAAAAAATTTCCCCAAATAGCACCAACTGATTTTAAGTGTATTTTTATGGATGGGAGAAAATTGGTTGATGAAATAAAAAATAAGTATTTTTTTTTTTTACAAAATTTAGATTATGATCCATAATTTAAAATTTAGTGTCTGAAGTCACAAATATAAAATTAGACCCTTTTGATAAATTTAGCATGTAAAATCAAAATATACAAGTTTATTTAAAATATGATTAAAAAATTCAAATTTATAAATTAAAATATGAACTCATAATTTAAAATCACATATCCAAACAATTTAAAAATAAGTTTTTTCTTAACCATCTAGAGGAACTTTAAAATTGCCTTTTAAAACACTGATTATTTTTACTTGACATTTTGATTTACTAAATGAATGTATTAACATGTTTTTAAAAATATAAATTTCAAAATTTTTATTTCGCACGAAATAAGATCGAAATGTATTACACATCTTATATTGTTGGTGCTTTGTAATAAGTAAAGTATTATACATGGTTTTATCAGAGTGGCGTATATTTTTTTTATTGATATTTAGATTTTTTAAGTTCGAGCCTTTCAAATAAATTTAAATTTATTAAAAATTTTAAATATAAATACCAATTACCAAACAGAAAATCAACACTGATTAGTCCAACTTGCATTTTGTTTTACTTTATGAATGTTTAACATGTTTTTTTTTTCCATAAAATCTCTTTCGTAAGAAATATTTCTAAACTTTTTGTTATAAACTTGAATTTATTCGAGTTTTTTGTATCAAAACATTGAATAAAAAATTGAAAAATAAAAAAAATTAAACTTTATCCCATCGGAATGACAAACACTCCTTCATTCACATTCAGATCTTTCGAGTTGAAGTTTTGATATATAATCGCTTTCTTTAGAAATATTTTGAAACTTTTTATCGTGAATTCGAATTTATTCGAGTTTTTTATATCAGACACCAAATAAAAAAAATTAAACTTGATCCCACCATCGGAATGACAAATACTCCTTCATTCAAATTCAGATTTTTTGAGTTAAAGTTTTGGTATATAATCGCTTTCTTTAGAAATGCTTCTACACTTTTTTTTGTGAATTCAAATTTATTCGAGTTTTTTTTTTTTATATCAACACCGAATGAACAATCGTAAAACAAAAAAATTAAACCGATCCCACCGAAATGACAAACACTCCTTCATTCACATTCATATTTTTCGAGTTGAAGTTCTGGTATACGATCGCTTTCTTTAGGAATGTTTTGAAACCTTTTGTCGTGGATCGAAATTTATTCGAGTTTTTCATATCAAATACCGAACGGAAAAACGAAATACCGAAAAAATTAAACTTGGTCCCACCCAACCATGTGCCCTCCTGTCTCCACCAGCTCCTGCCTCTCAATCATTTGACCCCCCACCCCCCTGTTCCCCTTCTACCCTCAATTTCTTCTGTATAATTGGTGTTTGTTTTTCCATAAAAATCAAAAAAAATAAATAAAATATTATATGTCGACGTCGGTAGAGCAAAACGGCGCCGTTTTACTGGATTCTACCGCCGGCTCCGGTGGTGGAGTTGCTAATAGTAATGGTGCTTTGACGGTGAAGAAACCGCCGGCGAAGGACCGACATAGTAAAGTTGATGGAAGAGGAAGACGTATAAGGATGCCAATTGTTTGTGCTGCTAGGGTTTTTCAGCTAACTCGTGAACTAGGTCATAAATCCGATGGACAAACAATTGAATGGCTGTTACGTCAAGCTGAACCTTCGATTATTGCTGCTACTGGTACTGGTACTATACCTGCTAGTTTCTCTACTGTTTCAGTTTCGTTACGAAATTCAATTTCTTCTGTTACTGCTTCTGCTCCGGTTGATCATAAGTTTCCGTCGCCGTCGCCGTCGTTGTTACATCCGTTGATTTCTCCGGCACCGTTTTTGCTTGGTAAGCGTTTACGTTCTGAGGATGATGATAATGGAAGTGGAGATAAGGATGTGGTTCCTAGTGCTGGATTTTGGGCAGTTCCTGCTAGGCCGGATTTTGGACAAGTTTGGAGTTTCGCTGCACCGTCGCCGGAGATTTCACATTCCGCTGCAGCAGCGATGAATACGCAGCCATCGAGGTTTCTTCAGCAGCAGATGGAAGAGGCATCAGCTGGTAGAGTTGGGAATTACTTTCCTATAGCTCAAGGGCATCTGAATTTGCTAGCTTCTCTATCGGGTTCGGGTTCTGGACCGAGAAGGGACGACGATGGACAATGAAGTATTTGCTGTTTATGATATGTATAAATTGAGTATTGTTGTTGTTGTTTGTTCGTATTATTAATTGTTAGGGATTAGGTAGTGTAGTGAGTGAGAAATGAAGCTAGGTTTTGTTGCAATTTGTTGAATTATTGCTAGGATTAGAGTGTTTGCTTGTTCGTTCGATTGATCGTTGCATTTGTTAGGGTTTCAGTTCATTTAAGTTATGAGTGATGTAGCCATTAAGAGAGAGATAAGACGAGACGCAAGAATCTAAGGGAGTTTCTTGTGATCGATGAATTTGGTTGGAATTACCACTTAAAGCACAGAACTGCTCAATAAGTGCTTGACCATTTTCGATAATGGTGAGTGGATAAGACAGTTATTTAAGTGTGGTCTACGAAAACCTGTAGTTCCGCATCAATGTTTTTTGTAACGAAACCATGGAGGTTTCTGATGAATGAATTGAATTCTGTAATTTGTTGAAACTTTCAGTGACTCAAATGAGTGTTATGGAATTTGTTCCTTAGATACATTGTGTTTCTTGATTGAATGATTTTTCTGTGTTCTCGTGTTTGAAAAGGTTCACTTGTCACTGGTGAAGTGAAATCGTTGGGAGTGTATTAGTTGAAAGTAATAGAATGCTATGGACGTTGTCGAGAGCCTTGGGCTTGCTATCTATTCCTACATATAAACTTGTAGTGAGGTTCATATTTTTGAAGCCGAGAAGCTTGAGTTTCGACTTGAGAACTATTCTATGATGCAGTAGTCTATGTTATTATCTTCGTGCTATATATTGCTCAGTAGTACTCCGAAGACTAGACTTCTGAAGCTAGTTGTTGAACCGATGTAATATTTCACATGTTTAGTATCATCACTTGCTTTTTTCGAGTTGGAGCAGGACAAGAGTCCGCAATGCAGTATGTAGTACTTTTTTCTCTTAAAGCTGTTGGATAATTCCGCACTGCAGCATCAGAGCTTCAGGATGCAATTCAGTTTTTTGCGTACATTGTCGATAACATGTACATTATGTCTGTTTACTGATTGTAAAAGATTACTTGGCTTGAAGATGGGCTGATGTTAAGAGGACTCACATGGGTTTGCAGGTTTCACCTATTCCTTACTAAAGGTTACAAATTTGATGTTTTTGTTGATTGAATTCTTATGCTTCCGAAGAAAAATTGCTTAGGTTCTGAAATGAATTGGTGAAAGAAGATCAAATTGAACTCTCTAGCCTGGCATCGTCTGGACTTGTGGAGAACCCTTTTCAACTACCACGAAGACTTCAGCAGGTAATATCCTTTTTAAGGGGGTAAACTAACCTTACATCTTTTTATATAGTTAAGCAGTTGTTTTGTGATTGTTAAATTCTCCGAGCTTTGATAATTCCTTTTTTGGAAGTTTAGAATTTAAGAGGATACCGAACATCTGTGTGGTAATCAGACTTCGAAAATGAAGAGAAAAAGAATGAATTGCTAACACCTAGTTTGTTTAAAAAGATTTTCTATGTGCAGGCAGGAAAGATTTACTTTGGTCTTCGAGACGTGTATGATGCTGTTTTCTTAGATTAATTACCTTGTATAAGATGCTGCAGAGTGTTTTCTTTTTCTTTCCTTTAAAGGTTCTCTTGTCGACACTATATGCAGAAAATCCGAGAGATCTTTAGGTTGTAAAACTATGTTGCTCGGACTCTTCAAAGATGTCACTGAGTGCGTGTTGGATCCTCCAAAAGTAGTGCAGTTTTGGACTCCACATGCGATAGCTTTCTTCACCCCTAGATTCTTTGTCATGTGGTAAAGGTAATCGTTCAGTGTTTTGATATCGGAAATATGTTGGTTGATAATACTGAATATGGATTCCTTTTGGCTATGTCTTCTAAGCTGCGATATCTTTTGCATCATTCTTTATGGTGCAATCGTTATACAGTCGTGGTGAAGCTACTAATTTTGTCAAGCTTGTTCCTAATATATATGTATAAAGAGTAATTTTTGACCTACATATACAATATTATTTTTCTGACGGAGGATGTTTAACTGACCACCCTTCGGTCAGTATGGCTCCGCCACTATATATTGTTGAAGCTCCTTTGTGCAATTGCATTTAGTTTCACAATTTTAAGGGCTTGTCATATGGTAATCTTCTTTTAAGCCTCGGTGGGCAAAGTTATTTGGTATTTGTGTTTATTGGTAGGCACATACTTGGTGGAATAGCCGAGGTGCTCGCCTTTTATATCTAAGCTACGCATGAAAGACCCATAGCCAATCCCACGGAACGGTTAAGCTTTAGAGTTTAGAGGGTCTTTTTGTCCGGGTGCAGGTAGTTTGCATCTTCATAGACACGTCTATGTCACCGAGCCTATCTCCGGTCACAGTGCCTAAATCGTTACGCCTTTGATGTCAATGGGTTGTGTTTGGGCTAATCTAATTTTACAAGTAATGATGGGCTCTGCCCAAAACAGCCCATTTGGATTAGTTGGATTGTGAATGTATGGATCCATTTGCCACTCACCTAACATTATTTAGAGTAAAAAACTTATATTAAGGCCCGTTTAAACATGCAATGTTTTATGAAATTAGATCGATATGAAGTTTGAAGTTTTGTTTGGATTTGATTTTTTTTTTTAAATTGTATTTTTTTCCCTCTTAAATCTTAGATCATGAAAACTATGAAGGTTTTCTCTAATTCTTACATAATCTTAGCAAACGAGCAATTATAGTTCATAAATAAGATATCAGAATATTCCAAAGCACTGCATTAACAAATCGCGTACGGAACTTGTCTTTTCTATTAAATTTTTTTTTCTGAATCTTCAAGATTTTTATTTTAGTCAACTAAAAATTTAACAAATATTCCTGCATACCAAACACACCCTCACAAAATAGAAAGAAACAAACAATAATTACACAAGATCAATGGAGAAATAGATAAGATTAGTTTAGAAAGTTAGTTCAACATTAACTTAATTAATTTTTTTTGGTTAATACTCAATCATTAGATTAGAGATTATAAAAATATAAATCTATACCATAAGTCTTCCCTAATATTGTTTTTTTTATTGTAATATCGACATCGCAACACGGTTAGACTTAGTTAATTATAGTGTGTTCTTTGACTTTCTTTATGAAGGTGAATAACTTTAATTTGTAGATAGTGTATAAATATAATATTTGAATATTATTTTGATAAATATAATATCAGATAAATGAAATTGCTTTTCCTTATTATACCAATATACCAATTACATGAACAATCTACAGAAAAATTAATGTTGGTTCAGTTAAGCAATTAAGCAATATTATAGTTATTATTATACGAACAAAGCGATTCATTTAATAGAAAGTGTTACTATTTTATGTGAAATACCGTAGGTAAAGACAAAAATGAATTTTAATGGACTTGAATTTGAGATTGTTATACTTGGGCTAAAGGGATAGATTTGAAAAAATGTTAAAGTTAAAGACTTAAGTTGATTAAAATTTATTTATGAATAATATATAAATAATTATAAAATCTATATATTTAATTTATCGGTTCAGTTTGGTTATTTTTGCGGTTGTTTTTTTGTAAAACCAAAACCAAACCCAAACCAAATAGTATCAGTTTTCAAAATTTAAAAATCAAACCTAACTAAACTAAATCAAATATCGATTTTTTAAAATCGATTGGTTAGAAATGCGATTTCATTTGGTTGTTAATCATAACCATAAATAGCCCTACCAATAACTAATAAAAAATATCTTTTTGATTTGATACTCATGTAACGTATTTTAAAAATAAATACACTCTCCTAATTATTCTTATATACTCCGTCAAACAACTTAGTATTTGGGTATAAAGCTTAACACGCGATAAACACGTTTAAGAATAACCCATAAATACACGGAATCTGAAATTTTCAAAATATAATCCCAAAAAAAAAGGCCATGATAAATTAAATTGTTTATTCAATCAAATATTTTGATTTTTATTTTTGTTACTCGAAAATGTCATTAAATCCTAAATTATTTGTTCATGGAATGCCAGTTCCATTTATCAATGAATTGTTCGTCTTAGCTAGCGATGGAATTGAATTTCAGATCGATAACATTCCTAGGTACCTATTTATTCTTCTTTATTTGCATTTTTTTTTTCCATTTTGTAATTTCAGATCTTAAATTGTGATTAACTTTGTAAGTAGTGTAATTTACGAGATTATGGTATGGATTTTCATGAGATTAACTTATTTTAGTGGATAGATTAAGTTTATTGAATGCACCACCTATGTGTGATGAATATCCGAATCGGGGTGGTCAAGTGGTTTGGACTTGGGACTTTCATGTTGGAGGTTTCAAGTTCGATACTCTGGGTTTGTCTTCTGGGTCGAGCTCATTGCACTGGACTTGCTTAGTGTGGGTTACCTCTCTTGTATGGTTTGCGAGCTATTGCATAACACCGGGGGTTTTACCCTGTGTGCACCAAAGGGTAGAGTGAGAGGGGGCGGAGCTACCGTACTATTAGGGGTTCATGCAAACCTCCTTTTTGAGAAAATATTATTATTTATATATGGTTTTAAATTATATTTTATGTATAATAGTAGATGTCGAACAACCTTTGGTTAGTTTGTGCGTTTACTTCTTCAAATTTTGAACCTATTATTAAAAATTCTAGCTCCGACGCTGAGTGTGAGTTAGGCGTAAGAGTTAATTTTACATGGTATTATGGCATAGTGATTAATGAGTTGAGCTGAGAAACATGACGTGTTAGCATCAAATCTCAGCAAAGACCTCTTTTTATGAGTTTGGATGGTGGACAGAGTTATTCGATAGTTGTGCTGGTGGGAGGTAACAAGTAGCACGTGGAATTAGTTGAGTTGGCATGGACATGAAGCATGTATTTGTATTGTTGAGCTTGCTTAATGCATTGAGTTTATTGAGTGTGGATGGAGTGGCTGGGTCACTGTATTGAACTTGGGGAAGTTCATCGTTATTTGTGCATCGCCTTCCCGGGCTATGGTCTCTTTCTTCACTTTTTTTTTCCTTATATTTTGGGATTTTAAACCAAGTTAATGATATCTGCATCGACATGAATTATGAATATTTTTTGCTTTTGCAGTTTAGGAGAAGTACAAGCAAAAGGAACCATTTACTTATCGAATATCCGTATGGTCTTTGTTGCAAAGAATCCTAGGGACAACTTCAATGCTTTTGACATTCCCTTGGTATGAAATGCTCGTCCTTCTTGCTTCCGATTGCCTTATACTGTAGGAAATATACGCTTTATGAATCATGTGGGATAAATGGTTTCTGATCCAAATCCATGTCGTTGTTTGTTGGATTCGTTTCTTGTTTATATTTATTTGAATTTATCCGATAAAATTGCAGCGCGCGAGGCTGATGTCTTTAGGTTCCAGGATAACAATATGTCCTCTTTTGTTTATAGTCTTATGGGACTTATATTTTCAAGTTGTACAGAATCTTGAATGAAGGTTCCAGAGATACTAAAACATTTGAGTTTTCTCGACTGTGAACATGCTTCGACCTGATATTCTGTTGTCCGGTTAGTTCTAGCTAGCGTTGTCTTGTTTATTCTTCCTTACTAGTAGTCGTAGTATTTTTGCTGTAGTTTCTTGCCCTTGGAATTTTGTTACTATCTGTTACTTTCTGTCCTTTTTATGTATGTTTTGTCTTGCTTTCTGTAGTATTGTGCCATGGTTCCTTCAATTCCGTTTATTTCATTTCCTAACATGTTTTGATATGCTTTTTCTTGAGTCAAGAGTCTATCGGAAACAATCTCTCTACCTCCCAGGTTAGGGGTAAGGTCTGCCGTCTGCGTACACTCTACCCTCCCCAAACCCCACTTATGAGACTATACACTTGGTATGTTATTGTTGGTTACTTCTAGCTAAGCAATATCGCCTACGTTGAATTCCTGCATTTGTTGTCTATTTTATTGTGTGTTGGGGTAACTAAATTAGACTTGAACGGTGTGACTGAAGGCCGCTAAGCCCTGAAGCTAGCTGCGGTATAGGGCACAAGTCGATAAGTTCTGCATCTCATCGGCCATATGCTCTGTCTCGAAGAGAGCAACACTGAACAATTGTTGTTTGGTTTTTGCTACAATATAGTATCTTCTATCATTCCCTTCAATCATGCTTTTCGTCACTAAAACTCAGGCTTTATTTCGTTTTTGTGCTTAAACCACTAGTAAAGCTTCCGCCTTTTCTTTTCTATGTTTGGTATCGTTGCACTTCGATGACTACCTTGATGTGATGTGAGATAGCTCAAACATTTCGTTCAATTCATTCTTTTAGTAGTCGAGTTGTGCTTCACTACTTGCTTGTATCTCTGTTTCTAGATTTTGATATATTTGTGTGGCTCGATTCAAAAATGGTCGAAGTAGTTGAATAAGAGCAGAGGTGGATCCGGTATTAAGAGTTAGTCGGTTCAAAGGAGGAATTTTTTTAAATATACAAAACACACACATTTGTGTGTAGGTGTTCTTCCAATGCCTTGATGAATTCTTCTCTTTCTATCTTACTTGAAGACTACGTAGTTCCGTCAATTACACCCTCTGTTTCAATTTGTTTGTCTGGTTTTGACTTGACACGGAGTTTAAGAAAGTTAAAAGCACATTTGGAATGCGTATAAAGGAAAGTAAGACAAACAAATTGAAATGTAGAGATTATAGTTTGCTACCAAATCATGAGTTTTTGTGATGAGCGGAATAAGAAACAACATTTACAAACCGATAAAATTGCTCCGGCTGACCTAAATCTACTTCATTCTGCAGCTTTTTGTTCATGGCGAAAAATTAAATCAACCAATATTCTTCTGCAAAAACATTTCTGGATACGTAAACCCGGTAAGTATCTGTATAATAGATAGATTGATTTATTTATTCATGAACTATATATCAAACCTTGCTTCAGATGACTTATTTTAGCCTATTGCAGGTTATACCAGCTAATGATAACGAAAACAGCGTAAGACCTCATTCGTTTAAAATTATGTTCAAGGAATGTGATTGTGAGGCTTTTATTCCATTAGTTTTCGAGTTAATTGGAAAAGTGAGGCAGCGTTACAGACGGTCAAGGGCAAAGCATCATGTAGATCGTCTTCATGAAGCAACCAAAACACCAGTCGATGAGATGACGAGATATGCGTATGTCATGTTTTTTGCCTTTTTTTACAATGAAATTACTCCCTCTGTCCCAATTTATGTGTCGCTGTCTCCTTTCTAATTTTCCCCAAAAAGAACGAGACATTTCTATATATAGAAATAAACTTTCCGTTTACCCTTAATGGGATGATTTATAGCCCATATAACATTCTAAGACAGGTTTTAGACCATAAGTTTCAAAAGTCTTTCTTTCTTATTTTGCAGTTATGTCGATCCCAATGATTCGACAAGTATCTTCTTGCAGCTGCAGCCTACTCCAGAGTCTCGACTCGGGAGTCGTATGAATTAGTCACAGCCTACTGCTGAAACATCCATATAGCTCTTGCTTCAGGTTAGACTAATAATGCATCTTGTGCGCGCGATGCATCTTTTGTGTGATTGATGCCTTCAGATCTCTCCATTTATGAGTTTGTTTGTAGACGATGCACGACTAGATCTAGGGGGTTCGTCTAAACCTCCTTCCCTAGAAAATTACATTGTACATACAAGGTCAATTAGTTTTATGCATATAGAATACGTGTTAAATTTAGCTTCTTCGTGTGAAAATCTTGGGTCCTCCACGGATATAAGAATTTAGGTAATTCTCACCTCATGACTAGCTTCTGCGATTGAGTCAGACATAGTCTATTTCCTTATCACGGTATCAATACTTTTGACATAGAGTTATATCCAAGGTGAGGGGCGGAGCCAGCCTTAAATTATTTTTTATCTATATACAGTAGATGTTAAACCCCTTCGATTAGTTCGTAAGTTTAGTTCTTTAGATTTTGAACCCCCTTCGATTAGTTCGTATGTTTAGTTCTTCAAATTTTGAACCCCCTTATTAAAAATCCTAGCTTCGTCGATATCCAAGGTCCATTTCTACTAAAAAGCACATAGTTTCAAATCTTAGGAATACAAGTTACAACACTCTTAGAAAAAGTACAAGTTACGTTACCCTCACTCGAGGTTCACATCAAATCAATAAATGCATGACACATTTCCAAAGCTTACATATATGATTTTATTCATTCAAATACGAAGAGGGTAGTGTTTCTTCCACTTTATTTTCCTTTCATGCGATCATCGATACGTCTTCTTCTAAACTTTTCTTTTTCTATCATTATATGCAGCACATTTCTGAGCTACAACCTCTGCAGTAACATTGATAAGTACCACAATTATAGCAAGAACAACTAGTTTGTAGCCTTGCACGCATTCCTGTTCCGCTCAACAAATTCGTTAGTTTCTCTATTTCATGCTCGTTTCGTGCTGGAAATACTTGTACATATCCATTACCCTTGCCATTGCCAGCGCCAACGCCACTGTTGCCATTGTGTTTGCCAGTCCCATTGTCATTGCCACTATTGCCATTGTTGTTGCCGCTATTGCTACTGCCACTGCCACTATTGCCATTGTTGTTGCCGCTATTGCTATTGCCACATCCACTATTACTATTGCCATTGCCACTATTGCCATTGTTGTTGCCGCTATTGCTACTGCCACTGCCACTGCCACTATTGCCATTGTTGTTGCCGCTATTGCTATTGCCACGTTCACTATTACTATTGCCATTGTTGTTGCCGCTATTGCTATTGCCACTGCCACTGCCACTGCCACTATTGTCATTGTTGTTGCCGCTATTGCTATTGCCACTGCCACTACTGCCATTGTTGTTACCGCTATTGCCACTGCCACTATCAATATTGTCATTGTCGTTGTCGTAGCCCTTGCCATTGGTTGCTGCAGTAGTAATGTGAAGGTAACTAAGTCCCAAAATCATCAACAACAACAAAGTCATAGATGTCAGTACTACTTTTTTTGCCATGGTTTAACTATAAGTTTGCAAATAAAACTGTGATGATGGGGAAAAAAATGAAATTAACCACTTTTGTTGATGTTGTGTTTGCTTCAATAACATTAATTAGTTCAGTGTTTATATAGAAAAAATTTAACAATTAGTGTATGATTTGGCCTAATTGTTAATTAAGAGATTCCTTAGTTTGCCTCGAATCAAGAAATGCTAAGTTTTTATGAATTTATAGAAATTTACGTTTTATGCTGTTGGCTGAAAGTACTAAACTCCAATAGCTTCAGATTAACCCGTCGTTTGGTAGAGTATATAAAAATAACACTAAATAAAACGCGTTTAGTATCGAAGCTAAAATTTTCACTATTACGAAAAAAACATAAGGTTCAATGTTTGCTATATATAAGTAAATATTATTTTTACCACTATACAGGGTAAAATCCTCGCTCCTATCGAAGCTAAAATTTCCACTATCACGAAAAAACATAAGGTTCAATATTTACTATAGATAAGTAAATGTTATTTTAACCGCTATACAGGGTATGCAATAGCTCGCAAACCACACATGAGAAGTAACCGACACTAAACAAGCTCGGTGCGATGAGCTCGATCCAATCTTTTTAAATAGATGAAAAGGCTTCTTTTCTGTATCCATAAAGATAAAGGCATACACAATAACAAATTCTTTCTGTGAGCAAAAAATACAAACAGTGCAGCAAGAATTGCAGCAACCATTAGCAGATGTCAGGTTCAACAATGAACTTTATTTTTAACAAAAATATTGAGTTAAAATACAACTAAATTGTTGTATGTTTCTTGTTATATAATTTCCCACAACATTGCATGATTCACAAACAAGAACACCAACATAATCAGACAACATAATGAACAAATGTAGCTCAACAATATTAGACGATATTCGGTTAGTTTGCAGTACCCTTCTTTACATACAAGCTTTTTTCTTCCAAGTCATAACTCTGTCTTCTTCCCACACAAAATCCTATTTAACCAAATATACTTTGTTATAGTTGCATCACCAACTTGCCAAGAAAATATACAGGCTTCAGTTTTACGTGATGCTCGGGCCTTAACAGCTGCTCTCCTCTTTCACCTCGGCCATCTCTAGAGTTGCTTTTTGTGCAGCTCTTCTTCTGTTTTGGATCTGGCTAACACATTCCGCAACTATAACATGAAACTTGGGGACTATTTTACTTGGGTTAGAGGCATTAAGTCCTGCTTTCTTTAAAGCCCGTGCCACGTGCTTTTCAGCCTTCTGAGAATGAAGAGAGCAGTAGGAAGGAACTGCAGACCTTAATATTGGCTTCCCACAAAGTATGGGCCCTGTTGGCGAACTGCAAAATAAAGCAACGAAGCTTGATCGATAAGTAACACTATCTTAACTCTCTAACTAGTAATAAGATATCTCCTAATGCTTTACGATTAGAATCCACAAAATCTGAACTCATGAAAATCTCAGCATCAGCTGTTACTTCTATGAAATGAGAGAAACAAGAATGCATCCACATGCAGATAGTGATTACAGCAAAACATTGCAAGTTAGCTACTACGAGAAGAACAAACAATTTGAGTGAAAACTCTGCTCATGGGATGCCAAAACTAAACCATGAAGCAAAGAATATACGTTACACGTAAAGACTATATACAAGAAAAGAGGACTGTCACAGCTGTTATACTCCATGACTCATAACACAAGTGCACATTCAGCTGTGCCTCAGTGTGCAAGCAACCAAAACATTAGAGCACCACATGTTCCTAATGTACCTGTGCCCCCACCATTAACACCAGTGCCCCACTGATGGACCAACTTACCAGCCAGCAGACACCACACAATTAAGAGCCAGCTCAGCAAATAGATTATGTCGGTCACCCATAGTAACAAGACTAACACACTGAAGCACCTTGCCTCAATGCAAGCAACCCAACAACAGGCCACTCACCCACAGTGGTCTACGTATTGGAAGAGAGAGAGAACACTGTTACAGGCCTAGCTCCAGCTTTATAGTAAATACCATTGCTTGTACAATGTAAAGTTTAGTATGATTCTTTATGTTTACACCTGTCACTTGGATTTGATTTTAGAAAGTGAATCTAATAGTCTTCCAACTACAGAAGCTAGCAAGTGAAATGAGTACTTCTACACCTAATCATGACTCCAAAGCATTAGATTCGTGCTGCATATATCTATAAAAAGGAATTATTTAGTTTCAAAATGGCTGTCTGGATTCTCATCCTGCATTTCACTGAAGTACGGATGGGCCGATGGGGAAAACAGAGAAGACAGAGTCTCCTGTGGGTTATCCTGTTCCAAGTGCAATAAGAACTGTTTAGAAGAGCAAGATGATGAAAGCATAATGAGAGACATACCACATAGTACATACTGACAATAATTGAGGAAAATCTGAAGTTCAAAAAGTTGAATAATAGTTTAAGGAGTCGTCTGGTAAGTTCAGCAAGAGTGATGACGATCAGGTACTTTACTTTTTTTTTGTGAGAAGAATGAGATAATTGCCAGGGGTTCACTTCAACCTAAAAAGAAGTTTAAACGACAACTGAAGGCGCTGGGGCACTCAAAAGTTTACAAAGAATTGAGAACATTCAGAGACTTGCATTGAAAGACCTGAGGATATACAACAAAGCACTGCTAGGAAATTATGGAGATTCAAGGCAAAGAGCAGGCTTTATGGAGGGTTGTGAATCGCATAAAAGTATTGAGACATGAATGAGTCATGGAGGACATGAAACATCATGTAACTCTTCGGTCGAGGACTATGGAGAAACACCAATCCTCACAGTCGTACACTATGAAGAAACATCCCGGGGTGCAAAGACTCAAGTGGCAGTGCTACGCAAACGGGATGACAGCAGAATCGGGTTTTATAAGTTTTTGGGGTCACAAGTAGTTGAATAAAACACCCTGTGAACCATTTTCTACAACATATATAAAGTATTGAGCGAGCGAGATGAGATGTCTTGAGTAGATATGTAGGACACAAGATGGACGAGTACATCGGTATTTTGATGCTCAGAAGAACCTACAAGGCTGAAAGGTAGACAAATTTCAATTGAAATTCTCTACAAGCAGAAGACAACATATGCTAGCCAGCACTCATCAAGTTGGGTTTGAGGAGAGGTGGATTGTACTCAACTGCACTTCCTGCACTTATGGATCTGGATTCTTAGCATGTGTTATCTTGGCTGTTAGAAAGGTTAACAACACAGACAGCTGAGAACTTGAGAAAGAGGAGGCTCACATGTTAGGCAGTGCTTTGTGTCCAAATGCTTGGGTGAAGATGTGGACCAACTTCTGTTGCATTGTCGCGTGGCAACCCCAATGTGGTACGTGTAATGTACACTGGTTTGGAGTACAGTGGACAATGTTGGGCAAAGTGAATATGTACTATAAAGCTCGGCCTTCAGAAGAAGAAGGAAAAGATGTAGGTCATGAGAAGATGCTCATCTAGCTCTCGAGTAGTCTATGAAGGGAGAGAAACAGAACTTTCTAAAGAACAAAGAATAACTTCAAAGACCTTTTTATACATCTGAGAAATCTCTCGTGACTTCTATCCAACTCCACTTGACACACGGGTTCAAAACTGTGGGAGTATGAAGTCGCCTCTACACTTCCCAACTTAAATAACAGGGATTTTCTATGACAGGGTTTGGATCTATGATGTGTCTAACCCACTCTTTAAGCGTTAAGCTCTGGAGGCTAGAATGACTTGTACATTCGAAAAGTAGAATTTTATTTTAAGAAAAGTAGAATTTTATTTTAAGTTAAGCATTTGGTGCACCCACAAGGTTGCTATTAGGGCAGAAGATTCTGTGTTTTTTCCGAAGAGAATTATATTTATGTAGCCTCTCTATTTTCTAGTATACTATTTGTATATGTAAGTTCTCTGTTTTTAATAAGATTTTTTTACATTATCCTTTATGAAAGCATAAATCAGATCGATGAACTCAAAAGTTTACCATGTTTTTTTTTTAAACCCTTTTAATATCGTAAAAATGTCATAACTTCATGACAATCTATTTTGGAAAAAGAAACAATTAAGATAAGGAAATATAGTGAAAGTCTTGGTGAAAACCTATTCTATGCAACCACAACTTAATAATGTGAATTTTCATAGACTGGATTCCGAGCAAACAAAATAATTGTAGAGACTTCTTAAAGTTGATAATATAGGAGTTCTAAAAGACAGTTACAGTAATACCACCGGAACAAACACTAGGATTTGCATAAACATTGACGGGTGTGGGACAGGAGTGCAGCAGGCAAGAAGCAATTGACAAAATCAGTAGAATTAACACATATAGACCACCTCAAACGGACCTGAAACATTTCAAAGTACTGGCCAAGAACTCAAAAATCATGACGGGCTACATGTTTTCCAAGTAGGAAATGACCTGCGCCAAGTTCCTTCTTTTTTTAAAAGAACTAAATGTCAGCCCGGGCCAGATATTTTACCCAACTACTATAATCAAAAGAATAATGAGAAAGGGATACACAGTAGACAAGAGCAAAAGAAAGGAGATGCCAAACGATGGAAAACCACGCACCAAAAAGAGAAGTTAGTTTCTATGGGGGTTGGATCGAAACTGAGGAAGAGATACAACTAAGAAATCACCTTAAATGGGCTAGAATTAAAGTTCAAGGCGACGAGTCAAGGACTCCGAAGGAGGTGACTGTGTTAAATGCAGGAATCTCATACTCCGTGCAGCTGTGGACAGAGACGATGGCAAGGTACTCCATCGGGGAAGAAAGAAGGAAAACCCTTTTACCCAACCGACTTCGAAGATCTACCCAGAGGTTAATACAAGGGCAGGTGGAGATGTCAGTAGGAAACAACGTGGGGAGCCAGCAAACGTCCTAGGTTCAGGCCCCACTATGGGTCCAACTCCATGGACAAATATAGGTTAGCCTTTGCTCAATTTAAATCCAGGCCTAAAACCTACTCAACCTCTAAAAAACCCAAGCCCAGCTGGGAATGTTAAAAAGCCCAAGAACTTCATAGTGAGAGGCACATGGAGGGGAATAAAGGTTTTTTAGAATTTACGGACTTGGCATCAAAGTTTCTACAAGCTTTCAGGAACTGTGAAATAGCAGTTTAGGTGGAGGATACTATGATGATGAAAAAGGAAGGGGGAGAAAAAAACCTCTTAAACACCCAGACAAAGATTCCTGATACAAAGTCACAGAAATATTGACCACAACAAGGAAGGAGAGGAATGTGATGCCATAATAGTCAATGACACACAAGAGACAGAACAAAAAATGCAGTTACAACAGATTCCTGAGGCTGAACCAATCAATATTCAGCTCCCAATTTTTCAAGAAGATATAAAGACAGAAACATTAAACTGGGTTAATTCACATATCTTAGAGTTGAGTAATACATACGGGGTGGCTTTCGAAGGGTTTGAAAAAGAAACCATAGAATTGTTGATGAAGATTGATGAGAAGAAATCACAACTAGATAAGAAGGGGCCTGACAAGCCAGTTTCTACCCCAAAGAGCAGAGGAATTGGGAAAAACGAGTTGAAAAACCTAAAATCCAGCTTGAATGAAGAAGGGGAAGGAAACAGAAGTAGAGGGAGGATAAGATAAGATGTATTAGGTACATATGTACAATTTTTATTTTGAGAAAAAGGTGCATCCATATAGTTGTAACTATGGTGATGATTAGCGGATATGAACTGGTAACTAGACTTCTCAATTGGAAAGTCAAATGACTTCTCACTGGGAGAAAGTTCTTTTTTTGGATAAATGGTAGTACATGAAACACAAAAAGTCCCAATGGGTTTTTGGTTCAACAGCAGAGGTAGCACACAGCAGAATGTCTCTTAGATGTACGTGGGGAATTCAAATGTTGGCTAGTTAACAAAGTTTTGCATTTAAGCAGAGGAGGACAGAGGAAGAGTCATTATACACTAAGCTTAGGAGTTGGAAACAACAGATTTCTTAATTAACAAACAATAACAATCATCACAGTTGGAAGTCTCTTTACTTACTACAAAGCACGGGCATTTACAGCACCTTTTAGGACTCATTACAAAGCCAGATTTAGGCATTGAACTTGGCGGAAATATTGATGGTTAATATCTTGGGGAAGGTTTAAGCGTACATGGGCAGGAACAAAATGAATAACAAGAAGGTCGTTACATAATTCTGAAGAGCAGGAAAAGATATACTGTAGGAATCAGAACTAGATCCCACAGGCACTATACCATGAGGTTAGAAAGTTAACAGTTGCAGGGTACAATTCAAAAAAAAGCAGTTGCTGAGGAAGTGAAGTCCAATGATCATTAAACATTAAATGATGTAACACACACCATACGACCTAATTTTACACGTAAATGATATCAGAACATAAGTGAATCCAACTGCCTATACTGCTTTTGCTTTAGCTTACAGCCTTCCAGAACCATACTCTCTCACACAGACATGTCCTGCTTGCTAAGTGCAAGAGCAATTGTGGCACGAGGGTAAAATTTATCAGGAAATCCTTACAAAAGATTACAGAAAACTAAAGAACCTTAACAAAATAGGAAAAGAAAAAAAGAAGAACAAGAACTTGAAGCTACTTGGCAAAGTTCCTTTTGAGGAAAAAAGATGAGATATTTTTTGTTATACATTAGCAAAATAACCAGCTTTATACCAACAATAAACAAATTGGGCGCAAGCATATGCATTCTGCTTCAGAAACAATTCAAAAAGGACGCATCTTTGAGACACAAATTACACTCCAAGCAAGATAGTTCACGCGTGCATACCCACACAAGATACTACCTTTTCCACTGTCAGCAGATTTTGCATAGTAACTATACTCAGGAATCAGGATAACCTAATAGCAAGGGTAATAACATGTAGTCCTGGATATTCTAAGGCAGGATAATCGTATCGAATTGAGAGTAACAGACATATGAAAAGAGATATTTCTTCATAAAGCTTAGGACTGTGCAAATTACTAAGACATAAATGTATGAAATGTGAAGAAAAGAAAAATACCTTTTGATGGCAAAACTGCAAGCCTTGTACAGCTTCTGCTTGGAATCTGACAATATATGCATATGACAGAACCTCGTAAGCGCCATCGCCTTCGACTTACAGCCATGAACCCCACAAGTATTACTGGTAACCGCATTCCCGTTGTTCTCTCCAGTTCCTGCAGTACCATCCTTATTATTCTTATCCTCATCTTCCTGAAAAGCACTCATTCCAAACTTCCAGCAATACTCTCTATGCTTGAGCTTGACTTCCTCCATTAACGACCAGTAACAATCTCTGTATATACGCTGGAGTTGCTTACCCCGTCGATTCCTCCTTTTGTAAACTTCCACTCGATGCAAATGCTTGGATCGGGACAGAACAGCATCCTCCTCCCATCCGTCAATTTTGATCAAGGCATTCGAAGAAGAGGGCCGGCCGGCAGCATTTCCGGTCGAGGAATTCGGGTCGGGCATATCGGTATCAACAGAAAGAAGACGCGAATTGGTTGCTCTGTTGAAATTGTAAGGGTTTTTTAGGTCAACTTTGTTAGGGTTTAGGTTAGAATTGGAGGTTCCTGGGCGGTAATTGGCGGTAGAAGCGGCGGCGGTGGTGATGGCGGTGGTGGCGGCGGTGGATTGAGGGGTCGCCGGGGGCATTTTCTGTGGGGTTATGATTTTGACAGAGAGATTTTTTTTTTTTGAATCAATTTAAACAAAAAATACAAGTGCATAAGGACACAATACAAATACGTAACAAGTTATTTCGCGATTAATTAAAAGTATGATAAGTAAAAATGAAAATTTATTTTAAATAGAATAATGCACAAATACCATCTTAAATTATGATTAAAATTTCAAAGACACGTTAACTAAACTAAAATCCTATTACTTTTTTTGTAATTTTGTACACCTAGTTATAATTAAGAGACACAAAAATATAGAAGCCATGCACATATCTATATCTTTATTCCAACAAATATGTGAAGCCACTTAAAATATTAAAAAAAAGAAGTAAAGAGAATGATTCAAATAAAATTACAAGAAAATGGGAATTAAAATAATATCAGACGTTTCCTAATAAAAAAAAATTACCTAAGTAGTCGTATATTAAGAAAAGAATTTCTTGTTAAGGGGTTCATCGGAAAATATTATCACTTATATATGATTAAAAATATTTTTTATGTATATAAAATAAATATTAAATTTTTTAATTAAAATTTTTAACTCCGATACTGATATTTTGTCACCAAAATTATCAAAAAACAAGAATAAGATAGAAAGTATGTTAAATGAGCTCAAGGACAGAGATGAGAAGACATAGGTGAATTCTTTATCGAAATGAGATAGAAAAGTGAAGAACTTCAATTTTTATATAAGACATAGTTTAAAGACGTTTTATATATAAGACATAGATGAATCCTGAATTAAAACAGCGCACACACTTATACAAGCAAAAATTGACAAATCTAATGATGTTGCATCTTAGTTTTATTGACAATTTAAATCTTACAACATTGATCTTATTATTTTATACATCTCCACAACTCTTGAAGAAGATAAATTTCAATTTTTATTTTTATAATATATTGTTAAATAACTAGACATGAATATTAAGATTTTAACGTGTATTCATAAATAAATTAATCCAAATACCACTTCAATATAATAATGAAGTGGGATATTCATGGTTCAGTTTGAATCAGTTTTCTTTTTCAAAGGAAAATTAAATCAATCAAGTATTTTTTTTCTTACTTTCTTTTTTAGTCCGTCTCAAAACATAATTCTATATTAAGTAATAATTTAATTTTAAAATATCAATTTTACCGATAATCCTTTTTAGACTATAAATTTTAAAAATCTTACTTTTTTTTTTATTTTGTGCCATCAAACTATCTCACATAAAATAAAATAAGATGATGAAAATATATATCAAGGACCATACCACTTCAAAAAACCCCATAGGGCCATTTTGATCATTTTCTCATTTGAAATACATTATATTAATTCCTATTCTTCATTATTGGTCAAAACATTATTTAATTAAACACTAGTAATTTTTTTTTATATTTTATTTGATAATAATTGCACTTGAACTAAGTAGAAAAATATTATCTTTGAAACTTTTCCTTTTTTGATTTCAGGCCTAAGGGAAGAAGATGGAGCATGACCCTTTAATTTGTAGTATGAAAAAATCAACAAGAGAAATCTACATGTAAAATTGATTGTGTCACCTTGTTAATCTTGTAGGATTAGTAACAATGGAGTAAGATTATAAAGCTTGATGTGCTATGTAAGATATAGTTGTTAATCCTGATTCATTACTCGCTTTGTGATTTGAGATTTTTTTTAGATCCATCCTTTTTTATCTCTTGGTGATTCCAAGTTTCGAACCGACAATCTAAGGATTAGAAGCGGAGGAGATCAACCCCTTTTATTATTTGGATTGAAAGCAAAAAGTTTCTTTTTTTAAAAAAAGAAATTTCCCCAATGACCATAAATTCTTTCATAATATATTTTCGCCCTTTAAATAACAATGAAAAAAACACTCGTACAATCTCACCTCTGACAAAAACAAACAACCTCTGTACCTACTCTATCAACCATGAAGTCAGACCAAACAAATTTTACCAAAATTCCCGTGGATGGATTAGTTGCGGGTGCAACTCCAATCTGCATGATGCCGCCAGTACCTAACACTAACCCATCATCTTGGGTCAAAATGGATCTCCAGAGCCACTCTAGCATTGCATTTCTTGATGGAGAATCAAGAATTGATGCTAGAGATACAAAATCCTTCCTTCCTAGCTCAGATTGTTCCGGGAGGGATGATGAAAGCCATGAAGACATATAACAACCATCTATAGATGTCTACAACCCTTTGGCCACCAATGAACTATCAACTCTCGGGGTAACAGTTCTTTAATATTCCAGCAACACTATTGTACGCTCCCATGCACCAAACCTATCCAATAGCAGGTATCCCAGGGTTCGATAGTTCTGTAGTGGATGAAGGGTTTTCGACATCCATAAGTGTTTGTTGTAAGTCTCCATGGCTATCCTCATCCCTTCCGAAATAATCATGGCTAGGAAGGAAGAATTTCGTATCATTAGCATCATTTCTTGATTCTCTATCAAAATATGCAATGTGAGAGAATGTCCTTGGAGACCCATTTCGATCCAAGTTAGTGGGTTTGTGTTGGGTATTGGTAGTGTCATGTAGTTAGGGATTGCACCCATAACCAATCAATCTACTAGTATTAAGGGAATTGGAGGTAAAATTCGTTTGGTTTGGATCCATCATTGATTGAGTGGGTAGATAAGAGGTAGTTCAATATATATATATATATATATATATATGTATATATATATATATATGAGGAACATAGAGGAGGTGATGTCGTAACTCTCTATAACCTCCATTCGTTTTCTCTTATTTTTTTCCTTTTCCTTGACATTTTTTCTTCTTTTTTTTCAATTGTTTTTTTCTTATAAAATCATCTTCTTAACTTATACTTCTTCAATTATATAAATTATATTCTTAAATTAGTATTAATAATATTCATATCTCCCAAACCTTTCATATTCATAGCTTCTAATTATTTAATGTGGAAGGTTACATTAACACTATAAAATCACACTAAAATTGTGTTATTTTGTAGTCATCTTTGGTTGAAGAATTAGTGGAAGACATGTTATAATATTTGTAAGATTTGAGGTGCATTATCTTTTTCAAATATTATTTAATATATTACTTTTTAATTAGCAAGTAAGGCTAATATGTCAGCGTATTTTTATTTCTTCTAGATAAATTATTTTGTTTTGTTATCTTTGAGATTTATTTTACTACTAATTATGTATTTGTTATTATTTTTCTTGACTCTTGTATATAGGATGAAAATGATAACATCAAGCGATGGAGATTAATGGATTTTGAGCTATATATATATATTGATTATTCTTTATTTTTTTAGTGCCTAAGAAGTAACGTTTCTATTATATTATTTTCTTTTGAATTATTTATGTTTTCTCATAAATGATTATCTAGCAAGAATTTATGATTAAATGTAATATTTTATTTTGTTATCTTTGAGATTCATTTTAGGACTAGTAGTTTATTTGTTATTGTTTTTCTTGACTCTTGTATATAGGTAATGAAAATATCCAGAGATGGAGATTAATGGATTTTGAGTTATATATATTGATTATTCTTTATTTTTTAAAGTTTCTTAAGAAGTAATGTTTCTATTATATTATTTCCTTTTGAATTATTTATGTTTTGTCAAAAATAATTATATGTGTTTATATGCAATTTTCTCCTTATTCTTTGTCTTTTTCTTCTTTTGGTAGATAATTTTTTTTACTTATTTAATCATATTTTGCCGACTATAGGAGATATATCTATAATGAAAATGGTTAGACATTCTTGCATAATTTGATTTTACAAGGAAATATAATTTAATTTGTCTAATATAATTACAACTCTTTTTTTGTTGAAATCATACACTTAATGTTATTTGTTTGTGTTCATGAAGATATAAATCCTGAGTTTTTTAAAGAAAAAATATTTAAATAATTCTCTTTAGACCTCTTTATGCTTCTTAGATGATTTGATTAATTATATTATAATGATAACACTCTTCATAAATAATTATTTGCTTAGGTAGATTCATGTCTCACTTTTTTTATTGATAATATTAGTTTATTGTGTTTGTGATGTATAATATTTTAAAATATAGAAGTAGAAAATGAGTAAATAAAAATCGATATGCTACTTAAACAAATATGTACATATACTTCCATAGTCGGTGAAACAATTTTTATTAAACAAAAATGATAGAATATAAGAATGTAAAGTTAATTTATAATTTGAAAATAATAGTTTTATTAAAAACAAATTATTTATTAATGTGTAAAATTGCAATCCTTAAATTTTTCATTTTTGTTGTTTTTTTAGAAGATTTCAAGTTGTTTGTTAATAAGTCAAGTTGCCGTCTTTATATTTTTTATATTTGTTATTTTTCGAGAGTTCCCAAGTTATTTCAAAATTGTGATTAATTTATAATTTTGAAAATATAGTTGGTTTCCTTCCTTTCTATTTACTTATAATAAAATGTTTGTCTCAATAACTCTATTTTTGTTTGTCTTTTCATTTTCTATTATTAATGTTCTTTATTAGTGTAATAATGTACAAATATTACTCATATTATGTTACAAACAAGCTCAAAGCCATATTATTAATCCTCTTAATTACAGTGACTCTCTATTCTTAGGAATTTATAATATTAAATGTAAGTTTATTTAAAAATGTGAAATATACTTTTTAATATTTTTGTGTTTAAGCCTAACAAAATTAAAAGAAATATGAATTTGTATTTGTCATTTTTTTTATCTTTTTTGCGTAGTTAATCCTCTCTTTTGTTCTCTTTTATGTTATTTTTAAGTTTTACATTATTTTTTCCCAATATAAGTTGTCCCAAAAATACTTGGATATCTAAACCTAAATATAATAATAATAATAATAATAATAATAATAATAATAATAATAATAATAATAAGATATGGAATTTAACTAATTAAGATTGTTATTTTTCATCATTTAAATATGTAAAAAAAATTTATTTAAAATTTGATTATTAAAAAGTTATTAATACATAATACAAATATTAAATTAATCTAATATTTTATAATAAAAATAATTAAACATATGATGATTTTTTATGACGAGGACAATTAATAGTAATTGTGGATAATGATTAATAATAGTGTTGACTAACTATATAGTCATGAATAATAATTATTAACAGCAATTTGAGTTACACATTGTCGAAAATTATACTAAGAATTTAATTAAAAAAATTACAAATAAGCATAAAAGAACGATCACATTTCAAGTTTACATAAATATATATAAATTATACTAAAAAGACTCAAATAAAAAAGAAAAGAATGATCACAAGTTTTCATTTCAGTATTTCTAATATTATCCAATTCTTATTACCTTCTCTTTTTCTCTATGAAATTTCATTTTATTGTTTAACTTTCCGAAGTTCACATATATTGATTTCTTAATAAATTTAATATTTAATCTAAATATTTTCATAGTTTATCTTCTATAAAATTATGTGATTAATGAAAAATTCCTTTTATTAAATAATTATTAATATTAGTATATAATTTTATTTTAATTTTATTAGGGTAGATTTATTACATGACCTTATTCATTATAGTGGGTCCTTCCTTTCTATCTTTTCGTCTTTCATTATGTCAAAACATCAAAACCACAATAAACACTACTAGTTTAAGTAATTAATCCTACACATTAACTACAATTAATTAGTCTATCACCACAAGCTCGAAAAGTCAAACCCAACCATTTATTGAAGTTGCCCATTCAGGTAATTTTTCTATGGTAGTTCGTGCTTAATGATAATATAATATATATGATTTAGTATAATATAGAGTTCAAACACATACCATAGTGGATTCAAAATTTGTATGTAAAAATCTTTATTTATTATAAACTTTGGTTAGTAGTTAATGAGGATCAAGATATTCTTAAAAAGAAGACAGAACAACATTCGTTGAAAAAATTTCACTTAGTTATTTTCCATCATCATCGGAGAAAGAAAATTGAAAAAGGGAGGAGAAATGATGGCAATGATAATTATTAGACAAGCTCAAGATCGTTATCGGGATACAATCACATCAGTGAAAATCAAAGATAATATGTTAATCAAACCTACCATTAATCTAATTCTATATACTTCAACTTTAGATAATAAAAAGAAAAAGTAATCATTCTATCAAATCCATTCTTAAAGATGATAACCAAATACAAAGAACAAAAAAAAAAACACATACGCAATGCAATTAATTATTTTTTTCGATGTTATCTTGATAATGAAAATTATAACAAAATCTAATATATAACAATCAATCTGTTTTTTTAACACAAAAAAATCCTAAACTAAAAGCAAGTTATAAATAAATCAACAATTCAACTATATAAATAGAGATAACAGTCATGTTTTAGTAATTGAATTTTTATCTATCCTCGTGACTGCATAAGGGAGATATAACAACTTTTGCCACAAATTATAACATTATTTCGCCAATTTAGAGCTCCTACAGATAAGGATTGTAGGAGTAGCACATAAGAAACTTTTCTGAAAGAGTTAATTTATAGAACAAAAATTGTAATATGCGAAAAGTAACATAAAAATTATATTGGATCGAACTTTGAAAGATTTAGATTTTCCAAAAGAAATGGGATCAAAACTTATCGATTATCGAAGTGAAACTTTGGACATATCAACGCCCATCGGTTGTGAATTGTTAGCTTACAATATATATATAGGTAATGAGTGATACAGATCTCTTGACTGACCAATTCTGATATGTTTCATAATAATAACACTTAAAAGTGAATATTTATGATTCTTTTAAAAGCTAACACGTGAAATATTGAATAAATTATTAACATATCTTTTTTTTCAATACGTAATTATCAAACTCTCATATCAAAGTTTGATTATCGAACTAAACTTTCTAAATTATCGAAATCAAACTTTTAAAAATATCAATGTGATCAAACTGAATAGCAAACATCCATTCCTAATTGCAGATATTTTTGTTTTCGGTATCTACTACTTTCAATTACCAATTATTAAATTATCGAAATCGATGTTTTAGAACTATCAAACGTCCACCCTTAATTATAGATATTTTACTACTTTCCAATTATCGATATCAAACTATTCAAACCCAAATAGCAAATATGCGCTCCTAATTGTACGATATTTCGTTCTACGCGATTTGATTCGATTTTTCAATTTTTCAATTTATCATGACCATTATACCCTTCATTATTGGTCAAAAGATTATTTATTGCTCAACACAAGACAAAAAGATCTAATATCTTATTTGATAATAACTCCATTTAAAACTATGTAAAAATAGGATCTTTTGAAACTTTTCCTTTTTAATCATAATTTTCAGTCAAAAAGATTTGAGTAGAAAGTGTAGGGACTACAAACTCTTCATTTCTCTTTTTGTCCATTTGGATGTTGACAAGATTCATCACTACAATTTCACTCTTTTCTCAGAGAAACTGTCACACCCACAAGCTTGAAATCATCCTTTATGGAGTATGAAAGAATCGACAAGAGAAATTTACAGGTAAAAGTTTCACTTTTTGAGGTTGAAAATCTTGCAGAATCAGTGATAATGGAGTAGGATTTGAGTATATACACTGATTAGTTGTTAATTTGCTTCTTTAATCTGTTTACTGATCTGGGTTCCTTTTCTTTTTCCATTTCTTTATACAAGCTCCCACTTTTTTTTGGTGACTTGAACACATGATTTTAGGGTGGGAGGTGGAGGGTGTTTGTCATCTGAGCAACCCCTTTTGTTATCTGGGTTCAAAGCAAAAAGCTTTTTTTTGTTCTTTTTGGTATGTGGGGTTTACAATTTTAAGGCAAAATTGACGATGTGAGTTTGAGAATCTTGCAGGGTGAGTGACAATGGAGTAGGATTTGAGTATAAACACTGGTTAGATGTTAATTTGCTTCTTTAATCTGTTCTCTGATCTGGGTTCTGTTTCTTTTTTCATCTCTTTATACAGGTTCCCACCTTTTTGCTCTTTTGGTGACTCGAAAATACAATTTTAGGTTGGGAGGTGGAGGGTGCTTATTATTCGAGCAACCCCTTTTGTGATCTAGGTTGAAAGCAAAAGGCTTTTTTTGTTTTTTTTGGTATATGGGGTTTTCAATTTTAAGGCAAAATTGACATGGTGAGCTTGAGAATCTTGCAGGGTGAGTGACAATGGAGTAGGATTTGAGTATAAGCACTGGTTAGATGTTAGTTTTCTGATCTGGGTTCTTATTCTTTTTTCATCTGTTTATACAAGCTCCGAGCTTTTTGCTCTTTTGGTGACTCGAACACATGATTTCAGGGTGGGAGGTGGAGGGTGTTTATCATCTGAGCAACCCCTTTTGTGATCTGATTTCAAAGAAAAAAGCTTTTTTTGTTCTTTTTGGTTTGTGGAGTTTTCAATTTTAAGGCAAAATTGACATGGTGAGTTTGAGAATCTTGCAGGGTGAGTGACAATGTAGTAGGGTAGAAACCCTGATGCGTTATGTACTGCTTGATTGTTAATTCGGTTCTTTATTCGCTTTGTGGTTTGGGTTTTTTTTGCCCCTTCCCGAGGTGAGGGTGCTTACCATTTGAATAAAAGTTTCTCTTTTTAATTTTTCTTTCCGCAATGTGACTTTTAGTTTGTAGGCAAAATTGACATTATGAGCTTGTTAATGTTGAAGAGTGAGTGATAATGGAGTAGGTACAATAACAGATGCTTATGTACTGCTTAGTTGTTAATTTAGTTCCTTAATGCTTTGTGGTCGTGGTTGAAAGTAAATTTTTTGGCTGTTTATCTTTTCTAATTGGGGTTTTAGTTTTCAAGGCAAAATTGTCATTGTGAGCTTGAGAATCTTACAGTGTCAGTGATAATGGAGTAGGGTACAAATTCACTTTGTGATCTGGGTTGAAAGCAAAATCTTTTACTTTTTCTCTTTCCCCAATGCGTGTTTTGATTTTCATGGCAAAAAAAAGGTAGAGAGAATGACGCATTGATACATCGTTTTCATCACAATTGGACTTTTCCTACTTTGGTTACTGTTGGTTTTGTTTGTTTTTTTTCTACTTCTTGCATTATTCTCCTTTTGTTTAAGAAAGAAATCAACTTTTGATCCATTGAATCTGCACGTAGTTATGTAGAGCCATCACTTTCTATGTGAACCCCATTTCTCATATAGGAAATTAAGTTATCTTTTCCCCTTCCGTATTGTTTGTTTTGTTATAGCTGTCTCCTAGAAAGCTGAGGTCTATGCTACTGGGAGCAGAAAAGAAGAGGAAACAAGAAGGAAGGGATGACGTAGTAGAAGATCAAGAGCTTGAATCTGCTACTGTGTCCTTGAGATCTCATTTGCCTGAGATCCATGACTCCGGTATAGTAATGCATTGACTCGTTATGTATATTGTGCAATGAGATTTTGTACTTATGGATACCTTCATTTCTTGTTTTAATGCTTACCTTGTTTACACACTATGTTAGATTGAATGCAAGTACATTTTTTTGCTTGCCAGGTTGTAATTTGGAGAATTACAAAGATGTAAATGTTGTAAGTGTTGTTCCTGAGAGTTCGACTTCCTTAGCACTTGATTCATCAATGTCATTGGAGATGATTAATGACACGAGAATCAAAGATCAATCTTTGGTTAGTACAAGAATTAGGTCTCAAGATGACAGTAGTTTGGACTGTGATGGTGGAATCGATAGTGTTGGTACTGTATCTCCTCTCTTTGAATTTCAAAAGGCTGAACGGGCAGCACAGAGAGTGCCCCTAGCTCATTTCTCAAAACCTGCCCCTTCCAAATGGGATGATGCGCAAAAATGGATAGCAAGCCCAACATCTAACAGGCCGAAGACTGGGCAGAGCAGTCAAGTTGTTGGATCTCGCAAGACTAGTCATTCTGGATATGGCTATCGGCAACAATCTACAAAAGTTGTAGTTGAGGTTCCTGATCAAAAATTGGTTCCTTATGAGGAGCCTGTTGACACAAAACAGATAGACTCAGGCCAACCAAAGGACAGCGGTGTTCAGAAGTTCGTGAGTTGGGAGGCTGAGCCACACCCAATTGCTGAATCATATGTTAAGCCAATGCTCATGATTGAAACATCCATCGGACAATCAGCAAGTAAGACTAATTTCACTTTAATCCTTTTACATGTTACTGGAAAAGACATCTGTCTATTCTTGATATAATATTTGAGTCCAAGAATGAGAAATAGTAGTATTGCTAATTTCAGTGTACTTTCTAGTTTGCATTCTGTGAAGCACCTTCTATTTAGAAGCTGCACAATTATATTCAATAGTTGTCTCATTTGGCATACTGGCTATGTTGTTGTTGTTGTCTCATTTGTCATTCAATTTTTAATGCTTGGCTTCCTCCATGCATTCACGATACATTTTGTTCACATAATGAGATGGTGCACAGAATATTGTTTAGTCTAATAATTGTTGAGAATATCAAAGCAAATATGCTTCAATACATTCCTTTTGTGCCGAGGGTCTATCGAAACAACCTCTCTACCCCACAAAAGTAGGGGTAAGGTACTCTCCCCAGACCCCACTTGTGGGATTACACATTACAGTGGATGTGTTGTTTATCAAAACAAATATAGATACTTGGAGCACTGATAAAAAAGTATTAATACTTGAAGCATTCAAATGTTCTTGAATAGCTGAAATCTTATTGAAAATGTGAAAGCCTGTGATTTTGATTCTACATTCAATGGTTGACAGCATGGTGGTACACATAGAAGATTTAGCTGGCCTCACGGCTGAACATTTCTAGAAGTGCTAGTATACCTCCTTAGAGCTGCATAGTTTTGCTTTTTTATTATTATACTCTTCACATTAGGCTGACACACATTTATATTTTAAGTTCTTTACAGTAGGCTGATATATTTCTTCTTTAGACTCTATCTCCCTTTTCTCAAAGTTTACTTCTTTTTTAACCCTGCATTGCATGATTAAGCATATGTACCAATGTATTCAAGGAGGGATTATAAAGGGAAGTATCTTTTTAAGGAAAGTAGATAATACTAGGTGGCCGAAAAAGAGCAAGACGAAATCTATTGGGGAGGCAGAGTATGTTATCACTTAGTAAATGTCTTTGCAATTTGCACTAGATCCTTAATGTTACTTAAAAGGTCTGAATTTGCATGGAGTTTTCATACTCTCAATAATTGGAAAATGTATGTAACTTTTGGACTCTTGGGTCCTAATTTTTATCATCATGATAATTGAAACTACTCATTTTCAAATTGATCTTCAGTTTATGTTTCCCAAGTTAAGCCATCTCACTGAAAGATGAGGAAATATGTTTTTTCTCCTTACTCTTGATTCACGTGAACTTCCTTTGGCACTTACAATAACTATTTGAGCCTGCGAGACAACAAAGTATTAGCAAATAAGTGAGTAAAATATCATGATTTTCTTACGGGATTGTACTGTATTTAGTTGGTATATTCTCGCAACCATGCTTTAATAGCTTCTCTTTTGAGCTTAGGTCTTATTGGAAAGTCTTCCTACCCTACAAAAGTAGGGGTAAGGTCTACATAACTAGTACAAAAAAGGAAATCGCCTAGATCCAACATTTCAAGAATATTAAAAGCTACAATAGATGTTGTTTTTATTCCCATAAGTTCTATCACAATAGATTTACATCCTTTAATTATCAATGATCAGAAAACTCATACAATCTCATCTCCGGAAAAAGCAAACAACATCTTTTCATTTTCTTCACCAACTCACACCATCCCTCCAACGAAAATATTTACACTTCTCTAATCCATTGTATGGGCAAGATCAAAATCTTCTACCGGAATTATCTTCTTTTTTTTTGTTAAAGATAATGTTGATCTTCTACCCGGATTATTATTGGACCAAGAAGTTTTCAAAGGGAGCAACAAATTATAAAAGCATCACACTTCCTCATTCAGCTTTGAATCATCCTTGTCAAAATAAATGCTGTTCAAATCCAATTT
Organism: Solanum pennellii; assembly: GCF_001406875.1. NCBI lineage: Eukaryota > Viridiplantae > Streptophyta > Magnoliopsida > Solanales > Solanaceae > Solanum > Solanum pennellii. Next base: position 2,629,774 of record NC_028637.1, on the reverse strand, counting down.
TGCCTCTTCACGACTATTTAACCCTGATAAAAAAATCAGAATTAGAGAGAAATATTAGAAGCCCTAATTAAAAAATTGAACAAACAAGACAAACATAGTAATAAGAAATCAAAGAGAATAGTTTATTAAAGATTTTCTCTTTGAGCTACAAGGGTGATTTGTGTTTGAACAATGGCTATGGAGAAGTAAAAATAGGTTAAAGGTATAAAGAAATAAGTCTAAATTATTGAATATTATTACAAAAAAGAATATTATGAAATAAATCGCATCTTTATTGATATATAACAGTTAATGATAGGCTCATATAGTATTCTTTTCTTGACCTACATGCTCATCATACGTGTATTCATGCACTGTTCCAGATGGGCACAAATGTTCCTTTTGAAATACATTATTAAGGACCTGCCCAAAGTTTGGAATTGTTACGACAAATTTCGACAATGTTTGGATATATTTTGGACCATTATCCCTTATTTAATATTTACAATAAATATTACTTCTACTCCCATATATTCTATAATAACAATAGACTTGTGTCCTTTAAATATCAATGATCAGAAGACTCATATCGAACAAAAGTGAACAACCTCTGTTCTATTCAGTCAATCAACCATGATACCTAAACAAACGAACTTCACTTTTCCCGCCAATTCCCTTAATACTAATGGACATATTGATTGTGGGGGCAATCACCATCTAGATGATGCCACTAGTAACCAATACAATTTCTTCATCTTGTGTCGAAATGGGTCTCAAAGGCAACTGTGTGACTCTGCATATCTTGATGGAGAATCAAGAAATAATGCTAGTGAGACTAAATCCTTTTATCAAAGCTCAAATTGTGTCGGAGGGGATGAGGAGATCCATGGAGACTTACAACAACCATTTATGAATGTCGACTATCCTTCAACCACCAATGAACTACCAATATTTGGGGTTGTCATTCTCTCACATCCCAACATGGGAGACACCAATGTACACTTCCATGCACCACACCCATCCAATGGCAGCGATAATCTCCCCCCCCCCCCCCCCC
>NC_028637.1:2610441-2628280 GCF_001406875.1 Solanum pennellii | reverse complement strand
CCCCCCTAAAAAAAAACAAAAAAACACCAAGCTACCCGAACATTCAAGGTATATAACCCTTGTATGATCACTGGCAAATGCATGAGCTAGCACATAAAACTTGGGCTTTCTCCCCAACTATGGAACTAATGGGATCAATGAAGAGCATTGCAGCTCAGATGCAAAATAACGTGGCCTCCTCATCTCAGGTACACCCTGTAAAACTAATTCCTTTACAACCAATGAATACAAACACGCAGGAAATAGAAAAACAAGAACTGAAATAACTATGTTAAAGAAGATAAAATTGATGATCTACAAAGATAAATACAACAATAAATTCATTTTATATGTCCCTGAATCTATTAAAAAGTTCAATAGATATCAGGCGACCGTAACTCTCAGAAGGAACTATGCAGAGAGCATCCTGAATGCAAGGAAGAAATCCAAAAAGAACATTCTAATCATGTAACTACTTTTCATGAATGCAACAACCTGAATGTTTTTGTTGGATTGTATCCCCGCATTCAAGTTCCTTACTATTGGATTCATCACTGAAACATAGTTCTCTATCTGAGAGTTATACGGTAGCCTGATATCTATTGAGTTTTTTTATAGGTTCAAGGAACAGATAAGGATGAATTTCTTGTCATACTTCTCTTTGTTGATCATTACTTTATCTCCTTTAATGCAATTGGTTCAGTTCTTGTTTCTTACGTTAGTTCTAAAGCTTCTTCTATTTCCTATGTGTTCGTATTTACTAGTTTTACATGGGGTGTACCTGAGATGACGAGGCTTCGTTGTTTTGCATCTTAACTTCTGTGCTCTCCATTGATCCCACGTGTCTCGTAGTAAAGATAACCTCTACGCTAGTCCCTGCATTTGCCAGTGGTGGTACAAGGATCTATATCTTGGATGTTTGGGAAGCCTGGTGGAGGGTGTCAGTGCTATTGGATGGGTTTGGTGCATGGGAGTGTACAGTGGTGTTTCCCATGTTGGAATGTGAAAGAGTGAAAGAACAGTAACCCCGAGGAGTTGGCGATTGAAGGGTTGTCGACATCCATTGATGGTTATTGTAAGTCTGCATGGCTTTTATCACAATCTGAGCTAGGATAGAAGGATTTTGTATCATTAGCATCATTTCTTGATTCTCTATCTAGACATGCAGTGAAAGAGAGTGGCCTTGGAGACCCATTTCGATCCAAGATGATGGGTTCGTGTTGGATACTAGCTAGTGCAATCATGTAGATGGACACCCTTACAAAAGCTTTGACTTAAGCGCCGTGGTAATAAGTTCTATTCGAATGAAGGAGTTTTGGGTTCAAACCCCAACTATCACAATTTTTTTTTTTAAATTTTGACAGCCACATACCGTTATTCTTGGACACCCTTAATAAAATTAGTGGCAGAAATTTTTCTGACTCCGCTACTGTGGGGGGTTGCAGCCAATCCTCTCACTGGTATTAAGGGAATTGGTTGGTCAAGTTTGTATTCATGGTTGATTGAGTGGGTATAGAACGAGAGTGGCCTTGGGGACCCTGGTATTAAGGGAATTGGTGGTAAAGTTTGTATTCATGGTGGTTGAGTAGATATAGAAGAAATTGTTCGCTTTTGTCAAGATGAGATTGTATGGGTCTTCTGGTCATTATTTAAAGGAGGTAAGTCTATTGTGAGAGAATTTATGGGAATAAAGTAATATTTATTGTAGTTCTTAATATCCTCGGATGTTGGAACTAGGAGTAACCGCTAGAACTCAAAAATTAGAAGTTGAAGTCTCTATTTATGAATGAAAAATAAACGCTAACAAAAGAAAATGAACAGAAATCATTTCTATAGTGAAGATTGTAGATCTATTACATGACCTTTTCCATGATAGGTAACATTGGCATTTCTACATCTCTTCTAATGTTTCAGAAATTCTTTTGTAAGATGTGATGTATAGAGAGATATAATTCATATAATCGTCATGATATCATCATTCTTATTCAACTATATGTATATATATTATACTAAAAATGGAAACTCCATAGTTGAAAATTGGATTATGAAATTGTCCCTAATCATATTAAAAATAACCACTTTGTCCTGATCACTTCACAAATTAACATACATTTTACAAACTAAAACATTTGTCTTCTATTAATCGGATAATTAATTCAGTTGTACTGAACCGGGAATACTATTTCTATCTGCAGTAATTATTGTAGACAGTTTGCAAACTGCAAACCTTTTATAAATATCAGTTAAAGTACCAAAAATTTCACATTACAACAGTTACTCTTTTGAGCTTCAATCCATTAAATATTCTATACCTTTTTCATAATCTTTACACTTTGTAAAAGTCACCACACAATGTCAAGCTTCTTTATCATTTTATTTTTGCTCCTTTTCTGTTAAGACTGCACAAAAAACTACTACTTTTGCCCTCTTATTTGCTGAGTTATGCCCAGCATAAGGCAATGTTGTTCCTTTCCCTTTAAACAAATTCAGTTCATGCTTTCCTCTTGAATACGGTTTGTATTTACGATATAATGTGTGCTGATAAATTTCTTTTCCTAATTATTTGACACACTTTATTTTTTTAGTTTTCTCCAAAAGAATCACATTGGTATAATTTCCAAACAAAATTCAAGCTTATGTATGTAGTTCGTGGGTTTGATTTTATAGACAACTTTATTGGTTTGATACTGTGTGATTTTTACCTGCTTAGTGGTCTCTCACTTTTAATCTAAGTTGTACGGACTCTTCACCTTCGATGCCGCACCTTTGTTGGGTTCTCCAAAAATACACTACTTTTGGAGAATCTGGCATGCACCCACTGACATTTTTGAAGAGTTCGAGCAACATATCTCATTTTGTTACATAACAAGTAATCTTGCATAACCAAAATATATATTGTATTTGAATCTACTTCCTAACTGAATTATCGTTAGCTTTGCAGGTTCAGAAGATGTCAAGTGATTTTACATTTACGAATGAAGTCATGCAACTAGCTTGACTTTTATCAATTTGAAATTATATTTCTTCTTTCCAGATTTTCATCTGCAATGCATGTGTCCACAGCCTAGTATATTTACTATAACCATGGACCTTTAGCTTTATGGTGCCTTTACGTCGTGCTTGCTTCATGATCGTCCACAGTAAATTGTTGAAATACGATGAACTTTTGAATGCAAGATGATAAACAATTATATTTTTTTGCAGTAAATCTGAGCCGTCATGATTCGTCTGTTTCTATACATAGTGCAACTGTTATCCCCCCACCATCGACTGCAAGGTCAGTCTCGATGAGAGATATGGGCACAGAAATGACTCCAATTGCAAGCCAGGAACCTTCCAGAACTGGGACACCTGTGAGAGCAACTACACCTACTCGCAGCCCAACTTCTTCTCGTCCATCAACTCCGGGAGCTGCACCAGCTTCCTCTCCTTTTCGTCCTTCAAATGATAATTTGGATGCTCATACAAATGAATTGTCTGATCAGGAATTACAGATGAAAACTCGAAGAGAAATCATGGCACTTGGAACTAAACTTGGTAAAATGAATATAGCTGCCTGGGCTAGCAAAGATGGTGAGGATAGAAATGCGTCCAGCTTGCTGAAAACTGATAAGCAAGACCAACCAAATACCACTGTTACTGAGACACGTGCAGCTGCTTGGGAGGATGCAGAGAAAGCGAAGTACTTAGCCAGGTAATTTCGGGGATATTAGAAATCTTATTTTAGTTCTTGAGCCTTTTGGTTGAGGTTTAGAATATAGCTACCAGTCAAGCTAGGTTATTCAAGCGACCTCCTTGGATCCCCATTAATGACATTGATCCTGTTACATATATTTTTAAAAAAAGATGTGCTAGCTTATTCAACTTTGTAGTTATCACTAAGATGCTCGTCAACTTCTGCTGCACGTTTTTCTTTATGGTGTTGGGTTCTCTTTATGTATGCTCTGGAGCATAATCTGATGAAAGCTTATCTTTCCAAAGAGGAAAAATCAAGAACCAACAATTAGTTGATCAATGCTGATTCTCAATGGAAGCTTACATGTGTTCTCTATATAAATTGTCAATTTGCTACTTAGTGTATGACTTGCTGGTTATCTTTCTCAAGGTTTAAACGAGAAGAAATCAAGATACAAGCATGGGAAAATCATCAACAAGCAAAGACAGAAGCCGAGATGAGGAAAACTGAGGTAATTAATTATCTTTTGCACGTTCAAGTATCATGCTTCTAGTTCAGCCATCTACATTCTGCACCAGAAGTAGATGACTTCCAGGTTTTCTCTATTGACCTTACATGTTTTTTATTCATTTTGTGATTTGGTGCAAATTATTGAGAACGCTAAAAGTAGACCTGCTCTTCACATCCTCTTATATAATTCTTTTGGATAAGTAGTACTCCTTCCGTCTCAATTAATGTGACACCGCTTAACTAGGCACAAAGTTTAAGAAAGAAGAATTTTGAAATTTGTGGGTCTAAAACAAGCCTTAAGACATTTATGTGGCTATACATCATTTCATTAAGGTTAAATAGGAATTTTAAAGTTAAGTTGTTTCTAATTATAGAAAGATGACGTTTTTTATTGACGAACTAAGAAGGGAAGTGTGACTCATAAAGCCAGGAGAAACTTTTCGTAATCTAAACATTTTTGACTTTCAGGTGGAGGTGGAAAAGATGAAGGCACGAGCACAGGACAAGCTAATGAACAAGCTAGCTGCGGTGAGGTACAAAGCTGAAGAGAAACTGGCAGCAGCAGAAGCCAGGAGAAACAAACATGCTGTAAAAATAGAGAAGCAAGCAGAATACATTCGTAAAACTGGTCGTTTACCACACTCATTCTCCTGCTGTCGCTGGTGCTTCTGAAGAGCTTCAAATCACTATCTAATGCTCTGTATATTTTTGCTTTTCCACTAAGCTAGTAGTATTGTGAAGTTGGAGACTGCCTTTGTGTATGCTTGAAGCTCTTGTACAAACTCAACTGGTTGCCCACTTCACATGTAATTGTTGATCAATGGAAGTTGAAGTTCAGGCATTCTCCTGTGACCAATTGTGATTTGATGATTAATGAAGGGTTCCTCCAAGCTTATTAATTTCAAGTTCTTGTACATGAATTTAGTAGTCGCGTAGTCTCTTATTATGTAATGTGTAGTAATATTTGTTGCTTCGTTTATTGTGTACTTTGCTATATTGTTATCATATTTTCTTGAAAGCAAGATGACTTCTCTTTTGAGCCGAGGGTCTAGCAAAAACCTCACAAAGAAAGGGATGGAATTTGTATACATTTTATCCTCTTTAAATCCATCGATGAAATTACATTGAGTTTGTTGTTGTTTTTACCTTTGTTTAAATTTGGACTTTATTTGATATAAACTAAAAAACAACAACAGTGGTTTGACCTAAGCTGTAAAAAGAAATATTGCCCATCCTAATTTGATTTGATGGGGGATGAATAAATATTCTAATTTGATAATAGGAAAAAGAATACTTATATCAAAAGAGAAACTATTTACAAGCGGCTACTCCTTACTTTCATAGCGCTATATTTTTAACTATTAATTCGTGTTTACCGCTTAATACCGTCAATCCCAAAAAGAGAAACTATTTACAAGTGGCTACCCCTTACTTTCATACCACTATGTTTTTTACTATATATTTGTATTTATTGTTTGATACCATCAAACCCAAAAAGAGAAATTGTTTACAAGTGGCTACCCCTTATTTTCATAACGCTATGTTTTAACTATTAATTCGTGTTTACTGCTTGATACCATCAAAGTATATATATATTCTCGGAATTAAAGAGGAAGAAGCAATGCTTTAGTTAAAACACTACTCAGTAACTTCTTGATACAATTTGAGTATATATGATATATATATATGATGACATCAAGGAGGAAGAGGCAGTGTCTGCTTGATATTGTCAGTGTATATAGATACTAACAGAGTAAATAAATACTATCATAGTACTAGTATATATAAACTCCAATGGAGTCAACCGTGGTTCTGTGACTAGAACAAGGGGGCAATCAAGTAAATAGTTTGGCTTGTGGCCTATTTAGATGATTTTCGTGTGTTACAGCAAACCATTTTTCGGGTGATCCGGATTTCAACATCAAAAATGCCAAATTTTTTTGTGGACGTCCGTCAAGACATTGGCTATGCAGCCGTTTGGCCCTCACGGCCAGTCCGACCCATTTTGAAGGTCAAACGATCCCTGAAGCGCATAACCCGTTTAGACGATTTTTGTGTGCTATAGCCAACCATTTTTTGGGTGATCTGGATTCCAACGTCAAAAATGCCAAAAGTTTTTGAGGACGTCAGTTAAGAGCATGGCTATGTATCCGGTTGGACCTCTTAGCCTGTACAACCCATTTTCAATGTCAAACGAGCCCTGAAGCGCATACCCTCTATTTAGATGATTTTTGTATGCTTTATCTAACCATTTTTTGGGTGATCAAAATTTCGACGTCAAAAATGACAAAATTTTTTGTGGACGTCCGTCAAGACATTGGCTATGCAGCCGGTTGGCCCTCACGGACAGTCCGACCCATTTTGAAGGTCAAACGAGCCCCAAAGCGAGCATACCCCCCATTTCGACGATTTTCGTGTGCTATAGCAAACCATTTTTTGGGTGATCTGGATTCCGACGTCAAAAATGCCAAAATTTTTTATGGACGTCCGTCAAGACCTTGGCTATGCGCCAGTTGTCCATCACGGCTAGTCCGACCCATTTTCAAGGTCAAATGAGCCCTGAAGCGCATACAACCATTTCAAATATTTTCGTGTACTAAAGCAAACCATTTTTGGGTGATCCGAATTCCGACTTCAAAAATGCCAATTTTTTTTGTGGAGGTCTTTTAAGACCTTGACTATGTAGCCGGTTTGCCATTACGGCCATTCCGACCCATTTTCAAGGTCAAACGATCCTTGAAGCGCATAACTCGTTTAGACGATTATCGTGTGCTATAGCCAACCATTTTTTGGGTGATCTGGATTTCAACGTCAAAAATGCCAAAAAATTTTGTGGACGTCCGTCAAGAGCATGGCTATGCATCCGGTTGGACCTCATGTCCAGTCCAACCCATTTTCAACGTCAACCGAGCCCCGAAGCGCGCATACCCCTTATTTAGATGATTTTCGTGTGCTATAAAAACCATTTTTTGGGGGATCCGGATTTCGACGTCAAAAATGCCAAATTTTTTTGTGGACTTCCGTCAAGACCTTGGCTCTGCAGCTAGTTTGCCATTACGGCCAGTCCGACCAATTTTCAAGGTCAAACGAGCCCTGAAGCGCATACCCCTTATTTAGATGATTTTCATATGCTATAGCTAACTATTTTTTGGTGATCCGGATTTCGATGTAAAAAATGCCAAAATTTTTTGTGGACATCCGTCAAGACATTGGCTATGCAGCCGTTTCGCCTTCACGGCCAGTCCGACCCATTTTGAAGGTCAAACGAGCCCCAAAGCGAGTATACCCCACATTTTGATGATTTTCGTATAGCAAACCATTTTTTGGGTGATCTGGATTCCGACGTCAAAAATATCAAAATTTTTTGTGGACGTCCGTCAAGACCTTGGCGATGTAGAAAATTGGCCATCACGGCTTGTTCGACACATTTTCAAGGTCAAACGATCCCCGAAGAGCGCATACACCCATTTCAACGATTTTCGTGTGCTATAGCAAACCTTTTTTTGGTGATCTGGATTCCGCATCAAAAATGCCAAAAGATTTTGTGGACGTCCGTCAAGACCTTGGCTTTGCAGCCAATTGGCCATTACGGCCAGTCCGACCCATTTTCAAGGTCAAACGAGCCCTGAAGCACATACCCCCTATTTAGATGATTTTCGTGTGTTATAGCAAACTATTTTTTGGGTGATCCAGATTTCGACGTCAAAAATGCCAAATTTTTTTGTGGACGTCCATCAAGACCATCGCTATGCATCCGGTTTGACCTCGTGGCAAGTCCAACCCATTTTCAAGGTCAAACGAGCCCCGAAGCGCGCATACCTCCTATTTATATGATTTTCGTGTGCTATAGCAAACCATTTTTCGGGGGATCCGGATTCAGGCGTCAAAAATGCCAAATTTTTTTGTGGATGTCCGTCAAGAATTTGGCTCTGCATCCAGTTGGACATTACGACCAGTCCGACCCATTTTCAAGGTCAAACGAGCCCTGAAGCGCATCCTCCTATTTAGATGATTTTCGTGTGCTAAAGCAAACCATTTTTTGGGTGATCCGGATTTCGATGTCAAAAATGTCAAAAATTTTTATGGACGTCCGTCAAGACCTTGTCTATGCAACCGATTGGCCCTCAAGGCGAGTGCGACCCATTTTGAAGGTCAAACGAGCCCCGAAGCGAGCATACCCCCCATTTCGACGATTTTCGTGTGCTATAGCAAATCATTTTTTGGGTGATCCGGATTCTGACGTAAAAAATGCCAAACATTTTTGTGGATGTCCGTCAAGACCTTGGCTATGCAGCCGGTTTGCCCTCACGTCCAGCCCGATCCATTTTGAAGGTGAAACGAGCCCCGCATACACCTATTTCGACGATTTTCGTGTGCTATAGCAAACCTTTTTTTGGGTGATCTGGATTCCAACGTCAAAAATGCCAAAATTTTTTGTGGACGTCCGTCAAGACCATGGCTATGCATCCGGTTGGACGTCATGGCCAGTCCCACCCATTTTTAATGTCAAACAAGCCCCGAAGCGCATACACCCATTTTAACAATTTTCGTGTGCTATAGCAAACAATTTTTTAGGTGATCCGAATTCCGATGTCAAAAATGCCAAAAATTTATGTGGACGTCCGTCAAGAACTTGGCTCTGCATCCAGTTGGCCATTACAGCGAGTCCGACCCATTTTCAAGATCAAACGAGCCCTGAAGCGCATACCCCCTATTTAGATAATTTTCGTGTGCAATAGCAAAACCATTTTTTGGGTGATCCGGATTTCGACGTCAAAAATGCCAAAATTTTTTTTGGACGTCCTTCAAGACCTTGGCTATGCAGACGGTTGGCCTTCACGGCCAGTCCGACCCATTTTGAAGGTCAAACGATCCCCGAAGCGAGCATACCCCCCATTTCGACGATTTTCGTGTGCTAAAGCAAACCATTTTTGGGTGATCCGCATTCCGACGTCAAAAATGCAAAACATTTTTGTGAATGTCCGTCAAGACCTTGGATATGCAGCCGATTGGCCCTCACGTCCAGTCCGATCCATTTTGAAGGTCAAACGAGCCCCGCATACACCTATTTCGACGATTTTCATGTGCTATAGCAAACCTTTTTTTGGCTGATTCGGATTTCGACGTCAAAAATGCCATAATTTTTTGTGGACGTCCGTCAAGACCTTGGCTATGCAGCCAGTTGGCCATTACGGCCAGTGCGACCCATTTTCAAGGTCAAACGAGCCGTGAAACGCATACACCCATTTCAACGATTTTCGTGTGCTATAGCAAACTATTTTTTGGGTGATCCGAATTACGATGTCAAAAATGCCAAAGTTTTTTGTGGAGGTCCTTTAAGACCTTGGCTATGCAGCCGGTTGGCCATCACGGCCAGTCCGATTTATTTTCAAAGTCAAACGATCAGTGAAGCACATACCCCCTATTTAGATGATTTTCGTGTGCTATAGCAATCCATTTTTTGGGTGATCTGGATTTTGACTTCAAAAATGCAAAAATTTTTTGTGGACGTCCTTCACGATCATGGCTATGCATCCGGTTGGACCTCGTGTCCGGTCCAACCAATTTTCAAGGTCAAACGAGCCCCGAAGCGCGCATACCCCCTATTTATATGATTTTCGTGTGCTATAGCAAACCATTTTTCGAGGGATCCGGATTCTGAGGTCAAAAATGCCAAATTTTTTGGTGGACGTCCGTCAAGACCTTGGCTCTGCAGCAGGTTGGCCATTACGGCCATTTCGACTCATTTTAAAGGTCAAACGAGCCCTGAAGCGCATACCCCCTATTTAGATGATTTTCGTGTGCTATAGCTAACCTTTTTTTGGTGATCTGGATTTCGACGTCAAAAATTCCAAAATTTTTTGTGGACATCCGTCAAGACATTGGCTATGCAGTAGGTTGGCCCTCACGGCCAGTCCGACCCATGTTGAAGATCAAACGAGCCCCAAAGAGAGCATACACCTATTTAAACAATTTTCGTGTGCTATAGCAAATCATTTTTTTGGTGATCTAAATTCCGACGTCAAAAATGCCAAAATTTTTTATGGACGTCCGTCAAGACCTTGTCTTTGCAGCCAGTTGGCCATTATGTCCAGTCCGACCCATTTTCAAGGTTAAACGAGCCCTGAACACGTACCCCCTATTTAGATGATTTTCGTGTGCTATAGCAAACCATTTTTTGGGTGATCCGGATTTCGACGTCAAAAATGCCAAAATTTTTTGTGGACGTCCGTCAAGACCATGGCTATGCATCCGGTTGGACCTCGTGGCCACTCCAACTCATTTTCAATGTCAAACGAGCCTCGAAGCGCGCGTACCCCCTATTTAGATGATTTTTGTGTGATATATCAAACCTTTTTTTGGGTGATCCGTATTCTGACGTCAAAAATGCCAAATTTTTTTGTGGACATCCGTCAAGACTTTGGATCTGCAGCCAGTTGGCCATTACAGCCAGTCCGACCCATTTTAAAGTTCAAACGAGCCCTGAAGCGCATACACCCATTTCAACGATTTTCTTGTGCTATAGCACACCATTTTTTGGGTGATCCAAATTCCGACGTCAAAAATGCCAAAATCTTTTGTGGAGATACTTTAAGACCTTGGCTATGCAGCCGGTTGGCCACAACGTCCAGTCCGACCCATTTTCAAGGACAAACGATCCTTGAAGCGCATAACCCGTTTAGACGATTTTCGTGTGCTATAGCCGACCATTTTTTGGGTGATCTGGATTCCAACGTCAAAAATGTCAAAATATTTTGTGGACGTCCGTCAAGACCATGGCTATGCATCCGGTTGGACCTCGTGTCCTGTCCAACCCATTTTCAATGTCAAACGAGCCCCGAAGCGCATACCCCTTATTTAGATGATTTTCGTGTGCTATAGCAAACCATTTTTTGGGGGATCCGGATTCCGACGTCAAAAATGCCAAATTTTTTTGTGGACGTCCGTCAAGACCTTGTTTATGCATCCAGTTGGCCATCACGGCCAGTCCGACCCATTTTTAAGGTCAAACGATCCCTGAAGCGCATAACCCGTTTAGATGATTTTCGTGTGCTATAGCCAACCATTTTTTGGGTGATCTGGATTCCAACGTCAAAAATGCCAAAAATTTTTGTGGACGTCCGTCAAGACCGTGTTTATGCATCCAGTTGGCCATCACAGCCAGTCCGACCCATTTTTAAGGTCAAACGATCCTTGAAGCGCATAACCCGTTTAGATGATTTTCGTGTGCTATAGCCAACCATTTTTTGGGGGATCCGGATTCCGACGTCAAAAATGTCAAATTTTTTTGTGGACGTCCGTCAAGACCGTGTTTATGCATCCAGTTGGCCATCACAGCCAGTCCGACCCATTTTTAAGGTCAAACGATCCTTGAAGCGCATAACCCGTTTAGATGATTTTCGTGTGCTATAGCCAACCATTTTTTGGGGGATCCGGATTCCGACGTCAAAAATGTCAAATTTTTTTGTGGACGTCCGTCAAGACCGTGTTTATGCATCCAGTTGGCCATCACAGCCAGTCCGACCCATTTTTAAGGTCAAACGATCCTTGAAGCGCATAACCCGTTTAGATGATTTTCGTGTGCTATAGCCAACCATTTTTTGGGGGATCCGGATTCCGACGTCAAAAATGTCAAATTTTTTTGTGGACGTCCGTCAAGACCGTGTTTATGCATCCAGTTGGCCATCACAGCCAGTCCGACCCATTTTTAAGGTCAAACGATCCTTGAAGCGCATAACCCGTTTAGATGATTTTCGTGTGCTATAGCCAACCATTTTTTGGGGGATCCGGATTCCGACGTCAAAAATGTCAAATTTTTTTGTGGACGTCCGTCAAGACCGTGTTTATGCATCCAGTTGGCCATCACAGCCAGTCCGACCCATTTTTAAGGTCAAACGATCCTTGAAGCGCATAACCCGTTTAGATGATTTTCGTGTGCTATAGCCAACCATTTTTTGGGGGATCCGGATTCCGACGTCAAAAATGTCAAATTTTTTTGTGGACGTCCGTCAAGACCGTGTTTATGCATCCAGTTGGCCATCACAGCCAGTCCGACCCATTTTTAAGGTCAAACGATCCTTGAAGCGCATAACCCGTTTAGATGATTTTCGTGTGCTATAGCCAACCATTTTTTGGGGGATCCGGATTCCGACGTCAAAAATGTCAAATTTTTTTGTGGACGTCCGTCAAGACCGTGTTTATGCATCCAGTTGGCCATCACAGCCAGTCCGACCCATTTTTAAGGTCAAACGATCCTTGAAGCGCATAACCCGTTTAGATGATTTTCGTGTGCTATAGCCAACCATTTTTTGGGGGATCCGGATTCCGACGTCAAAAATGTCAAATTTTTTTGTGGACGTCCGTCAAGACCGTGTTTATGCATCCAGTTGGCCATCACAGCCAGTCCGACCCATTTTTAAGGTCAAACGATCCTTGAAGCGCATAACCCGTTTAGATGATTTTCGTGTGCTATAGCCAACCATTTTTTGGGGGATCCGGATTCCGACGTCAAAAATGTCAAATTTTTTTGTGGACGTCCGTCAAGACCGTGTTTATGCATCCAGTTGGCCATCACAGCCAGTCCGACCCATTTTTAAGGTCAAACGATCCTTGAAGCGCATAACCCGTTTAGATGATTTTCGTGTGCTATAGCCAACCATTTTTTGGGGGATCCGGATTCCGACGTCAAAAATGTCAAATTTTTTTGTGGACGTCCGTCAAGACCGTGTTTATGCATCCAGTTGGCCATCACAGCCAGTCCGACCCATTTTTAAGGTCAAACGATCCTTGAAGCGCATAACCCGTTTAGATGATTTTCGTGTGCTATAGCCAACCATTTTTTGGGGGATCCGGATTCCGACGTCAAAAATGTCAAATTTTTTTGTGGACGTCCGTCAAGACCGTGTTTATGCATCCAGTTGGCCATCACAGCCAGTCCGACCCATTTTTAAGGTCAAACGATCCTTGAAGCGCATAACCCGTTTAGATGATTTTCGTGTGCTATAGCCAACCATTTTTTGGGTGATCTGGATTCCAACGTCAAAAATGCCAAAAATTTTTGTGGACATCCGTCAAGACCATGGCTATGCATCCGGTTGGACCTCATGGCCAGTCCCACCCATTTTTAATGTCAAACAATCCTCGAAGTGCATACACCCATTTAAACAATTTTCGTTTGCTATAGCAAACAATTTTTCGGGTGATCCGAATTTCGACGTCAAAAATGCCAAAAATTTATGTGGACGTCCATAAAGAACTTGGCTCTGCATCCAGTTGGCCATTACAGCGAGTCCCACCCATTTTCAAGGTCAAACGAGCCCTGAAGCGCATACCCCCTATTTAGATGATTTTCGTGTGCTATAGCAAAACCATTTTTTGGGTGATCCGGATTTCGACGTCAAAAATGCAAAAAATTTTTGTGGACGTCCGTCAAGACCTTAGCTATGCAGACGGTTGGCCCTCACGGCCAGTCCGACCCATTTTGAAGGTCAAATGATCCCCGAAGCGAGCATACCCCCCATTTTCGTGTGCTAAGCAAACCATTTTTTGGGTGATCTGGATTCCGACGTCAAAAATGCCAAAATTTTTTGTGGACGTCCGTCAAGACCTTGGCTATGTAGCCGGTTGGCCATCACGGCCAGTCCGACCCATTTTCAAGGTCAAACGATCCCTGAAGCGCATAACCCATTTAGACGATTTTTGTGTGCTATAGCCAACCATTTTTTAGGTGCTCTTGATTCCAACGTCAAAAATGCCAAAAAAATTTTAGGACGTCCTTTAAGAGCATGGCTATGTATCCGGTTGGACCTCATGTCCAGTACAACCCATTTTCAATGTCAAACGAGCCCTAAAGCGCATACCCCCTATTTAGATGATTTTCATATGCTATAGCTAACCATTTTTTGGGTGATCCAAATTTCGTCGTAAAAAATGCCAAATATTTTTGTGGACGTCCGTCAATACATTGGCAATGCAGCCGGTTGTCCCTCACGAACAGTCCGACCCATTTTGAAGGTCAAACGAGCCCCAAAGCGAGCATACCCCCCATTTCGACGTTTTTCGTGTGCTATAGTAAACCATTTTTTGGGTGATCTGGATTCCGACATCAAAAATGCCAAAAAATTATATGGACGTTCGTCAAAACCTTGGCTATGCATCCAGTTGGCCATCACGGCCAGTCCGACCCTTTTCAAGGTCAAACGAGCCCTGAAGCGCATACACTTATTTCAAATATTTTCGTGTGCTATAGCAAACCATTTTTTGGGTGATCCGAATTCCAACTTCAAAAATGCCAAATTTTTTTGTGGAGGTCCTTTGAGACCTTGGCCAATCAGCTGGCTGGCCATCACAGCCAGTCCGACCCATTTTCAAGGTCAAATGATCCCTGAAGCGCATAACTCATTTAGACGATTTTCGTGTGCTATAGCCAACCATTTTTTGGGTGATCTTGATTCCAACGTCAAAAATGCCAAAATTTTTTGTGGACGTCCGTCAAGAGCATGACTATGCATCCGGTTGGACCTCATGGCCAGTCTAACCCATTTTCAATGTCAAACGAGCCCCAAAGCGCGCATACCCCCTAATTAGATGATTTTCGTGTGCTATAGCAAACCATTTTTTGGGGGATCCGGATTCCGACGTCAAAAATGCCAAATTTTTTTGTGGACTTCCGTCAAGACCTTGGCTCTGCAACCAGTTTGCCATTACAGCCAGTCCGACCCATTTTCAAGGTCAAACGAGACCTGAAGCGCATACCCCCTATTTAGATGATTTTCGTGTGCTATAGCTAACCATTTTTTGGTGATCCGGATTTCGACGTCAGAAATGCCAAAATTTTTTGTGGACGTCCGTCAAGAAATTGGCTATGCAGTTGTTTCTCCCTCACGGCCAGTCCGACCCATTTTGAAGGTCAAACGAGCCCTAAAGCGAGCATACCCTCCATTTCGACGATTTTGGTGTGCTAAGCAAATCATTTTTTGGGTGTTCTGGATTCCGACGTCAAAAATGCCAAATTTTTTTGTGGACTTCCATCAAGACCTTGGCTATGCAGACAATTGGCCATCATGGCTCTTTCGACCCATTTTCAAGGCCAAACAAGCCCTGAAGAGCGCATACACCCATTTCAACGATTTTCGTGTGCTATAGCAAACCATTTTTTTGGTGATCTGGATTCCGACGTCAAAAATACCAAAAGTTTTTGTGGACGTTCGTTAAGACCTTGGCTCTGCAGCCAGTTGGCAATTACGGCCATTTCGACCCATTTTCAAGGTCAAACGAGCCCAAAAGCACATACCCCCTATTTAGATGATTTTCGTGTGGTATAGCAAACCATTTTTTGGGTGATCCGGATTCAGATGTCAAAAATGCCAAAATTTTTTTTGGACGTCTGTCAAGACCTTGGCTATGCAACCGGTTAGTCCTCAAGGCCAGTACGACCCATTTTGAAGGTCAAACGAGCCCCGAAGCGAGCATACCCCATTTCGACGATTTTCGTGTACTATAGCAAACCATTTTTTTGGTGATCCGGATTCCGACGTCAAAAATGCCAAAAATTTTGTGGACGTCCGTCAAGAACTTGGCTATGTACCAGTTGGCCATCACGGCCAGTCCGACCCATTTTCAAGGTCAAACGAAACCTGAAGCGCATACACCCATTTCAACGATTTTCGTGTGCTATAGAAAACTATTTTTTGGGTGATCCGAATTCCGACGTCAAAAATGTCAATTTTTTTGGAGGAAGTTCTTTATGACCTTGGCTATGCAGCCGGTTGGCCATCACAGCGCATACCCCCATTTAGACGATTTTCGTGTGCTATAGCAAACCATATTTTGGGTGATCTGGATTCCGACGTCAAAAATGCCAAAATTTTTTGTGGACATCCGTCAAGACCATGGCTATGCATCCGGTTGGACCTCGTGGACAGTCCAACCCATTTTCAATGTCAAACGAGCCTTGAAGCGCGCATACCCCCTATTTAGATGATTTTCGTATACTATAGCAAACCATTTTTTGGGTGATTCGGATTCCGGAGTCAAAAATGCCAGAATTTTTTGTGGACGTCCGCCAAGACCTTGGATCTGCAGCCAGTTGGCCATTACAGCCAGTCCAACCTATTTTCAAGGTCAAATGAGCCCTGAAGTGCATATCCCTTATTTAGATGATTTTCGTGTGCTATAACAAACCATTTTTTGGGTGATCCGAATTCCAACGACAAAAATGCCAAAATTTTTTGTGGAGGTCCTTTAAGACCTTGTCTATGTAGCCGGTTGGCCATCACGGACAGTCCGACCCATTTTCAAGGTCAAACAATCCCTGAAGCGCATAACCCGTTTAGACGATTTTCGTGTGCTATATAGCCAACCATTTTTTGGGTGATATGGATTTCGACGTCAAAAATGCCAAAAAAATTTGTGGACATCCTTCAAGACCTTGTCTATCCAGCCAGTTGGCCATCACGGCCAGTCCGACCCAATTTCAAGGTCAACTGAGCCCTGAAGCGCATACACCCATTTCAACAATTTTCGTGTGCTATAGCTAACCAATTTTTGGGTGATCCGAATTCCGACATCAAAAATGCCAAAAATTTTTGTGGAGGTCCTTTAAGATCTTGTCCATGCAGCCGATTGGCCATCACAGCCAGTCCGACCCATTTTCAAGGTCAAACGAGCCCTGAAGCGCATACCTTCTATTTAGATGATTTTTGGGTGCTATAGCAAACAATTTTTTGGGTGATACATATTTCAACGTCAAAAATTCCAAAATTTTGTGTGGACGTCCGTCAAGACCTTGGATATGCAGCCGGTTGGCCCTCACGTCTAGTCCGACCCATTTTGAAGGTCAAACGAGCTCCGAAGCGAGCATATTCCCCATTTCGATGATTTTTGTGTGCTATAGCAAACCATTTTTTAGATGATGCAGATTCCGACGTCAAAAATGCCAAAATTTTTTGGGGACGTCTGTCAAGACCTTGGCTATGCAGCCAGTTGGACATTACGGCCAGTCCGACCCATTTTCAAGGTCAAACGAGCCCTAAAGCGCATACACCCATTTCAACGATTTTTGTGTGCTATAGCAAATCAATTTATGGGTGATCTGAATTCCGACATCAAAAATGCCAAAATTTATGTGGAGGTCCTTAAAGACCTTGGCTATGTAGCCAGTTGGCCAACACGGCTTGTCCAACCCATTTTCAAGGTCAAACGATCCCTGAAGCGCATAACTCGTTTAGACGATTTTCGTGTGCTATAGCCAACCTTTTTTTGGGTGATCTAGATTTCAACGTAAAAAATGGCAAATATTTATGTGGACGTCCGTCAAGACCATGGCTATGCATCCGATTAGACCTCATGGCTAGTCCAACCCAATTTCAATTTCAAACGAGCCCTGAAGCGCGCATACCCCCTCTTTAGATGATTTTCGTGTGCTATAGCTAACCATTTTTCGGGTGATCCAGATTCCGACGTCAAAAATGGCAAACATTTTTTGTGGAGGTCCTTTAAGAACTTGGCTCTGCAGCCAGTTGGCCATTATGGCCAGTCCGACCATTTTCAAGGTCAAACGAGCACTGAAGCGCATACACCCATTTCGACGATTTTCATGTGCAATAGGAAACCATTTTTTGGGTGATCCGAATTCCGACGTCAAAAATGCCAAAATTTTTCGTGGACGTCCGT
>NC_028637.1:2560298-2600441 GCF_001406875.1 Solanum pennellii | reverse complement strand
ATGGGTCGGACAAGCCGTGATGGCCAACCGTATGCATAGACAAGGTCTTGACAGACGTCCACTCTGCAGCCAGTTGACCATTATGGCAAGTCCGACCCACTTTCAAGGTCAAACGAGCCCTGAAGCGCATACACCCATTTCAACGATTTTCGTGTGCTATAGCAAACCATTTTTTGGGTGATCCGAATTTTGACGTCAAAAATGCCAAAATTTTTTGTGGAGGTCCTTTAAGACCTTGTCTATGCAGCCGATTGGCCATCACGGCCAGTACGACCCATTTTCAAGGTCAAACAATCCCTGAAGTGCATAACCCGTTTAGACGATTTTCGTGTGCTATATAGCCAACCATTTTTTGGGTTATCTAGATTCCGATGCCAAAAATGCCAAAATCTTTTGTTGACATCCGTCAAGACCTTTTCTATCCAGCCAGTTGGCCATCACGTCCAGTCTGACCCAATTTCAAGGTCAACCGAGCCCTGAAGCGCATACACCCATTTCAACGATTTTCGTGTGCTATATCAAATCATTTTTTGGGTGATCCGAATTTCGACGTCAAAAATGCCAAAACTTTGTGTGGACATCCGTCAGGACCTTGGCTATGCAGCCGGTTGGCCGTCACGGCTAGTCTGACCCATTTTCAAGGTCACCCGAGCCCTGAAGCGCATACACCCATTTCAACGATTTTCGTGTGCTATATCAAATCATTTTTTGGGTGATCCGAATTTCGACGTCAAAAATGCCAAAACTTTGTGTGGACATCCGTCAGGACCTTGGCTATGCAGCCGGTTGGCCGTCACGGCTAGTCTGACCCATTTTAAAGGTCAAACGAGCCCCGAAGCGCGCATACCCCCTATTTCGATGATTTTCGTGTGCTATAGCAAACCAATTTTTTGGTGATCTAGATTCCGACGTCAAAAATGCCAAAAAAATTGGTGGACGTCCGTCAAGACCTTGGATATGCATCCAAGTGGCCATTACGGCCAGTCTGACCCATTTTCAAGGTCAAACTAGCCCTAAAGCACATACACCCATTTCAACGATTTTCGTGTGCTATTACAAACCAATTTTTGGGTGATCTAAATTCCGACGTCAGAAATGCCAAAATTTTTTGTGGAGGTCCTCTAAGAACTTGGCTCTGCAGACAGTTGGTCATTATGGCAAGTCCGACCCATTTTCAAGGTAAAACGAGCCCTGAAGCGCATACACCCATTTCAACAATTTTTGTGTGCTATAGCAAACCATTTTTTGGGTGATCCGAATTCTGACGTCAAAAATGCCAAATTTTTTTGTGGAGGTCCTTTAAGATCTTGGCTATGCAGCCGGTTGGCCATCACGGCCAGTCCAACCCATTTTCAAGGTCAAACGAGCCTTGAAGCGCATACCCCTATTTACATGATTTTTGGGTGCTATAGCAAACCATTTTTTGGGTGATACAGATTTCAACGTCAAAAATTCCAAAATTTTGTGTGGACGTCCGTCAAGACAATGGCTATGCATCCGGTTTGCCCTCACGGCTAGTCCGACCCATTTTGAATGTCAAACGAGCTCCGAAGCGAGCATATTCCCCATTTCGATGATTTTTGTGTGCTATAGCAACCATTTTTTAGATGATGTGGATTCCGACGTCAAAAATGCCAAAATTTATTGTGGACGTCCGTCAAGACCTTGGCTATGCAACCGTTGGACATTACGGCCAGTTGGACCCATTTTCAAGGTCAAACGAGCCCTAAAGCGCATACACCCATTTCAATGATTTTTGTGTTCTATAGCAAACCAATTTATGAGTGATCTGAATTTCAACGTCAAAAATGCCAAAATTTATGTGGAGGTCCTTAAAGACCTTGGCTATGCAGCCGGTTGGCCAACACGGCCAGTCCGACCCATTTTCAAGGTTAAACAATCCCTGAAGCGCATAACCCGTTTAGACGATTTTCGTGTGCTATAGCCAACCATTTTATGAGTGATCTGGATTTCAACGTAAAAAAAGCCAAATAGTTTTGTGGACGTCCGTCAAGACCATGGCTATGCATCCGATTGGACCTCATGGCTAGTCCAACCCAATTTCAATTTCAAACGAGCCCTGAAGCGCGCATACCCCCTCTTTAGATGATTTTCGTGTGCTATAGCAAACCATTTTTCGGGTGATCCGGATTTCAACGTCAAAAATGCAAAAAACTTTTGTGGACGTCCATCAAGAATTTGGATCTGCTTCTAGTTGGCCATTATGGCCAGTCCGATCCATTTTCAAGGTCAAACGAGACCTGAAGCGTATACCCCATATTTAGATGATTTTCTTGTGCTATTGAAAACCATTTATTGGGTGATCCGGATTTCGACGTAAAAAATGCCACATTTTTTTGTGGACGCCCGTCAAGACCTTGGCTATGCATCCAGTGGACCCTCACGGCCAGTCCGACCCATTTTGAAGGTCAAACGAGCCCCGAAGCGAGCGTACCCCCCATTTCGATGATTTTCGTGTGCTATAGCAAATCATTTTTTGGGTGATCCGGATTCCGACGTCAAATATGCGAAAAATTTTTATGGAAGTCCGCAAGACCTTGGCAATGCAGCCGGTTGACCCTCACGGCCAGTCCGACCCATTTTGAAGGTCAAACGAGCCCCGAAGCGAGCGTACCCCCCATTTCGATGATTTTCGTGTGCTATAGCAAATCATTTTTTGGGTGATCCGGATTCCGACGTCAAATATGCCAAAAATTTTTATGGAAGTCCGCAAGACCTTGGCAATGCAGCCGGTTGACCCTCACGGCCAGTCTGACCCATTTTGAAGCTCAAACGAGTCCTGAAGCGAGCATACCCCTGTTTCGACGATTTTCGTGTGATATAATAGCAAACCATTTTTTGGAAGATCCGGATTTTTACGTCAAAAATGCCAAAAATTTTTGTGGACATCCGTAAAGACCTTGGCTCTGCAGCCGGTTGTCCATCATGGCCAGTCCGACCCATTTTCAAGGTCAAACGATCCCTGAAGCGCATACCCCCATTTCAACGATTTTCGTGTGTTATAGCTAATCATTTTTTAGGTGATCTAGATTTCGATGTCAAAAATGCCAAAAATTTTTGTGGATCTCCTTAAAGAACTTGGCTATGCAGTCGGTTGGCCATCACGGCTAGTTCGACCCATTTTAAAGGGCAAACAAGCCCCGAAGCACGCATATCCCCATCTCGACGATTTTCGTGTGCAATAGCAAACCCTTTTTGGGTTATCTGGATTCTGACGTCAAAAATGCCAAAAATTTTTGTGGACATCCGTCAAGACCATGGCTATGCTTTTGGTTGGACCTCATGGCCAATCGAACCCATTTTCAATGTCAAACGAGCCCCGAAGCGCCCATACCCCCTATTTAGATGAATTTCGTGTGCTATAGCAAACAATTTTTTGGGTGATCCAGATTCAGACGTCAAAAATGCCAAAAAAAATTTGTCGACGTCCGTCAAGACCTTGGATCTGCATCCAGTTGGCCATTACGGCCTGTCAGACCAATTTTAAAAGTCAAACTAGCCCTGAAGCGCATACAACCATTTCAACGATTTTCGTGCCGATAGCAAATCATTTCTCGTGTGATCCGAATCTGACGTCAAAAATGCCAAAAAATTTTGTGGACATCCGTCAAGAACTTGGCTCTGCAGACATTTGGCCATTATGGCCAGTCAGACCCATTTTAAAGGTCAAACGAGCCCTGAAGCGCAGACCCCCTATTTAGATGATTTTCGTGTGCTATAGCAAACCATTTTTTGGGTGATCCGGATTTCGACGTCAAAAATGCCAAAAAAATTTGTGCACGTCCATGAAGACCTTGGCTATGCATCTGGTTTGCCCTCACGGCCAGTACGACCCATTTTGAAGGTCAAACGAGCCCTGAAGCGAGCATACCCCCCATTTCGACGATTTTCGTGTGCTATAGCAAACCATTTTTTGGGTGATATGGACTCTGACGTCAAAAAAGCCAAAAAATTTTGTGGACGTCCGTCAAGACCTTGTCTATGCAGCTAGTTGGCCATCACGTCATGTACGACCCATTTTCAAGAGCAAACGAGCCCCGAAGAGCGCATACACCCATTTCAACGATTTTCGTGTGCTACAGCAAACCATTTCTTTGGTGATCTAGATTCCGATGTCAAAAATGCCATAAATATTTGTAGACTCCTTAAAGAACTTGGTTGTGCAGACGGTTGACCACCACGGCCAGTTCGACCCATTTTGAAGGTCAAACAAGTCCCGAAGCACGCATATCCCTATGTCGACGATTTTCATGTGCTATAGCAAACCCTTTTTTGGGTTATCCGGATTCCGACGTCAAAAATGCCAAACATTTTTGTAAACGTCCGTCAAGACCTTGTCTATGTATATGGTTGTCCCTCACGGCCAGTCCGACCCATTTTAAAGGTCAAACGAGCCCCGAAGCTCGCACACCCCCCATTTTGATCATTTTCGTGTGCTATAGCAAACCATTTTTTAGGTGATCCGGATTCGACGTCAAAAATGCCAAATTTGTTTGTGGACGTCTGTCAAGAACTTGGATCTGCAGCCCGTTGGCCATTACGGCCAGTCCGACCCATTTTGAAGGTCAAACGAGCCCCAAAGCGAGCATACCCCAATTTCGACAATTTTCGTGTGCTATAGCAAACCATTTTTTGGGTGATCCGGATTCCGATGTCAAAAATGCCAAAACTTTTTATGGACGTCCGTCAAGACCTTGTCTATGCAGCCAGTTGTCCATCACGGCAAGTCCGACCCATTTTCAAGGTCAAACGAGCCACGAAGCGAGCATACCCCCTATTTCGGTGATTTTCGTGTGCTATAGCAAACCATTTTTTTGGTGATCCGGATTCTGACGTTAAAAATGCCAAACATTTTTGTAAACGTCCGTCAAAACCTTGGCTATGCATACAGTTGTCCCTCACGGCCAGTCCGACCCATTTTGAAGGTCAAATGAGCCCCGAAGCTCGCATACCCTCCATTTCGACAATTTTTGTGTGCTGTAGCAAACCATTTTTCGAGTGATCCGGATTTCGACGTCAAAAATTCCAAATTTTTTTGTGGACGTCTGTCAAGAACTTGGCTCTGCAGCCAGTTGGCCATTACGCCCAGTCCGGCCCATTTTGATGGTAAAACGAGCCCCGAAGCGAGCATACCCCGCATTTCGACGATTTTCGTGTGCTATAGCAAACCATTTTCTGGGTGATCCGGATTCCGACGTCAAAAATGCCAAAAAATTTTGTGGACGTCCGTCAAGACCTTGGCTATGCAGCCAGTTGTCCATCACGGCAACTCCGACCTATTTTGAAGATCAAACGAGCCCCAAAGCGAGCATGCCCCCCATTTCGGTGATTTTCGTGTGCTATAGCAAACCATTTTTTGGATGATACGAATTCTGACGCCAAAAATGGCAAATATTTCTGTGGACTTCCTTCAAGACCTTGGCTATGCAGCCAGTTGGCCCTCACGTCCAGTCCGACCCATTTTGAAGATCAAATGAGCCCCAAAGCGAGCGTACCCGCCATTTCGACGATTTTCGTGTGCTATAGCAAACCATTTTTTAGGTGATCCGGATTCCGACGTCAAAAATGCCAAAAATTTTTGTGGAGGTCCTTTAAGACCTTGGATATGCAGCCGGTTGTCCATCACGACCAGTCCGACCCATTGTCAAGGTCAAACGATCCATGAAGTGCATAACCCGTTTAGACGATTTTCGTGTGCTATAGCCAACCATTTTTTGGCTGATCGGGATTCCAAGGTAAAATATTGCCAAAAATTTTTGTGGACGTCCATCAAGAGCATGGCTATGCATCTGGTTGGACCTCATGGCCAGTCCAACCCATTTTAGATGTCAAACGAGCCCCGAAGCGCCCATACCCCCTATTTAGATGATTTTTGTGTGCTATAGCAAACCATTTTTTGGGTGATCTGGATTCCGACGTCAAAAATGCCAACAAATTTTGTAGACGTCCGTCAAGACCTTGGCTATGCAGCCAGTTGGCCATCACGGCATGTCCGACCCATTTTCAAGGTCAAACGAGCTCCGAAGAGCGCGTACACTAATTTCAACGATTTTCATGTGCTATACCTACCATATTTTTGGTGATCTGGATTCCGACGTCAAAAATGACAGAAATCTTTGTGGACGTCCGTCAAGACCTTGGCTCTGAAGCCAGTTGGCCATTACGGCCAGTCCGACCCATTTTCAAGGTCAAACGAGGCCTGAAGCACATACCCCCTATTTAGATGATTTTCGTGTGCTAGAGCAAACCATTTTTTGGGTGATCTGGATTTCGACGTCAAAAATGCCAAAAAATTTTGTGGCATCTGTCAAGACCACTGATATGCATGCGGTTTGACCTCGTGGCGAGTCCAACCCATTTCAAGGTCAAACGAGCCCCGAAGCGCGCATACCCCCTATTTAGATGATTTTCGTGTGCTATAGCAAACTATTTTTCGGGGGATCCAGATTCCGATGTCAAAAATGCCAAATGTTTTTATAGACGTACGTCAAGGCCTTAACTCTACAACCAGTTGGCCATTACAACCAGTCCGACCCATTTTAAAGGTCAAACGAGCCCTGAAGCGCATACTCCGTATTTAGATGATTTTTGTGTGCTATAGCAAACCATTTTTTGGGTGATCCGGATTTCGACGTCAAAAATTCCAAAAAATTTTGTGGACGTCCGTCAAGACCTTGGCTATGAAGCCGGTTGTCCCTCACGGCCAGTCCGACCCATTTTGAAGGTCAAATGAGCCCCGAAGCGAGCATACCCCCTATTTCAACGATTTTCGTGTGCTATAGCAAAACATTTTTTGGGTGAACCAGATTTTGACGTCAAAATGCCAAAAAAAATTGTGGACGTCCGTCAAGACCTTGGAAATGCAGCCAGTTGGCCATCACGGCAAGTCCAACCCATTTTCAAGGTCAAACAAACCCTTAAGCGCATACACCCATTTCAACAATTTTCGTGTGCTATAGCAAATCATTTTTTGGGTGATCCATATTCCGACGTCAAAAAAGCAAAAATTTTTTGTGGAAGTCCTTTAAGACATTGGGTATGCAGCCGGTAGGCCATCACGGCCAGTCCGACCAATTTTAAAAGTTAAGGATCCCTGAAGCGCATAACCCCATTTAGACGATTTTCGTGTGCTATAGCAAACCATTTTTTTGGTGATCTTGAATCCAACGTCAAAAATGCCAAAAAATTTTGTGGATGTTCGTCAAGACCATGGCTATGCATCCGGTTGGACTTCATGGCCAGTCCAACCCATTTTCAATGTCAAACGAGCCCTGAACCACGCACACCCTCTATTTAGATGATTTTCGTGTGCTATAGCAAACCATATTTTGGGTGATCCAGATTCTGACGTCAATAATGCCAAAGTTTTTGTGGACGTCCATCAAGACCTTGTCTATGCATCCAATTGGCCATTACGGCCAGTCCGACCCATTTTCAAGGTTAAACGAGCCCTGAAGCGCATACCCCCTATTTAGATGATTTTCGTGTGCTATAGCAAACCATTTTTTGGGTAATCCGTATTTCGACGTCAAAAATGCCAAAAAATTTTGTGGAAGTCCGTCAAGACGTTGGCTATGCATCCGATTGGACCTCTCGGCCAGTCTGACCCATTTTAAAGGTCAAACGAGCCCCGAAGCAAGCATACCCGCCATTCGATGATTTTCGTGTGCTATAGCAAGCCTTTTTTTGGGTGATCCGGATTCCGACGTCAAAAATGCCAAAAAAAATTATGGAAGTCTGTCAAGACCTTGGCTATGCATCCAGTTGTCCATCACGGCAATTCCGACCCATTTTCAAGGTCAAACGAGCCCTGAAGCGCATACACCCATTTTAACGATTTTCATTTGCTATAGCAAACCATTTTATGGATGATCCGAATTCCGCGTCAAAAATGCAAAAAAAAATTGTGGAGGTCCTTTAAGACCTTGGCTATACAGCCGGTTGGCCATCATGGCGAGTCCGACCCATTTTCAAGGTCAAACGATCCCTGAAGCGCATAACCCGTTTAGACAATTTTCGTGTGCTATAGCCAAACATTTTTTGGGTGAACCGGATTTTGACGTCAAAAATGCCAAAATTTTTGTGGATGTCCGTCAAGACCTTGGCCATGCAGCCGGTTGGACCTCACGGCCAGTCCGACCCATTTTGAAGGTCAAACGAGCCCCGAAGCGAGCATACCCCCTATTTCGATGATTTTCGTGTGCTATAGCAAACCATTTTTTGGGTGATCCGGATTCCGACGTAAAAAATGCTAAACATTTTTGTGGACGTCCGTCAAGACCTTGGCTATGCAGCCGGTTGTCCCTCACGGCCAGTCCGACCCATTTTGAAGGTCAAGCGAGCCCTGAAGCGAGCATACCCCATGTTTCGACGATTTTCGTGTGCTATAGCAAAACATTATTTGGCTGATCTGGATTTCGACGTCAAAAAAGCCAAAATTTGTTGTGGACGTCCGTCAAGACATTGTCTATGCAGCCGGTTGGACCTCACGGCCAGTCCGACCCATTTTTAAGGTGAAACAAGCCCTGAAGCGAGCATACCCCAGTGTCGACGATTTTCGTGTGCTATAGCAAAACATTTTTTGGGTGATCAAGATTTCGGCGTCAAAAATGCCAAAATTTTTTGTGGACGTCCGTCAAGACCTTGGAAATGCAGCCAGTTGGCCATCACGGCAAGTCCGACCCATTTTCAAGGTCAAACGAGCCCTGAAGCGCATACACCCATTTCAACGATTTTCGTGTGCTATAGCAAACCATTTTTTGGGTGATCCAAATTCCGACGTCGAAAATGCCAAAATTTTTTGTAGAGGTCCTTTAAAACCTTGGATATGCAATTAGTTGTCCATCATGGCCAGTCAAACCCATTTTCAAGGTCAAACGAGCCCTGGAGCGCATAACCCGTTTAGACGATTTTCGTTTGCTATAGCCAACCATTTTTCGGGCGATCTGGATTCCGACGTCAAAAATGTCAAAAAATTTTGTGGACGTCCGTCAAGACCTTGGCTATGCATCCGGTTGGACCTCACGGCCAGTCCGACCCATTTTGAAGGTCAAACGAGCCCCGAAGCGAGCATACCCTTAATTTTGACGATTTTTGTGTGCTATAGCAAGCCATTTTTTGGGTGATCCGGATTCCGATGTCAAAAATGCCAAAAATTTTGCGGACGTCCGTCAAGACCTTGGAAATGCAGCAAGTTGGCCATCACGGCTAGTCCGGCCCATTTTCAAGGTCAAACGAGCCCTGAAGCGCATACACCCATTTCGACGATTTTCGTGTGCTATAGCAAATCATTTTTTGGATGATCCGAATTCCGACGTCAAAAATGACAAATTTTTTTGTGGACGTCCGTCAAGACCTTGTCTATGCATCCAGTTGGCCATCACGGCCAGTCCGACCCATTTTTAAGGTCAAACGATCCCTGAAGCGCATAACTCGTTTAGATGATTTTCGTGTTCTATAGCCAACCATTTTTTGGGTGATCTGGATTCCAACGTCAAAAATGCCAAAAATTTTTGTGGACGTCCGTCAAGACCTTGTCTATGCATCCAGTTGGCCATCACGGCCAGTCCGACCCATTTTAAGGTCAAACGATCCCTGAAGCGCATAACTCGTTTAGATGATTTTCGTGTTCTATAGCCAACCATTTTTTGGGTGATCTGGATTCCAACGTCAAAAATGCCAAAAATTTTTGTGGACGTCCGTCAAGACCATGGCTATGCATCCGGTTGGACCTCCTGGACAGTCCAACCCAATTTCAATGTCAAACGAGTCCCGAAGCGCGCATACCCCCTATTTAAATGATTTTCGTGTGCTATAGCAAACTATTTTTTGGATGATCCGGATTCCAACGTCAAAAATGCCAAAAAAATTTATGGACGTCCGCCAACATCTTGTCTATGCATCCAGTTTTCCATCACGGCCTGTCCGACCCATTTTAAAGGTCAAACGAGCCCTGAAGCGCATACACCCATTTCAACGATTTTCGTGTGCTATAGCAAACCATTTTTTGGGTGATCTGAATTCCGACGTCAAAATGGCAAAAATTTTTGTAGAGGTCCTTTAAAACCTTGGCTATGCAGCAGTTGTCCATCATGGCCAGTCTAACTCATTTTCAAGGTCACACGAGCCTGAAGCGCATAACCCGTTTAGATGATTTTCGTGTGCTATAGCCAACCATTTTTTGGGTTTTCTGGATTCCGACGTCAAAAATGCCAAAAGTTTTTGTGGACGTCCGTCAAGACCATGGCTATGCATCTGGTTGGACCTCATGGCCAGTCCAACCCATTTTCAATGTCAAACGAGCCCTGAACCACGCACACCCCCAATTTAGATGATATTCGTGTGCTATAGCAAACCATTTTTTGGGTGATCCGGATTCTGACGTTAATAATGCCAAAGTTTTTTGTGGAAGTCCATCAAGACCTTGTCTCTGCAGCCAGTTGGCCATTACGGCCAGTCCGAGCCATTTTCAAGGTCAAACGAGCGTGAAGCGCATACCCCTATTTAGATGATTTTCGTGTGCTATAGCAAACCACTTTTTGGGTGATCCGGATTTCGACGTCAAAAATGTCAAAATTTTTTGTGGACGTCCTTCAAGATCTTTGCTATGCATCCGGTTGGAAATCACGGCCAGTTCGACCCATTTTCAAGGTCAAACGAGCCTTGAAGCGCATACACATATTTCAACGATTTTCGTGTGCTATAGCAAACCATTTTTTGGGTGATCCGAATTTCGACGTCAAAAATGCAAAAAAAATTTTGTGGAGGTCCTTTAAGACCTTGGTTATGCAGTCGGTTGGCCCTCACGTCTAGTCCGACCCATTTTGAAGGTCAAACGAGCCCCGAAGCGAGCATACCCCCCATTTTGATGATTTTCGTGTGCTATAGCAAACCATTTTTAAGGTGATCTGAATTCCGACGTAAAAATGCCCAAAATTTTTGTGGAGGTCCTTTAAGACCTTGGCTATGCAGTCGGTTGGCCATCTCGGCCAGTCCGACCCATTTTCAAGGTCAAACGATCCCTGAAGCGCATAACTCGTTTAGACGATTTTCAGGTGCTATAGCCAACCATTTTTGGGTGATCTGTATTCCAACATCAAAAATGCAACAAAATTTTGTGGACGTCCGTCAATACATTGGTTATGCAGTTGTTTGTCCCTCACGGCCAGTCGGACTCATTTTGAAGGTCAAACGAGCCCCAAAGCGAGCATACCTCCATTTCAACGAT
Source organism: Solanum pennellii (assembly GCF_001406875.1). NCBI lineage: Eukaryota > Viridiplantae > Streptophyta > Magnoliopsida > Solanales > Solanaceae > Solanum > Solanum pennellii. Next base: position 2,589,193 of record NC_028637.1, on the reverse strand, counting down.
TTTCGTGTGCTATAGCAAACCATTTTTTGGGTGATCCGAATTCCGACGTCAAAAATGCCAAATATTTTTGTGGAGGTCCTTTAAGAACTTGGCTCTGCAGCCACTTGTCCATTATGGCTAGTCCAACCCATTTTCAATGTCAAACGTGCCCCGAAGCGCACATACCCCCTATTTATATTATTTTTCGTGTGCTATCGCAAACCATTTTTTGGGTGATCCGGATTCAGACGTCAAAAATTGCCAAAAATTTTTGTGGGACGTCCGTCAAGACCTTGGCTATGCGGCCATTTGGCCATCACGGCCAGTCCGACCCATTTTCAAGGTCAATTGAGCCCTGAAGCGCATACACCCATTTCAATGATTTTCGTGTGCTATAGCAAACCATTTTTTGGGTGATCCGAATTCCGACGTCAAAAATGCCACAATGTTTAATAGAGGTCCTTTAAGACCTGGTCTATGCAGCCGGTTGGCCATCACGGCGAGTCCAACCCATTTTCAAGGTCAAACGAGCCCTGAAGAGCATACCCCCTATTTAGATGATTTTTGGGTGCTATAGCAAACCATTTTTTGGGTAATCCGGATTTCAACGTCAAAAATGCCAAAATTTTGTGTGGATGTCGCTCAAGACCTTGGCTATGCAGTCGGTTTGCCCTCACGGCTAGTCCGACCCATTTTGAAGGTCAAATGAGCCCCGAAGCGAGCATACCCCCTATTTCGATGATTTTCGTGTGCTATAGCAAACCATTTTTTTGGTGATCCGGATTCCGACGTCAAAAATGCCAAAATTTTTTGTGGAGGTCCCTCAAGACCTTGGCTATGTAGCCAGTTGGCCATCACGGCCAGTCCGACCCATTTTCAAGGTCAAACGAGCCCTGAAGCGCATACACCCATTTCAACGATCTTCGTGTGCTATATAAAACAATTTTTTGGGTGATCCGGAATCCGACGTCAAAAATGCCAAACATTTTTGTGGACGTTCATCAAGATCTTGTCTATGCAGCCGGTTGGCCCTCACGGATAGTCCGACCCATTTTGAACGTCAAACGAGCCCCGAAGCGAGCATACCCCCCATTTCGATAATTTTCGTGTGCTATAGCAAACCATTTTTTGGGTGATCCGGATTCCGATGTCAAAAATGCCAAAATTTATTATGGACGTCCGTCAAGACCTTGGCTATGCAACCTATTGTCCCCTCATGGCCAGTACGACCCATTTTTAAGGTCAAACGATCCCCGAAGCGAGCATACCCCCCAATCCACGATTTTCGTGTGCTATAGCAAACCATTTTTTGGGTGATCCAGATTCCGACGTCAAAAATGCAAAATAAATTATGGACGTCTGTCAAGACCTTGGATATGCAGCCAGTTATCCATCACGGCCAGTCCGACCCATTTTCAAGGTCAAACAAGCCCCGAAGAGCGCATACACCCATTTCAACGATTTTCGTGTGCTCTAGCAAACCCTTTTTTGGGTTATCCAGATTCCGACGTCAAAAATGCCAAAAAATTTTGTGGACGTCCGTCAAGACCTTGGCCATGCAGCTAGTTGGCCATCACGTCCAGCCCAACCCATTTTCAAGGTCAAACAAGCCCCGAAGCGCGCATACACCCATTTCAACGATTTTCGTGTGCTCTAGCAAACCCTTTTTTGGGTTATCCAGATTCCGACGTCAAAAATGCCAAAAAATATTGTGGACGTCCGTCAAGACCTTGGCCATGCAGCTAGTTGGCCATCACGTCCAGCCCAACCCATTTTCAAGGTCAAACAAGCCCCGAAGCGCGCATACACCCATTTCAACGATTTTCGTGTGCTCTAGCAAACCCTTTTTTGGGTTATCCAGATTCCGACGTCAAAAATGCCAAAAAATATTGTGGACGTCCGTCAAGACCTTGGCCATGCAGCTAGTTGGCCATCACGTCCAGCCCAACCCATTTTCAAGGTCAAACAAGCCCCGAAGCGCGCATACACCCATTTCAACGATTTTCGTGTGCTCTAGCAAACCCTTTTTTGGGTTATCCAGATTCCGACGTCAAAAATGCCAAAAAATATTGTGGACGTCCGTCAAGACCTTGGCCATGCAGCTAGTTGGCCATCACGTCCAGCCCAACCCATTTTCAAGGTCAAACAAGCCCCGAAGCGCGCATACACCCATTTCAACGATTTTCGTGTGCTCTAGCAAACCCTTTTTTGGGTTATCCAGATTCCGACGTCAAAAATGCCAAAAAATATTGTGGACGTCCGTCAAGACCTTGGCCATGCAGCTAGTTGGCCATCACGTCCAGCCCAACCCATTTTCAAGGTCAAACAAGCCCCGAAGCGCGCATACACCCATTTCAACGATTTTCGTGTGCTCTAGCAAACCCTTTTTTGGGTTATCCAGATTCCGACGTCAAAAATGCCAAAAAATATTGTGGACGTCCGTCAAGACCTTGGCCATGCAGCTAGTTGGCCATCACGTCCAGCCCAACCCATTTTCAAGGTCAAACAAGCCCCGAAGCGCGCATACACCCATTTCAACGATTTTCGTGTGCTCTAGCAAACCCTTTTTTGGGTTATCCAGATTCCGACGTCAAAAATGCCAAAAAATATTGTGGACGTCCGTCAAGACCTTGGCCATGCAGCTAGTTGGCCATCACGTCCAGCCCAACCCATTTTCAAGGTCAAACAAGCCCCGAAGCGCGCATACACCCATTTCAACGATTTTCGTGTGCTCTAGCAAACCCTTTTTTGGGTTATCCAGATTCCGACGTCAAAAATGCCAAAAAATATTGTGGACGTCCGTCAAGACCTTGGCCATGCAGCTAGTTGGCCATCACGTCCAGCCCAACCCATTTTCAAGGTCAAACAAGCCCCGAAGCGCGCATACACCCATTTCAACGATTTTCGTGTGCTCTAGCAAACCCTTTTTTGGGTTATCCAGATTCCGACGTCAAAAATGCCAAAAAATATTGTGGACGTCCGTCAAGACCTTGGCCATGCAGCTAGTTGGCCATCACGTCCAGCCCAACCCATTTTCAAGGTCAAACAAGCCCCGAAGCGCGCATACACCCATTTCAACGATTTTCGTGTGCTCTAGCAAACCCTTTTTTGGGTTATCCAGATTCCGACGTCAAAAATGCCAAAAAATATTGTGGACGTCCGTCAAGACCTTGGCCATGCAGCTAGTTGGCCATCACGTCCAGCCCAACCCATTTTCAAGGTCAAACAAGCCCCGAAGCGCGCATACACCCATTTCAACGATTTTCGTGTGCTCTAGCAAACCCTTTTTTGGGTTATCCAGATTCCGACGTCAAAAATGCCAAAAAATATTGTGGACGTCCGTCAAGACCTTGGCCATGCAGCTAGTTGGCCATCACGTCCAGCCCAACCCATTTTCAAGGTCAAACAAGCCCCGAAGCGCGCATACACCCATTTCAACGATTTTCGTGTGCTCTAGCAAACCCTTTTTTGGGTTATCCAGATTCCGACGTCAAAAATGCCAAAAAATATTGTGGACGTCCGTCAAGACCTTGGCCATGCAGCTAGTTGGCCATCACGTCCAGTCCGACCCATTTTGAAGGTCAAACAAGCCCCGAAGCGAGCATACCCCCATTTTGATGATATTCGTGTGCTATAGCAAACCATTTTTTGGGTGATCCAGATTCCGACGTCAAAAATGCCAAAAAATATTGTGGACGTCCGTCAAGACCTTGGCCATGCAGCTAGTTGGCCATCACGTCCAGCCCAACCCATTTTCAAGGTCAAACTAGCCCTGAAGCGCATACCCTATATTTATATGATTTTCTTGTGCTATAGCAAACTGTTTTTTGGGTGATCCGAATTCCGACGTCAAAAATGCCAAAAAATTTTGTGGAGGTCCTTTATGACCTCGGCTATGCAGTCGGTTGGCCATCACGGCCAGTCCTACCCATTTTCAAGGTCAAACGAGCACTGAAGCGCATACACCCATTTCAACTATTTTCCTGTGCTATAGAAAACCATTTTTTGGGTGATCCAAATTTCGATGTCAAAAATGCCAAAAAATTTTGTGGACGTCCGTCAAGAACTTGGCTCTGCATCCAGTTGGCCATTATGGCCAGTCCGACCCATTTTCAATGTCAAACGAGCACTGAAGCGCATACCCCCATTTCTACGATTTTCGTGTGCTATAGCAAACCATTTTTTGGGTGATCCGAATCCTGACGTCAAAAATGCCAAAAAATTTTGTGGAGGTCCTTTAAGACCTTGGCTATGTAGCCGGTTGTCCATCACGGCCAGTTCGACCCATTTTTAAGGTCAAACGATCCTGAAGCGCATAACCCGTTTAGACGATTTTCAAGTGCTATAGCCAACAATTTTTTGGGTGATCTGGATACGTCATAAATGCCAAAAAAAATTGTGAACGTCCATCAAGACCATGGCTATGTATCCGGTTGGACCTCATGGCCAGTCCAACCCATTTTTAATGTCAAACGAGCCCCGAAGCGCGCATACCCCCTATTTAGATGATTTTCGTGTGCTATAGCAAACCATTTTTTGGGTGATCCGGATTCCAACATCAAAAATACCAAAATCATTTGTGGACGTCCGTCTAGGCCTTGGCTCTGCATCCACTTGGTCATTATGGCCAGTCCGACCCATTTTCAAGGTCAAACGAGCCCTGAAGCGCATACACCCTATTTAGATGATTTTCGTGCGCTATAGCAAACCATTTTTTGGGTGATCCGAATTCCGACGTCAAAAATGCCAAATTTTTTTGTGGAGGTCCGTCAAGACCTTGGCTATGCATCCAGTTGGCCATCACGGCCAGCCCGAATCATTTTCAAGGTCAAACAAGCCCCAAAGAGCGCATACACCCATTTCAACGATTTTAGTGTGCTATAGTAAACCATTTTTTTGGTTATCTGGATTTCGACGTCAAAAATGCCAAAAAATTTTGTAGACGTCCGTGAAGATCATGGCTATTCATACGGTTGGACCTCATGGCCAGTGCAACCCATTTTCAATGTCAAACAAGCCCCGAAGCGCGCGTACACCCTATTTTGATGATTTTCGTGTGCTATAGTAAACCATTTTTTGGGTGATCCGGAATCCGACGTCAAAAATGCCAAACATTTTTGTGGACGTTCGTCAAGACCTTGGATATGCATTCGGTTGGCCCTCACGGACAATCCGACCCATTTTGAAGGTCAAACGAGCCCCGAAGCAGGCATTCCCTTCCATTTCGATGATTTTCGTGTGCTATAGAAAACCATTTTTTGGGTGATGCGGATTTCGACGTCAAAAATGCCAAAAAAAATTGTGAACGTCCATCAAGACCTTGGCTATGTAGACAGTTGGCCATAACGGCCAGTCCGACCCATTTTCTAGGTCAAACGAGCCCTGTAGCGCATACCCCCCATTTCAACGATTTTTGTGTGCTATAGCAAACCATTTTTTGGGTGATCTGGACTCCGACGTCAAAAATGCAAAAAAATTTTGTGGAGGTCCTTTAAGAGCTTGTCTATGCAGCCGGTTGGCCATCACGGTCAGTCCGACCCATTTTCAAGGTCAGACGATCCCTGAAGCGCATAACCCATTTAGACGATTTTCATGTGCTATAGCCAACCATTTTTTGGATGATCTTGATTCCAACGTAAAAAAATCCAAAAACTTTTGTGGACGTCCGTCAAGACCATAGCTATGCATCCGGTTGGACCTCATGGCCAGTCCAACCCATTTTTAATGTCAAACGAGCCCTGAAGCGCGCATACCCCCTATTAGATGATTTTCGTGTGCTATAGCAAACCATGTTTTTGGTGATCCGGATTTCGACGTCAAAAATGCCAAAAAAATTTGCGTACGTCCGTCAAGACCTTGGCTATGCATCCAGTTGGTCATCACGTCCAGTACGACCCATTTTGAAGGTCAAATGAGCCCCGAGGCGAGCATACCCCCCATTTCGACGATTTTCGTGTGCTATAGCAAACCTTTTTTTGGGTGATCCGGATTCCGACGTCAAAAATGCCAAAAAGTTTTGTGGACGTCCGTCAAGACCTTGGCTATGCAGCCGGTTTGACATCACGACCAGTCCGACCCATTTTCAAGGTCAAACGAGCCCCGAAGAGCGCATACACCCATTTCAACGATTTTCGTGTGCTATAGCAAACCCTTTTTTAGGTGATCTGTATTCGGACGTCAAAAATGCCAAATTTTTTTGTGGAGCTCCTTAAAGACTTGGCTATGCAGACGGTTGGTCATCACGGCCAGTTCGACGCATTTTCAAGGTCAAACCAGCCCAGAAGCACGCATATTTCCATCTCGACGATTTTCGTGTGCTATAGCAAACCCTTTTTTGGGTTATCTGGATTCCGAAGTCAAATATGCAAAACATTTTTTTGGACGTCCGTCAAGACCTTGTCTATGCAGTCGGTTGGCCCTCACGGCCGGTCCGACCCATTTTGAAGGTCAAACGAGCCCCGAAGCGAGCATACCCCCCATTTCGACGATTTTCGTGTGCTATAGCAAACCATTTTTTGGGTGATCCGGATTTCGACGTCAAAAATGCCAAACTTTTTTGTGGACGTCTTTCAAGACCTTAACTATGCAGCCAGTTGTCCATCACGTCCAGTGCGACCCATTTTCAAGTTCAAACGAGCCCTGAAGCGCATACCCCCATTTCAATGATTTTCGTTGCTATAGCAAGCCATTTTTTGGGTGATCCGAATTCCGATGTCAAAAATGCCAAAAATTTGGACTATAGCACACGAAAAAGGTCATGGACTATAGCATACGAAAATCAGTAGAATGAGAGGTTTACCTGCTCTAGGATCAATTGATCTTCATAATGGTTTATTTGGCTATAAGGGCCAACTAGCTCCATAGAAACGTCTTAACGGGTGTCCATGAAAAATTTGGTCAAAAAAGATGTCAGAATTTCGAATCACCAAAACTCCATGAACTAAAGTACAAAAAATCGATAAAAGAGGGTATACCTGCTTCGGGGCCCATTTGACGTTGAAAATGGGTTGTTTTGAATTTTAGGGTCAACTGGCTCCATAGCTAACGTCTTAGTGAACGTCTATAGAAAATTTGAGCAAAAAAGACGTTAGAATTCCAGATCACTAAAAACCCATGGACTACAGTACAAGAAAATCGATAAAATAGGGGGTTTACCTGCTTCAAGGCTCGTTTGACTTTCAAAATGGGTCGTTTTAGCTGTCAATGCCAACTATCTCTATAGAAACATCTTAACAGACGTCCATAAAAAGTTTGGACAAAAATGACATCGGAGGTCTAGATTACAAAAAAAGATCGTGGACAAAAGCACACTAAAATCGGTAAAATAAAGGGTTTACTTGCTCCGATGCTCATTTAACCTTTAAAATCGTTTGTTTTGACCGTTAGGGTAAACTGGCTTAATACATAACATCTTAACAGACTTCCATGAAAATTTTGGGAAAAATATGTAGTAATTTTGGATCAGCAAAAATTCATGGATTAAAGTACAAAAAAATTGACAAAATAGGGTATACCTGCTTCGGGGCTTGTTTGACCTTTAAAATGGGTAATTTTGACCATCGGGGTTAATTGTTTCCATAGTTAACCTATTAACGAACGTCCATAAAAAATTTGGGCGGATAAAATGTTGAAATTCTGGGTCACCAAAAATCCATGGACTATAATAGCACACGAAAATCGGTAAAATTGGGGGTTTACCTGCTTCGGGGCTGTCACGACCAACTGGATCCATAGCAAACGTCTTAATGGTAGTCCACAAACCATTGGGCAAAAAAAATGTTAGAATTTTGAATCATCAAAATTAATCGTGGACTAGCACACGAAAATCATTAAAATTGAGGGTTTACTTGCTGCGGGGCTCATTTAACATTCAAAATGGTCCAGTTTGGTTGTCAGCGCCAACTGCTCCATATATAAGGTATTAATAGATGTCAATAAAAAATTTGGGCAAAAAAGACGTCGGAATTTCGAATCACCAAAATTATATGGACTATAGTACACAAAAATCGATAAAATAGGGTATACCAACTTTGGGGCTCGTTTGACCTACAAAATGGGTCATTTTGCCGTCAAGGCCAACTAGCTCCATAGTTAATGTCTTGACGGGCATTAACAAAACATTTGGGCATGGACTATTATAGCACATGAAAATTGATAAAATTGAGCCTTTACCTGCTTCGGGGCTCGTTTGACCCTTAAAATGGGTTGTTTTGACCATCAAGGCCAGCTGGATCCTAGCTAACGTCTTAACGGACGTCTTCAAAAAAATTAGGCAAAAAAGACATCAAAATTTTGGATCACCAAAAAAGATCGTGGACTATAGCACACGAAAATTAGTAAAATGAGGGGTTTACCTGCTCCGGTGCTCATTTGACCTTCAAAATTGTTTGTTTTGGCGAATATGGCCAACTGACTCAATTAGATAACGTCTTAACTGACGTCCTTGAATAATTTAGGCAAAAAAGACATCGGAAGTCCAAATCACCAAAAATTCATGGATTATAATAGATGATCTTCGGGGCTCGTTTTACATTGAAAATAAGTTATTTTTGTCGTAAGGACCAACTGGATCCATAGGTAACTTCAGGCAGAGTTTGACCTTCAAAATGGGTCGTTTCGGCCATCAGGAGAAACTGACTCCATAACTAAGATCATAACGGATGTCCACAAAAAAAATTGGGCAAAAAAGATGTCAGAATTCTGGATCACCAAAATAGATCGTGGACTACCTGCTCCAGGGCTCTTTCAACCTTCAAAATTGTGTGTTTTGACCATCAGGGCCAACTGGCTCCATTGATAACATCTGAATGGACATCCATGAAAATTTTGGGGAAAAAAGACGTCGGGACGTCGAAATTCTAGATCACCAAAAATCGATGGACTATGGCACCCCAAAATCGGTAAAAATTGGGGGTTTACTTTCTTTGGGCTCATTTGACCTTCAAGATGGGTCATTTTGGTTGTCAGGGCCAACTGGCTCCATAGCTAACGTATTAACGGACGTCCACAAAAATTGGGCAAAAAGACGTCGAAATTTTGGATCACCAAAAAAGATCGTTGACTACAGCTTACTAAAATCGATAGAATTAGGGGTTTACCTGCTCCGGGGCTCATTTTACCTTCAAAATGGTCTGTTTTTGCCGTCATGGCCAACAATCTCCATAGATAAAGTCTTAAAAGACGTCCATGAAAAATTTGGGTGGAAAAGATGTCAAAATTCTAAATCACCGAAAATTCATGAATTATAGTACACGAAAATAGGCAAAATGGGGTATATCTACTTCAGGGATTGTTTGACCTTGAAAATGGGTTGTGTTGCTCGTCACGGCCAAGTGGATCCATAACTAACGTCTTGACGGACGTCCACGGAAAATTTGAGCAACAAAGGTGCCAAAATTTTAGATCACCAAAGATTCATTAACGCACACGAAAATCATGAAATTGGAGGTTTACCCGCTTTGGGGCTCGTTGGACCTTCAAAATGGGTTATTTTTGCCGTCAGGGCCAACCGGCTCCATAGTTAACGTCTTAATGGACGTCCAAAAAAAAATTAGGCAAAAAAGACGTTGTAATTCTGGATCGCCAAAAAAGATCATGGACTATATAGCACATGAAAATCGGTAAAATGAGGGGCTTACTTGGTCCAGGGCTCGTTTGACCTTCAAAATGGTCTCTTTTGGTCTTTAGGGTCATTTGGTTCCATCGATAACGTCTTAAATGACGTCCATGAAAAATTCGGGAAAGAAATATATTAATTCCGGATCACCAAAAATCCATAGACTAGTACACGAAAATAGCAAATTGGGTATACCTACTTCGGTGCTCGTTTGACCTTGAAAATGGTATGTTTTGGCTGAAAGGACAAATTGGCTCCATAGCTAACGTCATAAAAGACGTCCAAGAAAAAATTAGGAAAATCCATAGACTATAGCACACGAAAATCTTTTAAAAATTTGGGGTTTACCTGCTTTAGGACACGTTTGACCTTCAAAATGGGTTGTTTTGGCCGTTAGGGCCATCTAGACCCATAGATAACGTCTTAGAGGACGTACACCAAATTATAGGCAAAAAAGACGTCAGAATTCTAGATCACCAAAAAAGATCGTAGACTATATAACACACAAAAATCGGTAAAATTAAGGGTTTACCTTCTTCGTGGCTCGTTTGACCTTCAAATGGTATGTTTTGACCGTCAGGGTCAACTGGCTCCATAAATAAGATCTTAACGGATGTCCACAAATAATTTGGACAAAAAAGTCATCGAAATTTTGGATCACCAAAAATCTATGGACTACAGTACACGAAAATTGACAAAATGGAATGTAATTGCTTCGGGGCTCGTGACCTTCAAAATGGTTGTTTTGGCCGTGAAGGCCAACTGGCTCCATAGCTAAAAGTCTTAACAGACGTCCATTAAAAATTTGGCCAAAAAAGACGTCGAAATTTTGGATAACCATAAATGCATGGACTATAGCGCAAGAAAATCGGTACAATAGGGGGTTTACCTACTTCGAGGCTCATTTGACCATCAAAATGGGTTGTTTTGGCTGCCAGGGCTAACTAGCTCCATAGCTTACGTCTTAACGGATGTCCACCAAAAATTTGGGCAAAAAAATATCGAAATTCTGGATCACCAAAAAAGATCGTGGAGTATAGCACACGAAAATAGGTAAAATAAGGAGTTTACCTACTTCGAGGCTTGTTTGACCTTTAAATTGGTCTATTTTGGCTGTCAAGGCCAACTGACTCCATAGATAATGTTTTAAAGGACGTCCATAAAAAATTTGGGAAAAAGAAGTTCGATTTTCGGATCACCAAAAATCTATGGACTATAGTACACTAAATTCGGCAAAATGGGGTATAGCTGCTTCGAGGCTCATTTAACCCTGAAAATGGGACATTTTGGCCATCGGGGCCAACTCACTCCATAGTTAAAGTCTTAATGGACGTCTACCAAAAATTTGGGCAAAAAATACGTCAAAATTCCGGGTAACCAAAAACTCATGGACAATAGCACACGAAAATCGGTAAATAAGGGGATTAACCTGCATCGGGGCTTGTTTGACCTTCAAAATGGGACATTTTGTCTGCAAGCCCAACTAGCTCCATAGCTTAAGTCCTAATGGACGTCCACAAAAAAATTGGACAAAAAAAACGTCAAAACTCTGGATAACCAAAATAATCATGGACTGCACACGAAAATCAATAAACAGTGGGGTTTACCTGAAATGGTTTGTTTTGGTCGTCAAGGAAAATTGGATCCCTAGCTAATGTCTTAACGGACGTCCATGAAAAATTTGGGAAAAAGGACGTCCAAAATTTGGATCAACAAAAAAGATTGTGGACTATAACACACGAAAATCGATAAAATGAGGGGTTTACCTGCTCCAGGACTCATTTGACCTTCAAAATGGTCTGTTTTGGCTGACAGGGCTAGTTGGCGCCATAGATAACATCTTAATGGACATCCATGAAAATTTTGGGCAAGAAAGACGTCGGAATTTTAAATTACCAAAAATTTATGGACGATAGTACACAAAAATTGGCAAAATAGGTATATCTGCTTCGGGGCTCATTTGACCTTTAAAATGGGTCGTTTTGACCGTAGGTACAACTGGGTCCATAACTAACGTCTTAACGGACGTTCACGAAAAAATTGGCAAAAAAGACGTCGAAATTTTGGATCACCAAAATCCTTGGTTTATAGCACACGAAAATCAGTAAAATGGGAGATTTACCTACTTCGTGGCTCATTTGACCTTCAAAATTGGTCGTTTTGACCGTCATGGCCAACTGGCTCCATAGCTAACGTCTTAACGGACGTCCACAAAAAATTGGGCAAAAAAGACGTCGGTATTCTGGATAACAAAAAGCATCTTGGAGTATAGCACACGTAAATTTGTAAACTGAGGGATTTACCTTCTTCAGAGTATTCGTTTGACCTTCAATGAGTAGGCATCATTATAATTAGAGCCCAATTTCCACTTTCCTCGCAAGATTTTTAGTTCAAATCATCTTTTTAAGGACTGTGTTTAGTTTTTGTTCCCATTTTATTTTTGTAAATGTAAGCCATCTCTTTGTGCAACTACTCTTAATGATGCATCAGAATTTGTGTATAAGTTGTGATAGATGTTGTATTAATGTCCTAATGACTTGTGGCAAGACAAATTTCTTGCCCATCCACTAGAAATTCTAATAGTCCGTCAAGACTTGTGAACAGTTAGTCCCAAAGTCATTAGGACTTGTGGCAAGGCAAATTTCCTCCTCACCATTAGAAATTCTAATAGTCCATCAAGACTTGTGTACACTTGGTACAAAGGACTTGTGGCAAGGCAAGTATTTGTCCATCCATCAAAATTCAGAACTTCTGATGATATGCCAAAGCCAGGACTTGTAATCTTATGTAAAGCAAAACTTCTTAAAATTGGATGAAAACTTTAAAAGCAGGACCAAACAACCAATTTGTGCAAATCACTTTAGTCATTATGCAAGGGGAAAATTCCAATGATGCTTAAACTGATCCAGCAGCTTTAGGAGAGGATATAGCAAAGCTGCAAAGGCACTTTTTGTTAACACTCTAAAAAGTTACATACAGTCTTGACCCTTTTGGGCAAACCTAACCCCCCAGCAACTCTTAGCTGGTGGAAAACTATCCATCCACCTCAGAGAGTTTAAATACATGACAAAAAGTTTCTAATAGTACAAAGGCCAAGAAAAAAGAAAGTTTGTTACCCTACACTTCTTAAATCTGCTCATTGAACCTAAAAAGAGCTCACAGATGTATAGAAAACAAATACAGCTTAGAGCAGACGAATCTCCTGACTTTTATTAGTGAACGCCCAACTTCTTTGCAAAGTCGTCGTCATCATCATCCAAGAATTCGTCATCAGGGTCACCTTCATCGAAGTTGTAATCTTCACCTTCAACCGGCTCATAGTCATCATCATGTCCATCTCTCTGATCATAGCCTTTGTGATCTTGGGTGCCTGCTCCTTCCACAACCATCTCTTCTTCAGCTTCAAGTTCATTTTCGGAGCGGTACAAAGGAGATTGGTGATCCGCTGATTTGGGCACAAGCTTAGAATCTTCCTTCTGAATAGGAAGGTCAGACCCGTTCTTGGTAACAGAGGAAGGAAAATCCACACTCCGTGAAGTCATGGAAGTCCTCTCCGTCTGGTGCTTTCTTTCATGTTGATCGTCTTCACTCCCACCAGATGACATGTTACCTTCACCCCCTCTTTTCCTCTTCAAAATTTCTTTTAAAGGCATTGGTCCTTCAAATGATAGATCCTCCCCACCATCCAGCTTTTGGAACTTCCGTTTTCTAGGGGGTTGTTGCTCATTGCTCTCAGCGGTTTTCCTACCTTTAAGTTCTGCAAGACTTTTAGGACGCAGGAAGTCAGAATTATTGACATTTATTATATCTCTCCTTACATGATGAACTCTGTTGTTTCTGCCATCACTATTGATATCCTCTTGCATTCTTCCCTTTATTCTGTCTCGAGGCCTTCCTTGGTAAGAGTATGGTTGTGGCCTTTCTGAAGACAATCTGCCACGGTCTCTAGCCCTATCCAACCGTAAATCAGCCCTGTCATCTGGAGAAGATGATCGAACTGGAAGCTTTATTCTTCCTCGAAGGCGACCACCATTAAGAGAACTATCATGTGAAGGTAAATAGCGTGCATCCCTCCTAGAGCTCTTGTTGGCTCGACCTTCAACATGCTTTTCACTTGAAAAGTCATGACCGATAACAGATTTCAAACCGCTACCCCTCCTATGCTTCGATAACTGATGCCTCAGATCTGATATCTCAACATGTTCAGGACTATCTACTGTACCATAGCGTCTCCTTTCAGGATGAGCTGAGACCCCTGGTATTCTCTCAGAAGAAGCTATACGCTGCTCCCAAGCATAGTGACCCTGAAGCCTATCATACGAGTCATATCCACGCACATCAGGGTACATATCTCGGTCCATATCTGCCACTGAATCATAATCAGCAGAATCACCCATGTCATATTCATTTCTCCCCCCATTCTCCCTTCTTCCACCATAATGATCTTCACCATGATAATAATCTGAACCTCTGAGCTCATCATCCACAAGAACATCAAAACCAGGAGAAGGCTCCCTTGAAATTTCATCATCCTTGTATTGCATGCTGTTGTGATCATCAATCCCAATGGGCTGCTGCTTTCTGTTGGGGGCACTGAAAGAAATGCCATTGGTTGGAGGAGCACTTGGTGGCTTGTACCTGGAATGCTCTCTCTTTATGACAGAATTTGGAGGCAGTAACTTCTCATCAAAGGTATTATCTTTCTTAGTCAGATGATTTCCCAGTTTTATCACAGGTTTAGGTAGTTCACAAGGCTTCAGAGCATTTGTTTGTGAAAGTTCCGTGCCTTGCACAGACTTTTCAACCCCACCAAATGCCTTCTTAACAGTTGAAGTTTCACTAGATGCAGTAGACACCGGAGGTTGTGTAGGGTTGTTAGAAACAAAGCTTGGTGCATGCATGAATCCACACTTATCACCCTTTCGACAAATCCCTTGCTGGAAAAATATGCAGGGCACATCTTGTTTACTAGAAGCATATGGAACCTGTGGCATAGGCGCAACAGATACCTTATAAGCTGCAGAAAATCCCATAGCAGTTGGAGCTTGAGCTTCCAAAATCCCATCAAGAGGCTACAGGGAAAAGGTTAAGAGTCAATTGAATGACTAACTAGCAAATATAGAGCAACATACCTGCTAGTAAAAGTAGAAACTTTATATGTACATGACGACAAGGATCTTTGCATATTTATAGCATGGAGATGATAAGAAACTAGAGCAGTTTGAGAAAGTAATAACTCACAGGGTGTCGGAATGCACACTTTGGGTTTAAGCAGTTTCCATTCAACCAGTACCAGCAATCCCTTGGATTAAGCCTAGCCATGTCACTATGGCGGTACTCGCACTCGCTTCCCTGTCAACAAAAAAAAATTGAAGCATCAATAGAAGTTCATTAGATCCATAAATGTAAATTAGTTCATTAAGGGTCGTTTAGTTCGTACACAAAGCTATGCCAGGATTATAAAGCACAGGGATAATTTTGGGACTAATAATCCCTGGATTATAAAACATTTGGTTCATTGCAATGAAAATGAGATATAAGGTGTATAACGCAAAACATGTGTCTGTTTTTAAGTTTGATAAAGTTCTGTTTACATCTATACAGTTATTTTTAAGTAAATAGGAAAAGAGTAAAAAGGCAACTAAGGATACTTTGTCGTTAGCTATTTTATCCAGGGTTAGCTAATCCTGGTATAAGATCCATGTTAATCCGGTATAAAATAATCCCAGTATTGCTTATATTGGAAACAAAAATCCAACCAAATGTCGGATAAAATAATCCATTTATAACCAAGATTATTTTTTTAATCCTTGTAAGATATGGCCCTTTAAGACGTTATATAGCATGGAGAAATCCACCATACATGCATTTACACAAAAAGGAACAGAGATCCTGTAATATAGAAAGATGCTAAAGGGATTTTTACACAAGTGGTTTTTACCAAACAGTTACGAAAAGACTCAAAAAAAAAATGAGAAACAATTTCGGTAGTTGCACGTGTTGCATCGATTGACTTTGTCTAACATGATAAGAAGGATCACGCGCACACAACCAATAGATTCAAATGCAAAAACAATATATCCCGACAAAAGAACATAAAGACAAATGTGATTGCCCATCATCCTTATAACATTGTATGTGTTCGTGAACAATGCACTTACTGTCGTTATCGAAGTCGCCAACTTTAAACTTACTCCAAGATTGACTAAATCCAGTTTGACAAAACCATCATAAAAGCGACAGAAACAAAACAAATTCCTATTAAACGAAACAATCAGGCTCATAATACCTAGCAGAAACCTAAAAATTCCAGCAGAAATCATGCAATGCAATAGATGGTTTTAGGATCGCAACCACACAAGCAACAACAACAACATACCGAGTGTAATCCCACAAGTGGGATTTGGGGAGGGTGGTGTATACGCAGCCTTACCCCTTCCTTTCAAACACAGAGCGTTTCCGATAGACCCTCCGCAATCACACAAGCATCACACAAATTTAAAATGAAAAGCTAAGCCATGACTTAAAAAAAAAAACAATAGTTTGCACAAGCTTCAGATGGTTCTTACTGTATGAACTATACATATATATACCTTAAAACCTTATTGTGTAAAGAAGTTGCTGCATCAAATTCATTTCATAAAATCAAGATTCTTTTAAGCTTTAAACTTACATAATCATGAAATAGTTCCTTTTATATAGTAAATTTTTGGGGAGGGGATTACAAGGTGAAAGTTCAGATAGTCTACTAACCAACAGCAGCCAAAACCAGCAGGGTTTACCAATAACACAAAACTCATCTAGAAATTAACGAAAAAAAATAATTAAAAACACAATCTTTATCTCTTGCAACACACATCCTCAACACAAAAGGGCATCAAATTCAAATAATTCTGAAGATAAATCAACACTCGATTGAAAATCAAAAACAAAAAAAATCGAACCTTTTTGCATGTGAGAGGAGACGCAAGAAAATAAACGCAATCGGTGTTACTCTTCACAGCTTCTTCTTCAGCTGATAATTGAACCGTTGCCGGTAGTGGTGCCGATGCCGGTACCGGAACCTCAGTCGACGGCGGCGTAGGGCCAACCATAATTGATGTGGGTTTTTCTTCGATGAAACCTAGATTACTAAATCTTTTTCAATAAAATCTTTGACGGTGGATCTAGGGTTTCCGGTGGCGGCTCCGGTACAATGTGTACATATACATAAATATGTATGTATATATATATAGATAAATCAGATGAAAAATTTGTGCTGTGAATGAATTTGCAGGGTTTGTGAAGAGAGGAGAAAGAGAAGATGAGGTAACCGCTACTGCTGCTAAGTGTGTGAAGAGAGGCTTTTAATATCAAACAAAAATAGATACAACAAAATATTTGGGTCGGGTGTAATTCTATAAGTGGAGTCTGATATAATTGGATTTACGATTGCACACACATTATTGTATTTAGGTGTAGAAATGATTTTCGATATACTTGTATTAACAATAACATATTTTGTGAAATTTTATTAGTGAGATTTAGATAAGGCAAAATGTATGTAAATATTACCAATACCTCGTAGAGATAGAGAAATTCTTTCGAAAAGACCCTCATTTCAAGTGCAACAAATTTTAGTATGAAGAAAAGATAATGAAGACCAACGACCCTAATATAGACAAGATTACACTACCTCCTAACTCTTTTTTAGTCTTAATCAAATGATGAAAGAACAGAGAAAAATAAGTACGTTGGATACGGACTGTGTCGGGTCAATTCATTTTTTAAGGGAAACTTTCAGATATAATCACTTAAGAATAGCAATTACTCTTCATAGTTATACTTTGAAAATTACAAAGCGTAGCTACATGTTATCAGGAGGAGAGAGGCGAGCGAGATTGGGAGAGAGAGGAGAGAGAGGGAAAAGAGTGAGAGAAAGGTGAATTGTACATGTATATCGACTAGATAATTGTATATTATACATATGTATTTGTATATATAGCAAGCGAGATTGGGAGAGGGAGGAGAGAGGCGAGCGAGAGAGGACAGAGAGTGAGAGAGAGGTGAATTGTATATGTATATAATTGTATATTATACATATGCATTTGTATATATGGCAAGCGAGATTGGGAGAGGGAGGAGAGAGGCGGGCGAGAGAGGGCAGAGAGTGAGAGAGGGGTGAATTGTATATGTATATAATTGTATATTATACACATGCATTTGTATATATGGCAAGTGAGATTGGGAGAGGGAGGAGAGAGGCGGGCGAGAGAGAGCAGAGAGGTGAGTTTTATATGTATATCGATTAGATAATTGTATATTGTACATATATATTTGAATATTTTGGTGAATTACATATACAAACATGACTAATTATACAAACTCGAAGTCAGTCTATGTAATTAATGTATAATATTAGTCGAGAGTGGTAATTGTAGCAAACTATAGCTATGATGAGTAATTAAATAATATAAGTTTGTTTAACCACGTAATTTTCCTTTTTGAAAATATGTATTTTTTATGATTATTAAAATCAAATTTTAATTTAAATATATTACCATAAATATCAACAAGATAATATTACATTGTGTTAGTGTTACTACTTGTTAATCAGATTCACAAATAAAATTATCTTTATAATATTATTAAGTTTGATTTCAAATAAAAGTATAAATAGCAAAAAATCAAAATATTAACATAATTTTTTCAAATAATGATGATAAACACAAAAGTATGACAATATTCCGTAGGATACGACCTACATAGTGATTCCCTAGACATTTTAGAAAAAATTCTAGTTTAGCTACGTAGCACATATTTTATAAGTCTATATCGTATTTAAATTTTAATAATATTTTAAATTTTAGATAGATTTTGACTTTAGACTCTTATTATTTTTAATATTTTATTTTATTTTAATTTTTAATTAAATCTTATAAATTCCAATTGGCATAAAAATACTATTCTCAAATGTACTCCAAAATTTTTAGCTTCTAACAAATCACGGATTTGACCGGTCCAACATGTCTAGTTCATATAGATCGTCATTTGATAGAGTGTACTAGAAAAAATAATGCTTGCGTTAGCTTGACATATTAGTAGTACCTTGTTTGGTACGTTTTTCTAATCCATGCATAACTAATGTTTGTATTAGTAATACACTCTATTGTGTATCGAAGATTGTATTGCTAATGCAATGGGTTCTAATGCAAGCATTAGCATTATGAAAGACACAATTGCCCTTAAAAACCTATTTTACATCCTTCCACCGTATTTGTGGAGGGTAATTTTGTAAACAATTTTTTTTAAAAAAAAATTGTGTAATGCATAATATTTTACTACACCAAACTAAACATTGCATAAAAAAATCTCATCATAACTAATGCAAGAATAAATAATATATATATTACTAATACACTATATTTTTCATTATTCTTATATATTCTACCATACGACTTCAATTGATATCATATGGTATATGTCATTGTCCAAGCTACATATTATGCGCATTAAAATAGGTGTTTCGACATGAGATTTGAATAATGTATCACCTTAATATATTTAGACATGTTATTTATAAATTATAATTTACTTATTTGATAAGATTATATAAAAATTCAAAATATATGAAAATAGAACTTTAACTTTAAATCAATTTGATTTTAAATCACTAGTAGAAAATCATATTCAAACGAGATTTAAAATGAATTTCTTGAATTACGCCTATCGGGAATCCAAAAATATGTATATTATAATATTTAAACGTTACATAAAATCTTCTTCAGAAGCATGTCAACCTAAACCCGACTCTTACAACAAATCTCTCCTAACCCCTTTTTTTTTTAAGGGAAAAGGGTCTGATATACCCCTCAATTTTGTCATTTAGAGCTGATATACCCCTTGTTATGAAAGTGGCTCATATATACCCCTATTTATAAACAAATGGCTCATATATACCCCTACTTGTAAACAAATGGCTCACATATACCATTTTCCTCTAACGGAAATGAAAAAAAAAATAATTTTAATCTAAATTATTAATTTTTTTTCTAAAAAATTATAATCCCATATGAGTAAATTTAATCCTCGTCAAACATATTTTTTTTTTACTTTTTTTGGTTTCAATGACTAATTTATAATTATTATTTTGATAATCAAATTTATTTATGTTTCACTAATATTCTTGTAAAACTTATTGTAGATGATCAAAATTTTTCTTCGAATATGAAATTAAATTACAATACACACACAAAAAAATAGTTTAATTTTTTATTCTTTAAACTAAGGAATGAAAGAAAAAAACAAAATAAGAATAAGAAATTCAAATAATTATAATAAAAGAAGTCAAAAAATAATTTATGTATAAAAAAATTAAAATATACCTTGAACTTTGATAGAAGAATCATATATACCCCTAAATAATTTTAAAAAAAAAATAGAAGTAATATATAAATTTAAAACTAATTTTTTAACTTCCGTTAAATGAAGGGTATATGTGAGCCATTTTGTAACGGCAGGGGTATATGTGAGCCGTTTGTATAACGGTAAAGGCATATATGAGCCACTTTTATAGCGCGAGGGGTATATCAGCTCCAAATGACAAAGTTGAGTTCCCTTTTTTTAATTCTTGAAACTCTAAAACCCTACCACACACCGCTAAAACCTTCCCAAAAAAAACTCGCCGGAGACTTTAGCTTTCGTCCATCCCGCCGGAATCTACCTTTTACCGGCGACTATCACCATGAACTCCACTTTGACTATCGGTTCATCGTCGTTCTTCCACCACTCCACCACTTTCCCCAATTCACCTTCCCGTTCCTCCATTTTCACAATCCCCAAAACTGCTCATAAAAGCTATAGCAGAAGATTCGTCCTTCAGGCTTCCGTCAATGGAAATTCTAAGTCGAACCCATTAATCTCTACCCTCAAATCTGCCGGTGTTGCTGTTGTTTTCGCCGCTGTGGCTTTAGGGAAGTTCCCGGTCGGAACCTCATTTGCAAGTGCTGAAACCCCACCAGCTGCTGTAATGGAAGAGCAACAGCAAGAAGAAGAAGAGGAGGGTTCACCACTGACTCAGTTCTTAGAATCCAGTCCTGAAGCTATTGAAGCCCTAAAAAATCTCCTCCAGGAAAAATTGGAATCAGGGGAGGACGAGGAGAGTCTGAAAATACTGAAGAAGTTGTCGTCTGCTCAGCCGGAGAATACCGAATGGAAATTCTTGACGGCGAGGCTGTTGAACGAAATGGGGAAGCTTGAAGATGCAAGGGAAGTTTTCGAAGAGATTTTATCGGAAACCCCTCTTTCGTTCGAGGCATTGTTTGAGAATGCATTGCTGATGGATAGGTGTGGTGAGGGGGTGAAGGTGATTCAGAGGTTAGAGGAGGCATTGAGGTTAGCTGAGGAAGAGAGCAAAGTGAAGGAAAGTAGGGATATTCGGTTTATAATGGCACAAGTACAGTTCTTGCAGAAGAATGTTGAGGAAGCATTAAGGAGCTACGACGAGCTTGAGAAGGAGGATCCTAAAGATTTCAGGCCATATTTCTGTAGAGGAATGATTTACAGTTTGCTTGACAGGAATAAAGAGGCTAGAGAGCAATTCGCTAAGTACCGCGAGCTTTCCCCTAAGAAGTTCGAGGTGGAAGGTTATCTGAGAACAGCTTTGTCCCGGATGAAGCTCTTTGGAACTGATGAAAAAGAGAGTTGAATTCGATGATATGTAGTTTATGGTGGTTCAGATTCTGAGCTTTTAAGCAGCAAACCATTTTTTCGAGGAAGATGGAAGCTTTAACTTGGTATACATTACTTATTCTTGAATTATGTCTAATATAAGATGAAATAGATTAGACAATGAAATAAAAGAATATTTGCTACATTCTTGATGGATTCATATATGTATCTCGAATCAGCAGGTGATTTCTGCTTAGACTCTCGACTTACAGTTAAATCAATGTAGATTACTTGCCCTTCAATGGCATGTTCTTTTGATTAGCTAGATGAAGTTTATTTTTGTATCTCGGACTGATGCTTCTTTTTATCCTTATGGGAGAGCAAGTTCAGCAGGAAAGTTTTGTGCTTTATTGTGTTTTGCTAAAGACGAGTACACTATAATTGATATATGTTGATGTATATGAAACCAAACTTTTATACCAAGGGTGTGGCCGTTGATGAAGTAGGAACAAAGACCATGGCAGAACAGAATTTGAATTCCAGTAGAGGTAGAAAGTATGTGATTTATTCCCTCCCGGACAGGATTAGCACCTGTAGTAGTGTAAGGATGCAGGTATCGTAGAACAGTGGACGTGTGCACAAGGTGGTTTGGACACCTATATTATCAGAAAAAAAAAGATCGAAACATTTCTTGAATGCCTTAACTTCATGTAGAATCTATCTGAAGGATGTTTGTTTTGTTCATGGAAGTTATCTTTTGTGATGGTGAATAGGAGGAGCCTGTAACTGAAGCGAGTTGCTTTCTTATTTGGGAGGGGGCTAACTTCATGCCCTTCTCTCCTATTAGTAGTAGTAGTTAGTAATCGCTTAAGTTTCTTATTCTTGAATGCATGGTACTATCTACTATTTCAGTTGCTTTGTATCTTGCTATTTTTTTAAAAATCTTATTTCCTTGCTTTTGATAACATCTCTTGTGAGCCGAGGGTAACAACCTCTCTACTCCACAGAGAGGGCTAAGGTTTGCATACATCCTACCTTCCCCAGACTCCACGGGGTTATGTTGTTGTTGTACTTATGCCCCAAAATTACATAGCACAAACACTTGCTTTAGTGGATCATTTGAGTTAAAGACTCTGGTAATACATGCAGCATGACATAACTTCTCATGAACTATCTTTATGTGTTCTACTTGTGGAGCTTCTGGTTGTCAGTGATGAAAACAGAAGAAAAGGTTAGCCTACAACTCAAATTCATCACATTCACCCCAGACGCTGTCCAACTGGAGCATGCACAATCATGGGCTGGGAGAATATTCACACACACCCCAGCCCCGCTTGCCTGGTCCAGGGAACCCACCCACATCGGATCCAATGGGCCTGGTTTATTTTACTTGATTTTATTCTCAACAATGAATAGTATTTAGTTACATCAGAATCAGATGCAAGCCCAACTTTCAATATTATCACAAATTATGCAAAGAATCTGATTCAGAGAAAAAACTTTGTAGTGGTACGGACTTAGCTGTGTGAGGCTCTTTTTTAGTGATGAAACTTCCCATTTTTATTAGTTTTTTGGAAACCTTTATCATGGTATTAGAGGGTCAGGTTCACTCCTATTAGGGCTCTCGGTCCATGCTCCTATTGCGCCCGGGCGTGAAGGGGTTGTAGAGCTCCACATTGATCGGGGATGGACTGGTGATTTGCTTATATAGACTCAACAATCCTTTTCTCATAAACTAGCTTTAAGATTTAGTTAGGCTGTCCTTTCTTTATCAATCCCCCATTTGTTTTTAAGAAAAGTTGGGAAGAAGAGGGGAAGAAAAAGAGAAGTTATGTGAGATTTATTTGTGGTTGTGCGGAAGGTTGTCGTGGAGTCGTGGTGTATTTAGGTTACACTGATATAAAAAAATCAGCGTAAATGCCTTTAACTTAGCTGGAACTCCAACCCAGCAAAATAGTAGTAATAAATTCGAGCAATATATGAACACACATTACTGTAGATGTACACGTTGATTTTTAGACTGATTTTAAAAGGTACATAAGATTTAAGTTAAGAGCAACTCCTTCTGTTGTTGCTTCGTCTTCTGTCCGTGTCAATGTCTACTGTGGCAGGCAGACTGCTGCTGCTCGAGGTGGTGGTGGAGCTGCTAAAGGTGGTAGTTCGGAGATCAGAAGCAGATTCAAGATTTGAAGTGGACGAACTCAACCTTTAAGGTTCTTAATTCTTAGTATACTAAACTCATTATACTTTTAAAGATTCTTAAAGTTTTAGTAATTTTCCACCACACTTGCATATATATTTTTGTTTCGTTGACAAAAATGTTACTTGTGTTTTATCGTTGAGCATAGGCTCCATCCGTTTCTATCAGAGATGGCAACAAAGTTATGTATGATGGTTCAAAAGGTGGTTGTTGTACAGGTCAGAGACAGATCCGAGATTTGAATTTGACAAACTCAACATTAAGGTTCTTAAACATAGATTGCATCCGTCTCTACTGGAGATGAAAGCAAAGTTGTGCATGATGGCCCAAAAGTTTGATGCAAAAGATGGTAACTACTATAGTTACTGATGGCCTATATGGTAAGGTAAATACTACGGTTTACATGAACGGTGGTGAGCCGCCTGGTGGTGCCTGTGCCAATGGCCGCGCTGGTGATTGCGATGACGGAGTTGGCAGTGGTGCAGCTGATTGTAGCCATGCTAATAGTAGCTAGAAAAAAAAGACAAGTAAAAGGGGGAAAAACTAAAAAAGAGGATAATTGGAATTAGTAAGGGATAATTTATGCTTCTTCAACTTCATATAATGTAGATTAACTCCTTTTTATAAATCATGTACTTTCTCCGTTTCATATTACTTGATCTTACTTGATCACTGAATATCACTTCTGAAGAAAATTTCATGAGATTTATTTTACTAAACTGAGGGCGCGTTGGACCATGAAATTTTGCCTGTTTAAATGAGCGCCATTCATTCAAAATCATAAGAAAATCGTCCTTGCGCAAGATATTTCACGTTCACGGCTTTAGGATCTGGGATGGAGCCAACGTATTGTTAGTGGTTCATTTGAATTCCCTTCGTCAGAAAATAATTATTTTCTTATATACATTGTAGATGTCGAACTCTTTCTAATTAGTTTTTGTGTTTACTTTTTCAGATTTTGAACTCTTGTTAAAAACTTCGGCTACACCCTTCGTCGGAAAAAAAATACCATATATATAAGTAAAATGATATACGAAATGATTAAATAATATATTTTGGACACCCTTAACATATCAAGTTGCTATATTTGGTCACCCTATGTTAAATTTCTCGCTCCGTCACTAGCTATGTCACTGAGTAAAAATGCACTCTAAAGAGTATGATGTAGTTAGCCTATTCTATTAATATACCAGCATTAACACCTTATTTCACGATTTGAATAAATAATCTATAAATTACACGAAAATAACTTTGCTGTCATTCATCGCTCCCCTTCAAATTTAATGGTTGATAGTTTGTGATAATTTTAAAATCCTTAATGGAATTTCCATGTAATAATGAAGCTAATTTGCATATGCAAGCCATTGTAAATAAATATACTTTTGGATAGGCTGTCCATGATATTCAATTAATAAAATATGATTCTAAAAAGTTGGTGCATAATCCATGTGAGATCTTAAAGTTTGTATTTATTAAATAAATTAATGTAATCTAAAGTCAATCACCTTATTATATAAATTTACAATAGGGTATAATAATTTTATCTCGTACAACACAAAACACTTATTAATCTTTTTCTATGATCCATCCATATGGAGGGCAATAAAATTGATAATCCACTATTAATTAGCTACAAATTAAAGTTTAAAGAGAAATAATGCAATCCTCAACTTTTTAATTGTGGATTATGACTTTTAATCCTAAACATAGTCCTAGTGGATAGTGTGGTAGACATCAATAATGAACTAATGTGATTATAAAAATGAAATAAATTAATCTCTCCGTTCTTAATCATAAGATCATATTCTTAAAAATAAAAAAAATTTTAATAGAAAGTTTTTCTTCGCTTAATAATGAGAGTCTATATATCAATCGATTCAGTAAAAATTATAACTAGGCGAGAGTCTATATATCAATCGGTTCAGTAAAAATTACAAAATTTAGTTACAGTTCGATCTGTAAAAAGTTGGAGTTAGTGTCATCACCTTATAAGATTTCCTTAAACATAATCTTAAATCTACCTTGTCACATTTTAACGTATGAGTTCATGATTTGAAATCAGATAAAGTAGAAATTTCATTTGGATATGAAATTTGGATTTTATAAGTTGTATCCTCGTAAATTTGAGAATCCCAAAAATTGTGAAAACTATTAGAAAATCTCCAATTCTTATATAGTCTTATCAAATGAACAAACCATAGTTCATAAACAATATTTCCGAATATCCTAATTAAGGTGCTGATGATTTGAAATCAGATAAAGTAGAAATTTCATTTGGATATGCAATTTGATTTTTGTACGTTGTATTCTCGTAAATTTGAGAACCCATAAGTTATGAAAATTATCAAAAAATCTTCATTTCTTATATAGTCTAATCAAATGAGTAAATCATAGTTTATAAACAACATTTTTGAATATCCTAAGGCGATGCATTGATAAATCACATATCTTCATGTTTCTTTTATAAATAAATATTTGCTATCACAAAATTTTTAATACTTTATAATTTTAGGAACTAGTTATCCTTTAATATAATTATTTCATATGGTATGAACAATTTCTTCGTATCAAGCATGAATTTTTCACTTTTTTTTTACAAAATTTAAAATAAATGTTCTCTTTTAAACAAGATATAAAATTATGGTCAAGTTTTACATTTAACATAAATTGAAACCACAATATGAAATCCCAAATCTAAGAGAATTTAAGACATGATTTCAAATTATGATCTCAAATCGCGTCCTTAATTTCATATTAATTGTGTTTTTTCCATCTCCAATACGCCTTATTTTCATCTTACATACGTATTCTTTACCCCTATCACCCTACATCTCTATCTGCAATATATTTTTATCTAAATTATATACAAATACTTTTAGAATAATATTTTTTTTACTTATATATATTGAACACAAAAAAAAAATAAGAAACTTACTTTTTTAAAAAATAAAATAAAATAAATATACACAGCCTAAAAATCAACTATTTTTCTGAAAAAAGTAAAAGCTAATAATTATCATTTTTGCTTCATTCTCAATGGACTTCCAACTTAATTAATTAGTCATGATTTGATGCCAACTTAAGTGAAATATTATTTTCTATAAGATTAGACAGTTAATTTACAATTCAAACTGCAAATAATGGCATCCTATTATGTTTCATTTTATATAACATTATTTTGATTGATAGCAAAGTTTGTGATATATGTTGATTTTGACTTATGTATCATACTAAGTTTATGTAATAATAAAATCTTCACATCACTTATAAAATTTGATTAATTACTGATAGAATTTAATTTCTTTTTAAAAATTAATTAAAAATTGTAAAG
Source organism: Solanum pennellii (assembly GCF_001406875.1). Classification (NCBI taxonomy): domain Eukaryota; kingdom Viridiplantae; phylum Streptophyta; class Magnoliopsida; order Solanales; family Solanaceae; genus Solanum; species Solanum pennellii. The sequence continues at coordinate 2,562,418 of NC_028637.1, read as the reverse complement.
AATAGATATTGGTTGAATGTTATCAAACTTTTAGAATATTCCAAATGAAAAATACACCATATAAACTAAATGCATGGAATAATATATTTTCCAAAAATACAAAAATATAATACTTTATTCCTCTCAATTTATGTGTTGTAATTTTTTTTTAGTTTATCCTAAAATTATGAAAATGTTTTTAATATTATAGACAACTAAAAATTATGGTGAGATAGATAAAATCCTTCCACTCTTGATCAAATATTTCGAGTTTGAGCTCTAATCAGCATGAAAGAAAATCCTGACTAGGAATATTGCTACAACCTTAAATAAGCCTTACACGATATAAATCCAACTTGACTATCGACAACACTAATATAAATACCAGATAGCATGAAAGAAAATCCTGACTAGGAATATTGCTACAACCTTAAATAAGCCTTACACGATATGAATCCAACTTGACTATCGACAACACTAATATAAATACCAGATATCGAACTAGAGAAAAACAAAAAAATAAATATTGAAAAATTGTTAGTGCTAGCTTAATAATGGAAAAGGACTTTTTGAAAATAAAGCAATAAGAGAAATCATGTCTTTCATTGAATCTACATGAAAATCCACCACATAAAAACCTAAGTGGATATAACACACTTTGTTGCTACATCCCAATTTGCTAAATAGCTATAAGTGGATCTTCCAAATGAAGCACAAAGATCATAATTAAACTAAAAAAAGAAGCAAATGGGATATATATATTATACAAAATTGGTGGGTAAATCTTGTCCACTTAACCTTGTTAGATTACATAAAAAGTTGTATAGTGGAACAAGTGGGGAGACACAAAGAATTAAGCCAATGGCAATCATGTTCATTGTGCATGCTTGTGTACTATTTATTATATATATCTTTGATGCTCATTTGCATCACTATAAATTTATCCTTCTATAGTAAAATAAAAAAAATGTATGTGTTTCATTTCCATAAATAGAATAAAATCCACAAGTTGACTCAACACCCTTATTAGTGGTGAAGCAAAACCCACGTTCCTTCGTTGAAAAATTACACTACATAAATGGATAAAAAAAATTTATGTATATATATACTACATAAATTGAATTTTCTTGACTTCTTCACGTGTTTACTCATTTTTATATTGCTCTGATTTTACTGTAAAAATATTACTGATGGATGAATCCAAAATATATTTTTCTTATACATTTATCGCTTAATCATAATAAAATTAATGTATACAAATACTTATTCTTAACTTAATTACCCCCACCCATACCACAAAATTTACAAAGCACTAAGCTCAAATTGACAACTTGTTGATCAATCAAGAAAGTTGACATTAATTGATATGATATAAATATCAAGTGCACTAACATTTGTTAACACTACAACAATTCTCAATTTAGTGCCAAATTTTAAATTATACAACAACAGAAATTTCACAAGCGAGATATGAAAAAAATAAAATATATATAAATTTTACTAATATACCGTAAAGATAGATCGATTATTTTTGAAAAAAAAAAACTTAAATTATCTTTATTTAAATGAAGTGTCCCAATTCATCTCATTGCACACGCACAAATGTCATGGGGAGACAAAGAAAATTTTGTCATAATTAAAGTCAAAACTTTGTAACAAAGTTTACTATTGAATAAAGTGGCTCATGCATGCAAGCTAGGATTGTTTTGGTCATAATTTAGAGAGTCAAATTTCTTAGTTTTTTTTTTTATTTGTGAAAATGCAAAAAAAAAAATCATTATTTATCCCTCTTTGAGTCATTAGTTGTTTAGTAAATATCCTTTTTTTAAAATTATTATTATTCATATAATAACTTATTGATCTCCTAAATATGTGCTCTAAATATCTCTTTTAAGCGAACAATAAATTTACATATTAAGAAAAAGTTAGATCATAGAATATTTAGTATTTTGTTATTCCTAGCAAATTTCGTTCGGTTCCTTCGCTTCTTTTCCATGTCGCTCGCAATGTTTTCATGTATCTGGTATTCCAAATATATGTTAATCACTCCAGATTATACAAATGTATATGTATCTAGTGTGATTCACATGTATCTGTGATATATATATATATATATATATATATATATATATATATATATA